>NC_135492.1:35584214-35916133 GCF_052094955.1 Ictidomys tridecemlineatus | reverse complement strand
TAAAAAAAAAAAAATGAAAAAAGAAGATAAAAAATTAAAAAAAAATGAGAATTTTTAAGAGAGATCATAGAGAGATAGTATTGACACAATACCTTTATTTTATGTGCTTATTTTTTTATGTGGTGCTGAGGATCGAACCCAGGGCTCTACTAGAAAATTTTAAATTATCTTATGCCTTACGAATTGTTTTCCATTGGACATTGTTGCCATTTATTATTATTATTATTAATTAGTTTTACTGACATGGTTGCTTTAGAGAGTTGCTTCCCAGTTCAAGGTTCAATGTGTCTCCCAAGAAGACCAGAGAACAGAATAGTTAAATGAAAATTTTTACAGCAATTTTCATTTTTTTTTTAATTTTATGAATAACCTATTAGATAGAATCCATAGATTGAAAGGACCCACATATGCAAGGTTCAAGCCAATGTCCTGCTGGGAGGAAATCGTGACTTAAAATAGCAGCAGCCTGAGGCTCTGGGGTGCAATTCCCAGGCCTCAAAAGAAAAAAGAAAAGGAAAAAAATAAAAAAAATAAAAAGCCAGCTGCAGCCCAACCCTGCCATGCCGGCCTCCTTCTTGCCTGGAGCGGATATCACCCTCCTGTCACTCAAAAAGGAGCCTCGCTGGGCTCAGGCTGGGGAGAACGATGACTGACGGACGCCCTGTCCAATCAGAAGCCCCCGTGCTGAGCGCTGTCCAATCCTGAGCGCAGCCAGCGAGCAGCGGGGGCGGGCTTCCGCGCGCTGGGCCCGGGGCCTTCCTCCGCGAGTCCGCCATTCCTGCCGCTGGGCTCCGGGCTTCCCTCCGTGCGCCCAGGACCCCCCGGGTGGCCTCTGCCGTGCGGAGGCCGAAGCTCCCCAGGGCAGGCTTGGCTGTAGGGCACCAGGAGATGGTGAGTGGGCAGTGGCACCTGGAGCCTGCACGGGGAGGCTCGGGAGGGAGGCCGTCCGGCGGGAGCGGCTGTGGCGGGAAGCCGACCCCGACCCCGGGCGGCTCTCTGCGGCCGCAGGCCTGAGCCCCTCGGGGACAGCGCCTCTCAGTCCCCCCCTGGCCAGCCGGGTGGGGAGCGTGACCGTGGCGGAGACCCCTCGCGGCCTCCCCATCCCCCGGGGCGGCCTCAGGCAGGTGAGCGCGGCTGCTCGGCCTCGTCCCGGGCTGCGGTGATTGACAGGTGGGAAGAGCCTGCGCGGGCCGCCTCCCAACGCGGGTTTTCCTGCAAGAGGGGGCGGCTGTGGGGCACAGGGTCCTCGGTGAGTCCTAAGCGAGGCACTTTTCAGTTTTACTTCCTTTGTTTTCTTTTCTTTTTTTTTTGGGGGGGGGGGGCTGGAGGGTGCTTTATCCCTGAGCCACATCCCTGGGATCTTCCCCCCCCCCTTTTTTTTTTAAATTTTATTAGAGACAGAGTGCAGCTAAGTTGCAGCGATTGGCCTTGTGATGGTTTGATGCACACCGACATCCATTGCCTATTGCAATTCAGGGTCTCATTTGGACCTGCCCAAGCTTCACCTGTATGGATTTTTGTTTAATCTTGTGATTATCGTAATCGGAAAGTTTCACCATAGATATGTGTCAGGGGATGATCGCGACTTCTTTTTCCTCTTAACCCTTGAAAGGTTTCTGGGCTAAATTTACACATATTTAACTCGGTGGAGGAATCATTCAAAATAGACTGATTTTTTTTTCCTTCTCATTAGTGCATCAGAGCAATGCATAAATATTCAGCCTCATTTTCTGGTTGAATCCTATAAGCATGGAATATCGTTTGCTGCACTTCAGCATGCAGTCCATCTCTTTTCTCTCTCTCCTCCTATCTTCCTCTGTCTTCTATTTATTTAGAGTTTTTAAAACTACTGCTTTAGGGGCTGGGGTGGTGGCTCAGTGGCAGTGCGCCTGCCTAGCTTGAGTGAGGTACTGGGTTCGATTCTCAGCACCGCATACAAAGAAATAAAATAAAGGTCCACCAACAACTAAAAAATATTAAAAAAAAAAACTACTGCTTTATAGATGCACCTAGAGATAAACATCACTGTGATGTAGTCATATATGTGCATAGATTTAAAAAAAATTTTTTTTTAGTTGTCAATGGACCTTTTATTTATTTATTTATTTATCTCTGTGCTGGCCCCTAGTGACCAGTCTCCCCACAGTTCATTATTCATCACTTCCAAAGGCACCTTCTCTTGGACCAGCCCTGGGTTGCACGTGTCTGGATGGGTCCTGCCGTGTTCCTACGTGTCACTGTGGTCAGATGCGCTGCAACTTCAGTGTGTCCCTGTTTCTGTGGGGGAGTATCATGGATCTTTATTAGCATCTACAGTTTCCACTGACACATAATAATCACCTCATCTCCCTCTTGGGTTTACGAGGATAAATTTGTTTCATGTCTTCGTCAATACTAATTCTGTCTAGGGTGGGATTTCACGTAACATTTCTCTGATTTCTAAAGAGGTTGAATTTTTTTTTTTTTTTTTTTTTTTATGATGATGACTGAATACTTCCACCGTCTCCTGTATAAATTGGCCGTTTGTTTCTGGCCTGCATTTCCTTGGTGATTTCTGGTTTCAAAGATGAGAAAAGAGATCCTAAGAGGCAGGTGGGGTTTGAGTTGAGGGGAAAAAAAAAATGGATTTACTTTTGATGAGATTAAAAAAAAAATCATTTCCCTTTTTTTTCTTCTCCTGGGTTATGTACTGTAGGTTTCTTGTCTGTTCTACTTTTTTGGAGGTTATTTCAAGTGGGATTCTAGTTCATATTTATTTTTACAAATAGTTAACTATTTCTTTTTTTTTTTTTCAATATCTTGTAAGCCCTTTAGATGATTTTCTTCCTTGGGTCAGACTCGGACTCTGGGCCTGGGATGTGATGTTTTCTGTAATCTCCAAGTGTTTGCCCCCATTTGGAGTCTGCCTGGAGTCTTCTCTAGACACTCTCTTCAATATGGGGGAGAAACTACCATTTCTCCAGACGGACCTCCCCTATACCAGGAGCAAACCAGCCCCTGTGGATCTTTGAAAGTCCACGAGTTCTGTCTCGGAGTGGTTCTGTGTGTGCTGAGGAGATGCCATTTGACGTCAGGACACCTGTGTTCTCTCATCTCCGCCATGGGGATAGTTTTGGAGGACACAGGTGCTGTCACAGGAGCCTACTAATACCTGTTTGCTGTGGCCCCCAGCTAAGGCACAGCTGGAGACACCAGGCAGATACTCATTGTTTAAGCACCACCTGCCACTCAATGGATTTTCTTTCAAAATCTTGTAATGACCTTGACACGGCAGCCCCCCACCCCATGTCATCCATGGTTACAGATATAAAGGTTAAGTTCTCCTTGTCTGAATTCCAGATTCCAGTTCTTGGGTGATTCAAGGTGGTGCAACTAACTGGGTGATTCTCCTTGCCCTGCTTTTACTCTGTGTCCCCAATAAGAGTTCTCTGCTTTTAGAGGCAGAAAGGAATATATATAATACATAGTACGTCATACATAGTATAGAATATATAGTATGTCATACATAGTATATAATACACAGGATATAATACATAGTATATGATACATAGTACATAATACATAGTCATAATGCATAGGACATAATGCATAGTATAAATTCATAGTACATAATACATAGTACATAACACATAGTATATAATACATAGTACGTAATACATAATACGTAATACATAGTATAGAATATATAGTATGTAATGCATAGTATATAATACACAGGTTATAATGCATAGTATATAATACATAGTACATAATGCTTTGTACATAATATATAGTACATAATGGATAATACATAATGCATAGTACATAATGCATAGTATAAATTCATAGTACATAATACATGTATTATATGCTATGTACATAATACATAGCATATAATACATAGTACATAATACATAGTACATAATGCATAGTATAAATACATAGTGTATAATACATGTACATATACATAGTACATAATGCTTTTTACATAATGCATAGTACATAATGCATAATATAAATACATAGTACATAATGCATAATACATAATGCATAGTACATAATACATAGTACATGATGCTTTGTACATAATGCATAGTACATAATGCATAGTACATAATACATGTACATAATACATAGTACACAATGCATAGTACATAATGCATGTACATAGTGCATAGTACATAATAAATGTACATAATACATAGTACATAATACATGTACATGATACATAGTACATAATGCATAGTACATAATACATGTACATGATACATAGTACATAATGCATAGTACATAATACATGTACATGATACATAGTACATATGCATAGTACATAATGCATAGTGCATAGTGCATAGCACATAGTGCATAGTACATAATGCATAGTGCATAATGCATAGTATAAATACATAGTACATAATACATGTACATAATACATAGTGCATAATGCATAGTACATAATGCATAGTACATAGTGCATAGCACATAGTGCATAGTACATAATGCATAGTGCATAATGCATAGTATAAATACATAGTACATAATACATGTACATAATACATAGTACATAATGCATAGTACATAATGCATAGTATAAATACATAGTACATCTACATAATATGTAGTACATAATGCGTAGTACATAGTGCGTAGTACATAGTGCATAGTACATAATGCATAGTACATAATGCATAGTACATAATGCATAGTACGTAATACATAGTACATAATACATAGTACATAATACATAGTACATAATACATGTACATAATGCATAGTACATAATACATAGTAAATAATACATGTACATAATGCATAGTACATAATGCATAGTATAAATACTTAGTACATAATGCATAGTATATAATGCATAGTATAAATACATCATACATAATACATAGTACATAATACATAGTATATAATACATCATACATAATACATAGTACATAATATATAGTATATAATACATAGTACATAATACATAATACATAGTATATAATTCATAGTGTATATACATAGTATATAGTACATACACATGTACTGTGTTTATGTATGTGTGTGCATAGTACATGTATAGTATGTACAGTACATATGCACTATCGTATGTGTATATATGCACATGCACATATAGCACGTATTATATACGTATACTACATGCACTATATATATAGACGATAGTGTATATATACAAAAACTATACATATATGAATGATACACAGTACTGCATATGCACGCACATAGAAATCCTGCTGTTTGGAATATGTATTGCTAACCAACTCCTAAAATAGTAAGAAAAGGTGTGTGCGTCCTGTGGTGTGGTGGAGGTATTTGGGCTTTCCATTTAAACCCAATTCATTTTATTATTTGTTATTGGTTTACTTTGGGGGAATCAGGGAATGAACCCAGGGGGTGCTTAACTACTCAGTAACACCCCCAGCCCTTTTTCTTATTTTATTTGGAGACAGGGTCTCAGCTAAAGTTGCTTAGGGCCTCGCTGTGGCTGAGGCTGGCTTTGAACTCGTGTTTGTCCTGCCTCAGTGTCCCCCGGAACCACTGGGGGTTTCAGGCATGTGTCACCACAGCTGGGGATACCTGCTTAGTAATTGAAGGGGCTTTGGTCACGGAGGAAGGAAATGTCACAGACTGGCCATTAGGTCCAAGGCCAAATTACAGAATGAGGAGTTTAACGCGTTTAAGTGATGGTCTCGGAGCTGTGGGTAGATCTGAAGACATGGGCCCCGCCATCTTCTTGTCCTGCTGTCTCAGACCTGGAATGAAAGGGACCAGCATTTGGTGGGGGAAACCAACTTCTGGAAACTTTCTGGCTAGAGCTCCCTGTTCCCACCCAGGGCAGTGTCTCTGCTGTACCTTGGACCAGAGTGGCTCTGCCTTTGACTTGGCCACTGGGGGACCTGGCCGTTCCCATCACTCACATCTTGGTGTCCATTAGTCTTCTTGTGTGTGTGTCTGTCTGTCTGTCTGAGAGAGAGATTTTTTTCCCTTCCTGGTGAGTATACAGCAGTCTCTGCTGGCTCGGATTTTACCTTCCTTAAACAGTATGGCTCGGTCCTCACATGTGAATTCATTTACATATTTATTTGTCATTTCAGTGTGTCTTCCTCTGTGAAATCTTTTTTTTGAAACTTCTCATCCGTGTTGTACTCTGCTGGGACGTCTTTCCCACCCTCCCCCAAAGAAATGGACAGTACTTTGAATATTCTGCACTATCAGCACTTTATTAGAAGTGTCAACTAAAAACATCTCCCACTCCAGATCTGGTCTTCGAACATGGGACACACAGTGACTCAAGATGACAGTAGAAGGTTTTTTTTTTAGTTTTTCCATTTTTGGCACCAGGGATTGAACTCAGGAGCTCTTGACCCCTGAGCCCCATCCCCAGCCCTATTTTGTACTTTATTGAGAGACAGGGCCTCGCTGAGTTGCTTAGGGCCTCCCCATGGCTGAGGCTGGCTTGGGACTCACGATCCTCCTGCCTCAGCCTCCCTAGGGGCTGGGATGACTGGTGTGCACCACTGGGCAGAGGACAAAGTAGGATTCACAGAGGCAAAGCCCTGGAGATTTACATGGTGCAATCTTGGAAAGAGGAAGTCATAGAATCCAAACCTGGAGTGCTTCTGAACCCCAGAGATTGCAGGTAAATGCCAGAGCCCACTCACCTGGTGATGGGATCAGCAGGGTCCGCTCACAGGATGGAGGTCACAGTAACAGGGGTGATCTGGTCGACCTGCACCTGGGAGAGTTTCCCAGAACCTGGTTAAAGGCAGAGCTCGATCCTGCTACCTGAACAGGGCTTTGTCCCCTGCTCTGCTTCTGTGTCCGACTCTGTCCACGGAGCATCTTAGGTTTGCTGATCTCTGAATTTTCTCAGTATTGGAGGCAGTGTCCTGTGCAGCTCTGTCTTCACCCCAGTGTTTTGGATCCCATCCCCTGTCTTGCGTAGGATGCCCCACCTTTCTTCCTTCCATTGTCCTTGGGGGCCGCCTTTTCTGAAATTCTAGCAAATTCGGTGAGCAAGGATAGGCTCAAGCAATTCTATGTGTGATTTTTTTTCCCCCCCAGTTGGCAAAGTGAAATGTTTTTTTTTTTTTCCTCCCTGCAATTAAATTTATTTACATGCAGTGCTAAGAATCAAACCCAGTGCCTAAAGGACCTTCCCCCATTGGCCTTAGACCACCTGTCATCATTCACACCTTAACAAACATCCTGAACTAAACACAGCACGGTTTCTATTTGCATTGATCCACCCTGATCTACCTAAGGGGGGATTTGATGCTCACATCAATTTCCTGATGATGCTTCTTGTAGTTTTGGAAGTTGTTGATTTATTTTTGGAGATTGGGTTACTTCCTCAATTTGGAGATTGGGTTACTTCCCCAGTTCTACCTCCTCCTAGATTGAGAGCAGAAAGGTTTGCTGCCTCCTGTGTCTGTCATCCTTTGGGGACGTGTGTTTGTGGCAGCTTGTTGTCTGGGTTTGTGACTTGTGGGGACTAAGGTTGGCTGAGGATCTCACCAATATTTTTGCCTTGGTCACGGTAAAGGGGCGTTGGAAATTGCTTCTCTCTCTTCCTGTCTCCTCTGTGTGTGTGTTTTTTTTTTTCCAAATGAGGCATGAGATAGAAGTATCTCTGAAGTGCATATTTTCAAGGTAGGAATTCATTCATAAGCTATTAGAAGCTGCAAGTGAGCTCAGAAAAGTAACGAGATTTGAGATCCGTCGGTGGTTTCTGTAGGTGAGAAAATAAAAGACTCAGAATGAAATTAAAAACAATCTTAGTGACAATCATATCAAAAGCAGAATACTTAGGAATCATTCTTAGAAAGTTGTGGAAACCTGAACGCATGAATGTTTATACATTTGTGTGCATACAAATATGTATATATTTATATAATAACTACATATAAATAATATATATTGAAATCTAGAGCACGTGGCTTCTTTTTAGAAGATCTAACAACATCCCTAAGTCCCATACTTACTTTTGAGGGCTTTACCTTTGTCACAGAAGACACACGAGAATGTAAGGTGTGCAGTGGGCGTACTTTTCAAAGGTGATCACGGGCAGGACTTGGTCAGCAAGTCTCCCACCCCATCTGCCCACCCACAAACACCTCACCCCTTCCACCTCACTTGCATTCGACCACCCAAGTCCACACCAAGTGCTCAAGATGCAGCTTGCTTGCAGAGAATGTGCATGTCAGGGGCCCTCTGGGGTATACAAATATGTATATATTTATATAATAACTCTATAGAAATAATACATGTCTATAATTTACCTATATATGTTATAGATGTAATCTGTATTCATTGTTTTATATGCAGGGTGGTTTTTTTGATGGACATTCACGTTGTTTTCAGGAAATGGCGATTGTGGAGAGGGCTGCAGTGAACTTGGGAGTGCAGATAGCCCTAAAGATGGATTTCATTTCCTTTCATGGTGGTCATGGTCACTGTGGGTGGTCAGCCTGAGGGCAGTGAGGTGTGCCTAGAAAGTTGGTATAGACCACCTCTGGTGTGTCTTGAGTGTGTTTCCAGAGGGGAGTCAGGAGGCAGGGGGAAGAGCACACACACATTTATGCATTCTATCAATTCTGTTTTTCTTAAGGACCCTGGCTAATCTAGGCATATGCTCAGAAACATATCTGAGTCATATGGTATTTCTAGTTTTAATTTCTTGAAAAACCCATATATTTTTAAAAAATATTTTATTTATTTTTACTTATTTTTATTTTTTAATTTTTATTGTTGGTTGTTCAAAACATTACATAGTTCTTGACATATCATATTTCACACTTTGATTCAAGTGGGTTATGAACTCCCATTTTTACCCCGTGTACAGATTGCAGAATCATATCAGTTATACTTCCATTGATTTACATATTGCCATACTCGTGTCTGTTGTATTCTGCTGCCTTTCCTATCCTCTACTATCCCCCCTCCCCTCCCCTCCCCTCCCCTCCCCTCCCCTCCCCTCTTCTCTCTCTACCCGCTCTACTGTAATTCATTTCTTCCCCTTGTATTTTTTTCCCTTTCCCCTCACTTCCTCTTATGTGTAATTTTGTATAACCCTGAGGGTCTCCTTCCATTTCCATGCAATTTCCCTTCTCTCTCCCTTTCCCTCCCCCCCATCCCTGTTTAATGTTAATCTTCTTCTCATGCTCTTCCTCCCTGCTCTGTTCTTAATTACTCTCCTTATATCAAAGAAGACATTTGGCATTTGTTTTTTAGGGATTGGCTAGCTTCACTTAGCATAATCTGCTCTAATGCCATCCATTTCCCTGCAAATTCTATGATTTTGTCATTTTTTAGTGCAGAGTAATACTCCATTGTGTGTAAATGCCACATTTTTTTTTTATCCATTCGTCTATTGAAGGGCATCTGGGTTGGTTCCACAGTCTTGCTATTGTGAATTGTGCTGCTATGAACATCCATGTAGTAAAATTGTTGATATACCTTTATTTATTTAAAAAAATTTTTTTTTGTTAGTTTTAGGTGGACACAATATCTTTATTCTAGTTTTATGTGGTGCTGAGGATCGAACCCAGTGTCTCATGCATGCTAGGTGAGCGCTCTACCACTGAACCCCAGCCCAATAGATTTTATTTTATTTATTAATTTATCTATATGTGGTGCTGAGATTTGAACCCAGGGCCTCACATATGCTAGGCAAGCTTTCTACCATTGAGCCCCAGCCCCAACCCAATAGACCTTTATTTTATTTATTAACTTATGTATATGCGGTGCTGAGATTTGAACCCGGGCCTCACACATGCTAGGCAAGTGCTCTACCATTCAACCACAACCCCAGACCCCTCATATTGTTTTTCATGATGTCTCTACTAGCCTATATGTCTAGCCAGAGTGTCCAAATATTTTCTGAAATAGAATTGTTTTTTCCAGTAGTTTCAAAACAACAAAAAGATTACCTGCTCAATGCAGCACATGCTGTGTCTCAGGTATTTGGGAGGTTATTTTGGGAGAATCTCTTGAGCCCATGAGAGGTTCAACATAGAGGTCCATCTAAAAATATAATAAGATGTTCAGGAGTAAATTTCCCCAAACAAGTGAAAAAGTTACATGATGAAAATTACATGACACATTTTAAAAATTAAAGATCTGAAAAAAGACGAGAAATCGAATGTTCCTGGATTTGGAAGTCAAGACGCCAATCATTTCCATATTGATTTAAAATTCCAACGCAGTCACTATCAGGATCTCCGCCTGTTTCTTTATGGAAATTGACAGTCTGATTCTGAAATTCACAAGGAGTCAATCACAAGGGCCCCCAAGCAATCTTGAATGGAAAAAAAAAAAAAAAAAGCAAACTTGCAGGACTCATGCTTCTTCTGTATTCCAAACTTGCCATAAATCCACAGTAATCAAGAGAGGATGGTACTGGCAGAAGGACAGAAATGTGGGATGATGGAATAGGACCAATAAACCCATTTGTAAACTAACTTGAATGAATAGTTTCCGAACACGTGGTGCTGGAATATCAGATCTCTACATGCAAATAATTAACTTGGAGCCCCGTTCCATTCCATATACACGAGCTCAAAATGGGCCAAAGACCGAAATTAAGGAAATAATACTATAAAACTCAAAGGAAGTATAAACTCAATTTCAGAGGATATGGAGACAGAGCGGGTCGGCGATTCTGGTCTCTCCATTACACCTAAAGGAGTCAGTGATCTGAGAGGTGAGTGAGTGACAAAATGAAAGGGAGGTGTTCTGGGAATGTGGTGAGACCTGGGAGAATTGAAGTTCCTGAGATGAACCCCAAGTTTGCCCTGTGGTTGGTTGGTGGTGTGGGCTCTGCAGGCAGACAGATCTGGGTTTGAATTTCTAACCCTGCCCTTGAAGAGCACTGTGGTCTTGGACAAGTCAATGACTTCTGTGAGCCTCAGTTTCCTGGTTGGTCCAGTGGGGATGGTAATAATAATTTTTATCCTACTATATAGGATAAAAATTAAATGGGGGGTATGTGAACGGCTGACTGTCCTGGCTGATGCACTCAGCAATACATTGTCGTATGTATTAAATGTGATTGTTTCTGGTTATAAGGGTTTTGGTACATCCCCTTCTACCCACGTTCTTCTATCATAATATGCCTTTGTTGATTTGATGCCTCATTAAATTTTAAGTTCCTTGAGGTTCCATGTTCTCAGCACCTAGCAAGATGTCTCGCACCCTCGTACTCTCCAAGAACCAGAGCACGTTTACTTAATCAGTAAATCAGGCAGCCAGCCATTAGGCAATTCAGTTTTGTAAAAAAAAAAAGTTTGAAGACGGTCACACTCAAATATGCATAAAATAAAAAGTATAAAAGCAAAAATCACTGTGTCTAGGCCATGGGTATAACTATCAAATTTGCGCTTTAATATGAATGTACACTAAAAATGAAGAAGAAAAATTAACATTTTTTTTTAAAGGTGGATGTGTTAGGAGTGGTTTGTAAATAGTGCTCCTGCTGTGTGTCTGTCTCAGGGCACTGAATGTGTGGGTATCACCACTGTCACCTCTCTCAACCCTGGTGACACACAGGCTTGATGAATCTTGGCTGAGCTCCTGGATTACTATATTCCACTTTGATCTTCCACTTTGGAGAGAGAAAGCTTGCCTGTCTCGGTGCCAAGGATCATTTTGTCATAAGCCACCCAGGCATGGGCACACTAGTTTTACATTCTCCTTGGATGTGGCTCAAGTGGTCACGCGCTCGCCTGGCATGTGCCGGCCGCTGGGTTCGATCCTCAGCACCACATAAAAATAAAATAAAGATGTTGTGTCCACTGAAAACTGAAAAATAAATATTAAAAAAATTCTCTCTTAAAAAATTGAAAGAATAAAATAAAACGAGCCTTATAAAATTCATATGGATGCAGTTATTTCCACATTACAAATTAATACTTTTTTTTCAGGCCATTCAGTGTCTTACATTTCATTAAATCAGAGAATGTTAATATAATCTAGTATAAACATGTTAATGTTAGGTTAAATATTTATATCTTATGAATAGCAAGCTAGGGAATCTTCAGAAGTCAAAAGGAGAATGAGGCAGGCTGGGGCTGAGGCTGGGGCTGAGGCTGGGGCTGAGGCTGAGGCTGAGGCTGAGGCTGGGGCTGAGGCTGGGGCTGAGGCTGGGGCTGGGGCTGGGGCTGAGGCTGGGGTTGAGACTGGGGCTGAGGCTGGGGCTGGGGCTGAGGCTGGGGCTGAGGCTGGTGCTGAGGCTGGAGTTGAGGCTGGGGCTGGTGCTGAGGCTGGAGTTGAGGCTGGGGCTGAGGCTGGGGCTGGGGCTGGGGCTGAGGCTGGGGCTGGTGCTGAGGCTGGAGTTGGGGCTGGGGCTGAGGCTGAGGCTGAGGCTGAGGCTGGAGTTGAGGCTGGGGCTGAGGCTGGGGTTGAGCCTGGGGCTGGTGCTGAGGCTGGGGTTGAGGCTGGGGCTGAGGCTGAGACTGGTGCTGAGGCTGGAGTTGAGGCTGGAGTTGAGCCTAGGGCTCGGGCTGAGGCTAGGGCTGGGGCTGAGGCTGGTGCTGAGGCTGGGGCTGGGGCTGGGGCTGGGGCTGGGGCTGAGGCTGAGGCTGAGGCTGGAGTTGAGGCTGGGGCTGGGACTGGGGCTGGGGCTGAGGCTGGGGCTGAAGCTAGAGTTGAGGCTGGGGTTGAGCCTGGGGCTGGTGCTGAGGCTGGAGTTGAGGCTGGGGCTGGGGCTGGGGCTGGGGCTGAGGCTGAGACTGAGGCTGAGGCTGGTGCTGAGGCTGGAGTTTAGGCTGGGCCTGGGGCTGGAGTTGAGGCTGGGGCTGGGGCTGGAGTTGAGGCTGGGGCTGGGGCTGAGGCTGAGGCTGAGGCTGAGGCTGAGGCTGGTGCTGAGGCTGGAGTTGAGGCTGGTGCTGAGGCTGGAGTTGAGGCTGGGGCTGAGGCTGGTGCTGAGGCTGGAGTTGAGGCTGGGACTGGGACTGGGGCTGGGGCTGAGGCTGGGGCTCAGTTGCAGAGTGCTTGCCTAGCATGCTTGAGGTACTGGTTCAATCCTCAGCCCCACATATAAAAATAATATTCTTTTCTTTGGTCAGTCAGAACTGTTGTCCGAGAAAGTAGTTTGGGCTGATGTTTTTAGTAGCAAAGCCTCAGCTTTTCAAGTCTGATCCATGATTTTGGGGTATCCCGCTGTCCACTGGCCGTTGTTGCTGGACTGGCTTCTATCAGTGAAGTGATCCCCGTCTGGCCCAGTGTCAAGCAAATCCAACTTGCTGAAGCCCCCAGCTCTCTGAGCAGGTTCTGGTCTCTTATCCCATGCTGGCATCGGGTCGCTTGATGTGAGGCAGACCTGGTTTCTCTCTGTTGACATTTGGATAGCCTGGACTCTCCCTGCCCTCCCTGTGGCCAGCTGACATCTGTCCTTCTGGTGATGAGGACCAGCACTTGATGAGGAAGTTAATCTGTTGACCTGAGTGTGTTTCTCAACCATATAGTAAGTAACTCACAAGTGGCAGCCACCTCCCAGAGGCAGGAGTGCGTGGTTAAGTCTTTTGACAATTAGGCTACTTGTCACAGTATGTCTCCAGTGTTTGTAGGGGAACTTGAAGGGCTGTGCCTTCCTTAGACACCTTGGTGTGAGCCCCAAGTTCCAGGGCGGATGCTGTGTGAGGCTTCCTAACTTCTCTGAGACAGCTTGGCGACCTGGGGTACAAGTAAATTATGTCACATCTGTTCATTTTCAGGCTGCAGATGGGCATTTAGCTATCTGTCCAAAATTAGGGACCCCAAAATGGCAGAAGCATGACATTTCTAGGGGCCCACGTGACATTCCGTTGTTCCTGACTTCTTTAAGGCTCTTGACCTTCTGCTTTTGATAATGATTTCAAAATTCATGCTCATTGGATAATCAGGAATCCCACATGGGGGACTTTATTTATTTATTTATTTAACAAACCTGAGCTTTTTTTTAAAAAAAAATTATTTTGATTTGTTATACATGACAGCAGAATGCGTTACAATTCATAGAACACATACAGAGCACAAATTTTCATATCTCTTATGTACACAAAGAATATTCCCACCATTCGCGTCTTCATACATGTACTTAGGGTATGATGTCCACCTCATTCCACCATCTTTTACAAACCAGAGCCTTCTTACGGGACACCTGGTGTCCACTTGAGGCCAGGGGTTTTACTGCAGGAGTAATGAGAGCATTCTTGGTTCTTGGCTGTGAGCCGTCATTTACATATTGCAAAATGGTTCCTTTGTTCAGTCATGACTCCCACAGTTATCCCTTTTGCTAGCCTGTCATTAACCAAAGTAAAAAAAAAAAAAAAATTGAAGTCCCTGACGTAAGACAGCCCAGCAGGACTGAAGTCCTGTCCCTCAGAGACCGCATTCTTCATCTGTGTGGCCAGCAGGGACAGCTCAGTGCTGAAAGGCCCCTGGGTAAAATCTCCAGAACCATGAAAAAAACTCAAATATAAGACCAGAGAGTCCTTTACCATGAAGCCAGTGTGGACTTGGAAGGGACGAGGAACAGAGTGTGTGTTGGCTCAGGCTGAGGGGGTTGAACTTCATGAGGCAGGCGTGAGGGAGGTAGATCGAAGCCATGTTTGGTTAGCAGATATTCGGATCTGACAACTGATGGGAAAAACCTGTTCAGTTCATTGTTTCTGAAGGAAACAGAATGGGAGTTTGCAGTTTATAGGGAGTTGATGAAAATTACAGTCAATACCTTGGGCCTTGTAACCTGCATCCCAATTGGGCGAAATGCTGCAATTTTGAGCCCAAAACTTACAACATCTCTACAAGCCAGTGGCAAAATGGAATTATTGGATGACCCATGGTTAGGGAATTGGCTGGTGTTGGCAAATTCACATGCTTGTGATTACAAGTGGTGGTTGGGGGGAGAAGAGAGAGAGATGAGCGGTCGGTACCTTAAAGTAGGTGTAGCTATGTGTTTGTTCACTGGTGAGAATTGTGACCCTGGGAGAGGAAGAATGTCACATTGGGTAAAAGGAATCCGGGGAGTGGGGACCTCACAGATTTTTTTTTTTTTTTCCTGAGCTGCTCAGAACTTTCTTCTGACTGTTTAGGAATTAACCACGGGGAACTCTGGCTTCACAGTGAGAGGACTCCCCAAGTTGGGCATGTATTTATTTGTTGAGAGCCACAGTTTAGTCGGAATGACGCCTGGCATTTTGCTAGAGGGAATGGTTGAAAGGTGACCCTGCTCTGGGGAATAGGGTGGCTCCGCTTGGGATTAGGGTGGATCCTCCTGGGAATAGGGCGGCCCCAGGATTAGGGCGGATCCTGAGTAGGGCACCCACTACTTTGGAGTTCCTGTTGAGTTCTTGAGGGGGTGGGTTCTGAGCACGCAGAGCCCGGTGGAGGGAGTGTATTCCCAGGAAGTGTGTGTAGAGTGCCCGGGAGAGTTGCTGTTTGAACCTACAAGGCTTTGTGGCGGCTCGGTTATTTTATGCCCAGCCAGACGGTGGAATTTATTCTCACCAGTTTCCTTGTGGACTACGAATCCAACAGGCTACTCACTGAATTTGTTTTTCTAGTGCCTTTTGTAAAATCTTGGTGCCATCTAATTCCAGTTTGCCCAGGTACTTAAATTTCTAACTTTATATGATGTGATTTCTTTCCTAAGCAAATCTAGGCTGCAACAGTGAGTTCACATAGGATGCTAAAGGTCAACCCCAGATGGACACAACTGTGTTTGCTGAAACTTACTTTTAAAAAACTGGCGTATGAACCTGTGGACTTGGTACTTCCTGTGGGACATCCTGTTTCCCAAACAGGACTCAGTTCCGAAGTTCAGTGTTCAAAAAGATCTCTGTTCATCCCAAACAAACCCCAAAACTCTCCTCTGCCTCCCAGCCCAAACCCAACAACTAATTATCCAGCTAATCTTTCCCAAGAAGATTTTTACGACTACACTTTTAATTTTTTTTTTTCAAAGCGTACCACACGTACCATGTCAGGCTTACTGTTGACCATGCCACCAAATCTTTGAGGCCAAACAAAGAAAATGTCTCCAATCAACATCAAATAAGAGCCGCTCTCTGGTGGGGTGAGTGGTGGTGGTGGTGGTGGATGACCCAGAATGCCCAGACCCTTCCTGCGACTGACCCTGAGAAAGGGAATCCATACAAGGTCTGAGCTGGCATTGGGATGAAGATGATGCTTGGTGGGAGCAGCTGCCTCTGGGTGAGAGCAGAGACCCTCAGAAGCCATGAGATGCAGATCATCCCATGGCAGAAGAGTCCTCGGGCTCCATCCCAGCCTCTGGAGATGTGAACCGAAAAGTTCTGATTCCAGGGAATGAACTTGAGTTATTCTCATAGAAGAAACTGGAGTTCTTTGTTGCAACACAAGCTTCTGTGAACCACGCTTCTTGCCACCAAAATGAACCATGCAACAAATCTGTGGATTCTGTCGTCCTAAAAAATGGAAGAAAAGGGCTGGGGGCCGGGGCTCGGTGGTAGAGCACTTCTCACCTTGCATGTGGGAGGCACTGGGTTTGGTTCTCAGCGATGCATGTAAATAAATAAATAAATAAAATAAAGGTCCATCAACAACTAAAAAATATATTAAAAAAAAAAAATGAAAGACAAGCCAACAGGAAATACCAAGCAGTCTGATGAAGTGTCTGGGGTGCCGTGCTCATGGGAGTAGATCATGACGAGTTCCCATCTCTTTTACCTTGGTACTTGTTTTGGAGGGTGCCATCAGTTTTCTTGAGATGCCCTTTAAATGGGAAAATCATTTCACCCAGGTCACCTCAGGGCCTGTTTTTGAACTTCATTGAGCAAATGTCTGCCTTCTGACATCTTCAGAGGAATGAATTGTCCGTAGACCATCAGCCCCCTACTCACTCTTCCCAGAGGATAGATAAATGATGAGAGCGGGAATTTGGGAAAAGTTGGTTATTTGGAGGCTTAGCCAAATCTCCCATTATCCATTTGGTCTACACACGTAACCTCTTGGGACATGAATATGTGCCGCAGTCTGGCTGGGCACAGAATAACTGGGAGGTCACAAGCCACTTGTAGGTTCAAACAGGAACGACTTTATTGCCCAAACCCCACGGGAACTCTCTAGAACTCTCCGGAAACTCCGCGAGAACCAACGGGAACTCAAAAGTAGTGGGCATCCGAGGTAGCAGGAGCCGCCTTATTGCTGGACAGCAGAGGTTTACATACACAACTGAATACACAGCTTGCCCCAATCCAGCATCATCCAGTTACAGCAATCAGTCACCATCCCAATAATTATACACAGCTTAACTTAGTCAACATCGTCCCAGTGGCTCGCTGGCGTCACTTCTCAACCACTCCTTCTGGCAAAATGCCAGGCACCATCCCGACTTGGCTGTGGCTCTCAACAAATATGTCCCTCGTGGTCTCCATCTCACAGAGACAGATACTTGGTGGCTCACAAATTGGGTACTGGTGCCGAGAGGGAAATGCAGAGTCATTCTTGTCCCTGGATTTCCTTCAAGGAAAACTCACAGCTGTGAGGGTGGACCAGAGTCCACAGTGTCCTTCAGTAAGTCAAACTAGGGGTGGGAGAATGTCCATGGTGCCGAGGTATCTTGACTTTCCCCTTGGGATTTGTGTGTCTGTTACACAGGTCACACTGCTGTTCCATAGGTGTGTCACCTTGAGAACACTTGTTTACCTAAGTGCTAATGTCATGGGGCAGATGGCTCAGAAAACATACCAAGTCCATTTTGCCCCAATTGGTGAGTCTTTAGCTGGCCAACCAGCCACTGCTCTTCGCAGGACCCATAACTGTCTCTGCAAGGTGTTCCTGAGCCTCTCAGGGACTTTAAAGGCAAAAGCCACATCCAGGTTGAGGGGTACAGAAGCTGATTGGGCGGTCAGCGAGACAATGCAACGGATACATTGGTATTTCCCACAGGACTTTCCAGGTTGTCATAGCAACAAGCAAGCAATGACCCTCGTTGAGCACAAGTTATTAGAGAATGGTTACTAACAACATCTAGACAGTCTCTGACAAGGTACATTGCCCAAGAAACATGGGAACCAAAGAGAACAATTTTACACTCTTTTAAGAATTGTCATCTTTCGTTGCCAAACGTGCTGTGCTCAGCAACTCCTGATAGGCACAGATGCGGGTGTCCCCATGGGAGAAGCATTTCTCACAAGTTTGTTGGGTCCTTGCCCATATAGCCTGTCCCAAAACATTAAATGTATTTTCTTAGTAGGATTTCAAACCTAAGAAAATATGCACAAAGCAACCAGATTCCGGGGGAAGGAGGTGGAAGGTGGCCTTACATTAGATGACTTAAATGTTGCTACTTGCTACTTTAATGGAAATAAAAATTCCCTTAAAATAGCTGAACTCAAATTCATCAATAAGTTTTTCCGTCAGTGTCCAGTCGTTTCTCTTGTACCACTGTCCTCGAGTCCCTAGAGAGCTTGCCACATGTTTCGAAAATCAGGTGCCATCCCAGAACTACCAAGTCTATGTTTTAGTAATATCTCTCAGTTTGTGGTCGCAGAATTAAAATTCGAGAAGCATCCTTCTTACCATTCCCTTTTCATCTGATAAACATACAAATGTCTCTTATAAAACACAAAATGAATGAAGATGGATGCTCTTGGGTGGATGCCTTAATTTCACATTTTATCAAGTGCAGCAGCTGCCACCCCTTTTGGAAATATGTCGCTCTCCTTCGGTTGGATAATAGACTGTTTTATAAAAGCGACTCACTGAATAATGAAGTCACCTATCTATATGAGAGTCACTTCTACTGTCCTTTCTGCTTCCCTCCCACTGTAAGCTGTGTCAACGATCACGTGGTCAGCGTGCTGTTTATTTGCCCTGTTCTTATTTCAGGAACATTTGACGTTCAGGGATGTGGCCATTGACTTCTCTGAAGAGGAGTGGGAGTGTCTGCAGCCTGCTCAGCGGACCTTATACCAAGATGTGATGTCCGAGAACTACCACAACCTGGTCTTCCTAGGTGAGCCTTCAGGATTTCTAGTTATCAGTATCTAGTTTCCTTCCTTTGCAGAATAGTTATGGAGGAGCTTTTGCTCTGTATGAATGAGTTTAAGATTCTCGCTTTCAAGAAAGACATTTGGACAGCTTGTGATTTGTAATGTCAGTGACATCTCCACTAATCTTTCCTCTCTCCCTTTCTTCAGATGATCTAGATCCTTCATTTTAGATTACTGGTATATGTAGTGACAGTGACACAAGGTGTCATGGTCTACAAGTCACAGTCCAATTTCTTCCCTTTACTTTGATTTGATTCCTTTACTCTGATACTTGGAAATAGATCTCAGGATCTGTACATTAAAATTTCTTCCTAAAAATTGTAATGGGTTTGTTTGCAAAAGTATGTTTTTTAGAATTTCTATTACATATAATATTATATATATATATTATTTACTATATATAAATCATATATTATATATAAGTCATATATGTTACATATCGTATAGATATTATAAATAGTACGTGTTATAGTTACATATAAATTATGTTTATGACTTATAAATATATATTAGTTACATATGGTAAGTAGAAATGCTAGAAAAATATTGTCCAGATGTTACATATGGTAAGTAGAAATGCTAGGAAATTATTTTCCAGATATATGATATATACATATGTATATATGTGTGCTGCAGTCTGGCTGGGCACAATTCACGAGCCACTTATCAAGCAGAAACGAACTTTATTTTTAGAACACACGCTGCACAGGAGCTCTTCAGGAATTCCCTCAGAGCCCAACTGCCACCATCGGTTTCCCACAAGCCTCTCAACCCCCCCCACTCCTCCTGCTCTTGAGGCCAATTGGCTGGGTCATGTGGGCGGAGCCAAAAAAAGTCCCCCAATGAGCAGCTCTGTGGTCTGAAAGGGCGGGGAAACAGCCCAATGAGCATCACCGCAGAGGAGCCAATCAGCTGGCAGCTGGAAGTTTGCTGGGGCTGCTGTGAGCCAATCATCAGCTGGCAGCTGAAAGTTTTCTGGGGCCCCTTTGGCTGTGGCTCTCAACATATGTGTGTGTGTGTGTGTATCTGCACAGTTCTAGAATATAAACATCAGTAGGTATAAGAATTCCAACAGATAGTCATTATTTTATTTTTCAATCACTAAATCTTAATGTCGCTAAGCCAAAACGGAACACCTTTCTCAGGAGCAAAGGAAGGAGCCCTGGATTTGCGGAGACAAGGAGGAGTAGCCATATATACCCACGTGGTTGGAAATGGAGGAGACGGAGGACTCAGTTGGGGGTTGCATTGGTTAAGGAGGAAGTCAGATTTGAAACTGTTGGTTGAGAAGTAAGCATGCAACAGAAATGATTTTCCAGAAGCTTAGGTTGATTTTTCTTGCTATCATAGGACACATACAGCTGTATGTTTATCATGCTTTCAAATTCTTAAAATCTGTCCCTTCAGGGGTGTTCTCCTACTTTCAAGTTAGCAGCCAAAACACTTCTCTTTGGTTGTGACGGTCAGCATATGACAGCTTTTCCATTACCTGGGGGGTCTCTAGGGAATGTGCACGTTTCTGAAGACGTCTAGCCAAGCCGTTGTAGTATATTAATATCCCAAAGCTGTTTCTGTCATATGATCTCTGTGTTTATTCATTAAAATTTTCCTTACCAGAGTTCTTTATGAATTCTTAGGATGGATTTTCTGTGAATTTGTTCTGCCATGAGATGCATATCAGTGATTGATAATGGCTGATCTTTGAGGATACACAGTCACAGGTGGAAATTGTGGTTACGTAAAAGGGTGTGTAAAATCATGCATCTGTGGTTATTCAGAATTTTTTGTGGTGAATTTCACTTTTCCTTTTTTGTTTCTTGTGTTTTATAGAGGACGTTTTCTCACATCCGTTAATAACATTTTTGTCTTTCACCTGCATTTTATAATTAGGTGGCAGTTTCCATTCTTTGACAAATTAGGGCAGTGCAAGTTGAACTTAAGATATGCATTATCTTTGAATATAAAATTATACATGTTTGTATTTGTTTGTATAAAGATTACACTTGGCTTTTTTTTTGGAGGGGTGGGTTGCCTGTTTTGTTTTTATTTTGTTTGTTTATTTATTTATTTATAATTCAATCTATGTAGCTACATCCCTAGTTTCTTTTAATTTTTATTTGGAGAGATGTTTTCACTAAGTTGCTGAGGAAGACCTTGAATTTGCAATTCTCCTGCCTCAGAATTCCTGTAGCTGGGATTACAGTCATGCTCGTCATCTGTATGTGGACACATCTGTTATTAAGTTTAGGACAAAGACCATAGCATTTTATTTTTTTAAGCATTTATTTATTTATTTATTTAGTTGTAGGTGGACACAATACCTTTAGTTATTTTATTTTTTTTTTTTAAATTTTAACATTTATTTATTTTTTCTTAGTTCTCGGCGGACACAACGTCTTTGTTGGTATGTGGTGCTGCTGAGGATCGAACCCGGGCCTCACGCATGTTAGGCGAGCGCACTACCGCTTGAGCCACATCCCCAGCCCCCCCTTTAGTTAATTTTTATGTGGTGCTAGGGTTCAAACTCAGTGCCTCACGCATGCTAGGCGAGCGCTTTTCCTCTGATCCACAACCCCAGCCCAAGACCATAACATTTTAAAGGTAGCTTTCAAAAATATTGCAATTTTGTTTATTTTTTACATATTGTTTGAATTTTAATGCTCATCAAAATTACACAATATAAAACAATAGTATCTTAAATATTTTGAGTATACTGTTCAGTAATATTAATTCAAGTTGTTATGCAAAATCCCTAGAAAGTTTTTATCTCACAAAGCAAACATACAATTATGAAAACAAGCTCCATGTCTGTCTCTCCCCATCACAAACAGCAATCTCCTTCCTGCTCAGATAATCTCTCAAGTTTAGATCTCATAAGTAGAATTTTGCAGTATTTATCTTCTTGTTGGTTACTTATTTAAGTTAACAAAGTGTACTTAAGATTTATCTTTATATAGATTTTGCAAAATACCTTACCTTTATTGATTTGAAAAAACATACCTTAGTTCCTAGCCACCAAACTTTCTCATTGGCTCATTTACTTGTGATTCCTTGGGTGCAGCCTCCCACGGCGCTGGGGTTGTGCTGTGAACCACCTCTCCTGACAACCTCACACGCTGTTTCATAAAGAATTCTTCATGTGCACAATATCAGCTTTTTTTTTCCTTTAAAAAATTTTGTTTGATTTTAATTCAGTTTTCTGCATTTTTTTTTTAACCAAAATTCTTGAAAAAAGTTAATTAGTGCTCTTTGGTCTTTGGGTCATGCATAACTTTGCTACTATTCAATTTCTAATGTTTGATTTTTGGTCTTTATGTGCTGTGCTGTTTTTTAATTGATTGGTGGGTAGAAAACCAGCCAACAGAAGATTGATATAGTCCTTTGGGAAACAGTAAGGAAGTTACTAAATAAATCAAAAAGAGGCCAAACACAGTGTAAACACACTTGCTTGTAAACACAGCTGATGTGCACGTGGATTTCAGGTTTGAGGCATCACAGCAACTTAGTGGCACCACATCTCAAATTGACCAATTTTCAGAAGGCTGGTGTTGAAGCTCTGGTACAGCACCATTGGGCTTAATCCCAAGCACCACATAAAAAAAAACCAATAGTAGAAAGATGTGATCCAGAATATGTATCCAAAAGAGATTAGATTAGGATGTTGAAGAGATGTTTCCACGACTGTGTTCAGTGCAAGCATTTTTCACAGTAGTCTAGGCACAGACTCAAACTATGTCCCTATCAGTGGTCGAATAAGTACAAATTTGGCATTGATATACAATCAGTTACTATTTAGCCTTATTTAAAATATGGAATCAATACACAATTAATTTCTCTTCTTACTTATAAAAAGAGATGTCCTGTTATGTAAGGTGATATGGGATGAATATGCAGGACTTTGCATAAAATGAAATAAGGCAAACACAGAAAATCAGTGGCAGCAGCATCTGACTCTCAGTGGGAATTCAGAAATGCAGAGAGTAAAATGGTGGCTACGAGGTACGATATTTTGTGGAATGTAGGGGGACTGTTGGTTGAAGTCTGCAAAATTTTATTTTAATGGACATAAGAAAGTCAAGAGTATCATATGGTGAGCGTAATGTATTGTATTCTGGATAAATGCTAGTAGAATAAATGCAATTTTTTAGCACTAAAATGTTAATTATATGGAATAATGCAAGTGTTATTTCACTAGATTCAATTATTTACTATGTATATGTACTTTGAAATGCCATGATATACTCAGTAAATGTATAAAATTTAATTTGTAAATGAAGTAAATCAGTAAATGACAAAAATTTAAAAACATAGTAAAAGCAAGTCATTTGTCTTGATCTCTGGGAGTTGTCTTCATTTAGATAACACTGCCAGAGTGTTATCACGTGTGTATTGTGTGTATTTTTCCCATTAAAAAAATTTGTTTAGGGTCTAGGGCTGTGGCTCAGTGGTAGAGCACTTGCCCTTGCACATATGTGGCACTGGGTTTGATCCTCAGCACCATATAAAAATTAAAAAAAAAGTCTTTGTTTTGTTTATTTAAGATTGGTTTATATCTCTTCTTAAGAGCCCATAGACTGTATCCCTGTTAAATATCTGTGGTGTTATAATCCAAAATCTATCTCTGACCTCTAGGTCTCTGTGTCTTGGTAGAGAGAAACTAGTTTTTAGACAGTCCCCAAGAAAATCAAAATGTTCACCTGTATTTCCCATTTCCCATTGTCTACTGACAGAGAAGGGAGTTGGGTAGATTTTTCCTCAGTGCGCAATGCTGTATTGTGGAGGGGAAAAGGCAGAGGTTGAGAAAACCAGCACAGGTTGCTTCCCTATCCTGTATTGCTCTCCTTAGTAACATACTCATTCTGGATACTGTCAACTCTCAGACGTTTGTGGTAGTTCTCCCAAAGTCATTTTTTCTGTACATTTTTATTTAGTTTTTATATTTCTGGAGAAATGAAGACCTTAGGTTTATTATTCTGCTACCCTGCTGATGGACTAACTTTGCTTTAATTATGTACGATGTTTGCAAAATACATTCATTCCTGTCTCATTGGTAAAATAATTCTTCTTCTCATTTATTTCAGCCATGACCTCTCAACATATCCACCAGTTTTCACCAGAGCACGGCATAAAAGATTTATTTAAAAAAGTGATAAAGAGAAGATACGGAAATTGTGACCTTGACTATTTACAACCAAGAAAATTATGGGAAAATGGGAGTGAGAGTGACGGTCTGAAATCATATTATAATGGTCAAAGCCAATTAGTAGCGACTGTCCATAATAAAAATTTCACTGTCAACGGACATCAAGAACATTTGATATCTCAGAAAAGAATTCAGCTCATGCCTGTTGCTTTTGAGGAGTTGTATGTTTCCAGTGTACTGCCAACCCAATTTTTGAAGCATACAGTTCCTCTGAAAGGAAATTTGGAAAATTTAAGAAGAGATCTTGTCTATGCTTCAGTTTATAACTTGGCCAATTTCAAATATAGTGTTGATTTAAACTTTCAGTCAATGATTTCTCTAGCAAAGAAATATAAAAGTGAAGGACAGATTTCTAAAAAAGAGCACTTTGATCATTCCTTTTCAAAATGTCCATTATTCTGCAATCAAACAATAATTTCTTCTTGTGCCCAAACTTACAATTATAACAATTGTGGGGATATCCACCCTTACCCATTCTTCCTTAATCAAAATTCGGATGTTGATTTCTGGAATGTCTGCTACATAGGCAATGAAACCAGTCACACCCTAGCCCAGGTGTCTAACCTAAGTAATTACCAGTATGTTTATATTGGTGAGAAAAAATATGAAAGTAGTGAAATTCTTAAAAACATGAGCATTGGTTGCAATCCCAGAAATCCTCAGTGTACCCATTTTGCAAAGAGCCTGTACCACAATGGCAAATGTGAGAAACTCTTTCACCAATCCTCTGGGCTTATGACCCATCCAAGAATTCATAGTGAACAAAGGCCTTACAAACATGAGGAAGGTGGAAGTGTGTTCACTCATCCGGCCAGTCTTAGTCAATATGAGAGAATTCCCATTGGAAGAGAGCCCTGCAGATTCAAAGAGTGTAGCAAACCATGGGATTGCTCCACCCTGTCCACACACCTCAGATACTTTACAAGTGACAACTATGACTACCGAGAAGGTGGCAAAACCTTTAACCCAGAATTACCCCCCGTCAAGCATCAGAGAATTCATGGTATAGAAAAGCTCCCCAAGTGGAAAGAATGTGGCAAATCTCTTAGCACTTGCTCTGTCCTTTCTAAGCACCTGAGATGGCACGGCAGTAACAAGACCTTCAGATGCAAAGAGTATGGCAGACCTTTTACTCAAAGATCACATTTTACACAACACCAGGGAATTCATACCGGAGAGAGAGCCCTCGAATGTAACTGTGCCAAAGCCTTCGATAATGCTTCGACCCTATCTCAAAACCAAAGGAATCTCGTGAGGGAGAAGCCCTACAAATGTAAAGCACATGGCAACCTTTTCAGTAAACTCCCCAAACTCAGTCCACATCCGAGTGTTCATACTAGAGGAAAACCCTACAAATGTGAAGAATGTGGCAAAGCTTTTATCCGAAGGTCCTACCTTACTCAACACCAGAGGGTTCATACTGGAGAGAAGCCCTACACGTGTAAAGAATGTGGCAAGGCTTTCAAACAAAGATCGCACCTTGCTCAACACCAGAGAAGTCACACCGGAGAGAAGCCCTACACCTGTCAGCAATGTGGCAAAGCTTTTAGTCAGAGATCCTACATTACTCGACATGAGAGGGTTCATACGGGAGAGAAGCCCTACAAGTGTAAAGAATGCGGCAAAGCTTTTAATCGGGGATCAAACCTTATTCGACATGAGAGAATCCATACTGGAGAGAAGCCCTACAAGTGTACAGAGTGTAGCAAAACCTTTAAGGATCTTTCATCCCTTACCAAACACCAGATAATCCATACTGGAGAGAAGCCCTACAAATGTAAAGAATGTGGCAAAGCTTTTAATCAAAGATCCTCACTAACTCAACACCAGAGGATTCATACTGGAGAAAAGCCCTACATGTGTGAAAAATGCGGCAAAGCTTTTAATCAGAGATCCACGCTGACCCAACATCAGATCATTCACAGTGTAGAGCAGCCCTACAAATGTGAAGAATGCGGCAAAGCCTTTCCGTATTCTTCCAGCCTTACCAAACACCAGCGGATGCATACGGAAGAGAAGCCCTACCAATGCGAAGAGTGCGGCAAAGCGTTCCCATATTCCTCCAGCCTTTCCCAACACCAGAGAATTCACAGCGAAGAGAAGCCCTACAAATGTGAAGAGTGCGGCAAGACGTTTCCGTATTCTTCCAGCCTTAACAAACACCAGAGGAGTCATACTGGAGAAAAACTCTGCGAATGCGAAGAGTGCGGCAAAGCCTTCCCTTATTCCTCAAGCCTTACCAAACACCACAGGATACACACTGACGAGAAGCCGTGCAGATGTGAAGAGTGTGGCAAAGCTTTTCCGTATCCCTCCAGCCTTACCAAACACCAGATGGTTCACACAGAAGAGAAGCCCTACAGATGTGAAGAGTGCGGCAAAGCTTTCCCATATTCTTCCAGCCTTTCCCAACATCAGATGGTTCACACGAAAGAGAAGCCCTACAGATGTGAAGAGTGTGACAAAGCTTTCCCATATTCTTCCAGCCTTACCAAACACCAGCGAGTTCATACTGGAGAAAAGTTCTGCAAATCTGAACATTGTGTTAAAGCACTTGAGGAAGATCCTACTCTTATCCCAAACAAGAGGGACCATAGCAGAGGGAAACTATACAAAGGTGGAAACATGTGACTGTCTTCGACAGTTGTCCCCACCTGACTTAGCACTTGGGAATTCATATTTTGGAGATATAGTGCCAGTGTAAAGGATGCGGCAAAGCTGTTAATAATTGATCAGATGTTACTAGAAACTGGAGAACTCAGAGTGCATGAAACTCTATAAACATTTAAGTAATGTGCCCAAGTCTTTATTCAGATTTTGAAATTCCTTCAGTATCAAAAACTTGATACCTGAGCCAGGCACAGTGTCACACGCCTATAATCCCAGTGACTCAGGAGGCTGAGGTAGGAGGATCGTGAGTTCAAAGCCAGCCTCAGCAACTTAGCGAGACACTTGGAGCTCAATGAGACCTTGCCTCTCAATAAAATATAAGAAAGGGCTGGGGATGGGGCTCAGTGGTTAAGCACCCCTGGGTTCAATCCCCGGTACCAAAAGAAACAAACCTGATACCTGACGTGAATGTGGAAAGAGTCATCGAAAATACATGCCTTAAATAACAACAAAGTATTTGTAATGAAGAAAAACCTTGACAAATGTAAAAAGTTTAGCAATACCCTTATCTCTTCCTCATATCTTGATTTATATGAGAATTGCAAATGGAGCTAAGTCATATGAGTATAGAAAATGGGACATTATCTTTGCATAAAATTTATTTAAAGTTATTAGCTCATGTGTAGAAATTTAAAAATCATCCTAACTATCATAGGATGATGCAGAAAACATAAAAGATATAAATTTGTTATAAGTCAAGATTACTACATATCCACATTGTTTTTTAAACCTGGGAGAACATAATTCCCACAGATTTCACAGGAACAAGAAAACTTGTTTCTGAGAGATTTCTCTTTTTTAAGAAAAATTTTAAGTTGTAGATGGACATAACACCTTTATTTTGTTTATTTACTTTTATGTGGTGCTGAGGATCGAATCCAGTGTGTCACACATGCTGGGCAAGTGCTCTACTGCTGAGCTATAGCCCCAGCCCCAGAGATTTTAATCTGTTGTGTTGTTGTTGTTGTTATTGTCGTTGAAACTATGATATGGACTTTGAAATACTTTGTTCACATTATATATGCTTTTTTTTTTTTACCAAATAAAAGTATTAATGTGCTAACAGTGTTCTGTATGGAATCATCATGTTACAGATATCAAACTATTCTACTTTATTAAATGTTCTTAGTAACAGGTAGTAAAAGCACACTATTGGGTAAATAGTGGCATAACATCTCTATTAATTATTATTCAATTTACTTGGAGAATATTATTCCTATGAGTCATATCATTGTTCATCTTTTTTCTGCTTATAATTATTGGAGAAATAAAGACAGGTGTAGATAAGATAAGGGCATATGAAAGTAAGCCCCAGGTTTCTGTATCTTGAGTAACAAATTTTTCAATTTTCATCCTGCAATTCTGGAGAGTCACACAACCTCCCAAACAGGGTAATTATTTTAAAGACCTCAAAGGCAGAGAGCAGATGGCACCTATTCAGGGAAAAGGAGGGTCATTGGGGAGAAATACTCCCAATATTTTCAAGATAAATGTGGTCAGTTACATGTTGATCCTTCCTGGCTCTTGACGCTTCATGTACGGAAACATTCTGAAAGAGTCAGGCAATCCCTAAATGTAACCCCTTAGGATACTTGACTGACTTCAAAGAATGTAGGAAAATATTTTCCCCCAATATTGACTTTCTATTTATTCTTGAACCCCTAGCAGGGAAATATAACCAGGAATGTGTACAATAACGTGGATAAGAAAGAGACATGCCCATGGAGCACTTGAATCTCCCACACCAATTACTTAAGAGTCTCATGCTCTATCGACTGAGCTAGCTGGGCACCTCACAATTTACTTAATTAAATATCTTTGTACTTTTCCTACCTCTTTTATTGTACTTTATAATATATAATGGTAATTATGCCCTTGGGATGGCAGGGTAGACAGTACATAGCATAGACTCTCCAAACTTCTCTATGATAGACTGTTTACAAGATACTGTAAACTAAATCTGTCCCTTTTTTGGTCTTACAGGGACAGGATGTGGAGAAAAACATTGGGCTCCATTGCTAAAAAACAGACAAGGGGGCCCCATTATCTGGGGCCCATGACCACAAATATACGGGGCACTGGAGGAACCCAGCAACACCATCAGGGTAGTGTCCAGGACACATTATCCATTAGATCCCTCACTAGACAAACCAGAGGGAGTGCAGGATTGGACATCTGCGCCTCTGCCAGAGCAGTACTAACTCCAGCGATGGGAGTTCAAATCATTCCCACAGGAGTAAAAGGACCTCTTCCCCAAGGAACAGTAGGCTTATTTTGGGACACAGTTCTTCTACTCTAAAAGGACTTATGATAAGTCCTGGGGTAATTGATCCCGATTATGAAGGTGAAATAAAAATCATAGCTAGTTCTCCAAAGGGTATATCAGTAATTTCACCAGGAGATAGAATAGCACAGTTACTAATAATACCCAGCCTACATGATAAATTTTCCTGTCCTGTACTATAGAAAGAGGTTCCAGGGGATTAGGCTCCACAGGTGTAGATTGGGCTATACTTTCTTTAAATTTAGATTCTCGTCCAATGCTAAAACTAAATATTCAAGGACATGAATTTAATGGGCTACTGGATACAGGTGCAGACCTTAGCATTATCTTGTCAAGAATGGCCAAAACATTGGCTGTTACAACAAGCCACTCAAAAGCTTCGAGGCCTAGGAGTGGCAACTAATCCCCGATTGAGCAGGTCCCATAATAATCATCTCATTATTAATGGCTCTTAAATTTTACAATAATTTCCTTTTACTAGATTTCTTTTTGATGACAAAAATGGGAGTATTTTGGGGAGATATGGAAGGTTGTATATGTCCCTCCACTAATTGTTGTTTGACCAGGTCATGGGCTGCTTGGATCTTTTCTTTAGTCACGGGCCACTGAGGAACCTTTCTGATTTCCAGGTAATTTTTATTGTCTCAGTGACCCCTCCTGAAGCCCAATCCATGTCTGTTTTTTGATCTATTTGTATTGGTGCCATTATACCTTGTCCTTGTTCTCCTAATCCTTTTTCTTTCTTAAAACCTTGTCTAGCCATAATAGTGGGCACACTTGAATTGATGTTATTTGTTAATGTTAGACCTAATTGATCTAGAACATCTCGTCCCCATAAATTTATAGGAAGATGATCCAATACATATGGCTGTATAGTTCCTTCACTTCCTTCAGGATCCTTCCAATCTAATACCATAGCACTTCTATGGGGATTAGTTGCCACTCCTAGGCCTCGAATCGTTTGAGCACATGTCCTCACACTGAGAAAAAAAAAATTCTTATTCAGATAAGCCGCTATCTATGTACAAACCTGTTCAAAAGTTAAAGCACATGATTACCCTATATTGTTTTACGTGTTAGTGCTTTGGCTCAAAGAAAAAAAATTCTACACATGTTGATTTAAGTTGACTGGAATATGTAAATGTTGCAATATAAAGATCAATTTTAGGGATAAGAAAAACCAAGGTAATGGTAATGATGTTTTTGTGATCCTTGAGTTTCGGTTTCAGATATGGAGGTACCATGGCCATTCTTTTTCTTCCAGGGGTCATGCCTGTACCTTTCCTCTTGTATTCATTCCATATCATTTCACACAGGATAACTTAGTTCTGAGGAGTCATTTTATTTTTTTCTATGGAAAGTGTATATTGTAATTTGGGTATCACTGGGGAGCTTTTGCATTTTTCAATTTTCAGTCTCACATTAAGATGTGTTGTGGGGAGCCACACTGAATGACCAGTCCTGAAGCAGGAAGCTCTGACCAGTCACTACATTTGTGGTGACTCGTGGGCCATTACCCCCATATCACAGGCCTAATTTTGGTATGAAACAATTAAAAACAATTCAAACAATTTAAAAACGGAATTCAGGTACTGTCGGGAGTGATTGATTCAAATTTTTGAGATGAGATTAAAATTGCTGTGCAATCAGAACATGCCATCCGGCTCTCTACAAGAGACTATCATGTCATTCGAGGGATTTAATTAAGGGTTTACTCCTAGGGAAATTGAGGGAGATTTATAGGAAGAGTACCTGCCTGTAACCCAATCTCTCCAACAGAGATTAACTAATGCACCCAGGCCAAATTTTTGGAAGGGTCCCTAACCTTATCCTTAACCCAGAGAACAGCAAAAAAAAAAAAAAAATTGGCTCACAGAAGAGACAATCTGTGTTTGTCGGTGACCCCTAACAGGGGAAAAGTTAAAATAGCCCACTTTTTATTTGAGGAACTGCCGAAGTCTGGCTTGGCACAAATCAGGAGCCACTTGTCAAAAAGAAACTAACTTTATTTTTAGAACTACAAACGCCAAACAAAACAGCTCCAGGGAAAAACCCTCAGAGCCCAACTACCACCACCAGCTTCCACAAGCCTCTCTCCCCCACACCAGCCTCTCAACCTCCCACAATCCTCCTGCTCTTGAGGCCGATTGGCTGGGTTGCGTGGGCAGAGCCAAAGAAGTCACCCAATGAGCAGCTCCGTGGAGGAGCCAATCAGCTAGATGTTGCTGGGGCCGCTGTGAGCCAATCATCAGCTGGCAGTCTGAAGGGCAGGGAAACAGCCCAATGAACATCACCGCAGAGGAGCCAATCAGCTAGATGTTGCTGGGGCCACTGTGAGCCAATCATCAGCCGGCAACTGGAAGTTTGCTGGCAGCTGGATCATCAGCCGGCAGCTGGAAGTTTGCTGGGGCCCCTTTGGCTGTGGCTCTCAACATCTCCCCCTCTCTGTTTAAACAACAAGCATGTGGCTTATGGACCGTGCCTGCCTTAGGTTGTCCAATACTACATATGGTCCTTACCCGTCTTCGGATGAGCTGACCTCAGGGCGTCAGCCTCCTGTCTTAGGTTGGTACCATTGTAATTGGATCTTACCCGTCATTGACTACCGGTCCAGTATACAGCCACACCTGTGGAGAGGTCTCAGCGGGGGGGGGTGAGGTTCTTTGCCTCACCTCTGTTGACCCCCAAATTTTAGCTGAATGATCATGACAAGCAGAAGGGAGGAAGATATACCAAGTCAATTGACGGCTCCTTTTGGGAAAATTGTACCACCGATGATATCATCAGCAAAAATACCCCAACACTACCACAAGTCGCTGCACCAACAGATAGTTCACAATGCATACAAGTGACACATAGTTCTGTAAGCAGTTCAGTGCAAGTTCTGTAAGCAGTTCAGTGATGGCTATTGCAGAAACTGTAGATTAGTTTTATCTTTGTCTTCACCGGCACAGGGATGAAGATAGGAATTCTGGCAATAATGACTAAAGAAAAAATTAGGTAACATTCCAGAAGGCACTAAAAGAAAACAATTTTCTTAACAATTTACATTATAGTGAAGAGAATTATTAAATATAATGAAAACGAAAGGTGAGAGTAAACAAACAGATCTGTTAACCTCCTTTTTTGTTTACATATTAAAACAATTCTTAACAGTTATTTACCCAATTTAAATTAAACCATTTAAATCACGTGAATAAAAAAAAATATTTGGATCCATCTTTTCATGAGCGCTCATCATATATGATATATGGAAATATGTACATTGGACATACGTACATTCAAACATATAACACAAAACACAAGTGTGCACACATAATATAATACATACAACACATAACATAATAGTAAAGGCCTTATAACTTTTTACAGGTAAAATCTCTATTGCAATGTTTAAAAACTCTATAGTCAAAAAAAAAAATAGAACTGATCAGCAAAACATTAACCTAGGTCTGTATGAGCTCAAAAAAATAAAATAGAACTTCATGATATGGGAAAGGGCAATAATAAAATAGATATTGAAAAAAGCATCCTGGTTCTGTCGCAGATGTAAGGATAGCCAAATTGGAGTTTTGGATATCAGCTATTATGGATTTGAGCTAAATCATCTTCTTTTTGGTCTGTAGAAATCGCTTTAGTTTATCTCTCCGGAATCCAAATCGGCTGCTGTTCTCCCTGTGGAAACACAAAAACAGACCCCCGACTCCAGACAATCACTGGGTCAGAACCTTGGTTAATCTCTCTGGAATCCAAATCAGCTGCTGTTCTTCCTGTGGAAACACACAAACAGACCCCTGATTCCAGACAATTACTGGGTCAGGACCTTTCCATTGTCCTGTTAGAATATCTTTCCAAAGTACCTTGGGCTTATGTACATTTTTTGGACACATATGCCTTTCTGCAGCACTAAGTCCTGATGAATCCAAATTTAAAAAGTTTAGAGTAAAAAGGGTTATTTTAAGTTTATCTTTGGGGAATATATACCCCTTCCCAATTCCATCTTTTTGCTTTAATAAGTACATTTTAATAGTTTGATGAGCTCTTTCAACTATGCCTTGTCCCTGTGGATTGTATGGGATTCCTGTTATATGAGTAATGCCAAATGATGAGCAAAATTGTTTAAAAGAAGTAGACGTATAACCAGGGGCATTATCTGTTTTTAACTGTTTTGGAATGCCCACAGTGGCAAAATTTTGTAAGCAATGAGCTATAACATCTTTAGTTTTTTCGCCGGCATGAAGGGAGCCCATCAAAAATCCAGAAGAAGTATCAACTGTAACATGCAAATATTTTAATTTTCCAAATTCTGGCAAGTGTGTGACGTCCATCTGCCAAATATGGTTAGGCATCAATCCTCTAGGATTGACTCCAAGATTAACTTGTGGTAAAAAGGTCACACAATTTTGACATTGTTTTATTATTTGTCTAGCTTGTTCCTTAGTTATTTTAAAATGCTTTTGTAAAGTATTAGCATTGACATGGAATCTTTCATGAAAATTTATAGCTTCTTCTAGTGTAGAGAAAATATGTATGTCACGTGTAGTTTTATCTGCTAAATCATTGCCCAAACTAAGGGCTCCAGGCAATCCTGTATGTGCCCTGATATGTCCTATAAGAATGGATATTTTCTGTCCCAGATTAAACTTTGTATAGTGGAAAACAAAGAGAAAACAGTAGAAGAAGGGGAAATCCTACCAGCATCTTCAAGGGATACTATAGCATTAACTATATACTGGCTATCAGAAAATAAATTAAATACAGAATCTTTAAACATCACAAAAGTTTGTAATACTGCATTAAGCTCTACCTTTTGAGCTGATTGTTTGGGTACTAAAAATGTAAAAGTTTGATCAGGTGTAACTATTGCTGCTGTACCATTATTTGACCCATCAGTGAATATATTTGGAGCATTCATGATAGGTGTTTTTCTTGTCATTTTTGGAAAAATTACAGGATGCAATGACCAAAAAGACAATAAAGGATTAGATGGTAAATGGTTATCAAATGAAACATTAGATTTGCACATTATTATTGCCCAAGTATTTAACTCATTAGCTAATTCATCAATTTGATTCATAGTATATGGAGTAATAATTTTATGGGGAGAAATTCCAAACACTGCCTTTGCTGTTTTTATTCCTTTGAGTATTAATTGTCCTACAGCCTCAGGATACCTAGTAAGAATAGTGTTAGGAGAATAAGATAAATGTATCCATAATAATGGACCTTCTTGCCAAAATACTCCTGTAGGAATATTTTTTGTTGGTAGCACAATAAATAATAAAGGCAAACTTATATCAATTCTATCCAAATGCATATTTTCCATATATGTTTCAATGATTTTTAATGCCTTTCTTGCTTCAGGCGTTAACATTCGGGGTGAATTTGGATCTGATGGACCTTTTAGGATATCAAATAAAGGTCCCAATTCTCCTGTTGGAATACCTAGATAAGGCCTTATCCAATTTATGTCTCCTAATAACTTTTGAAAGTCATTAAGTGATTTGAGTTGATCTACTCGTATTTGAATTTTTGGTGGACGGACCATGGTTGAGGATAATAGAACTCCTAAATAATTAATTGGAAAATTTAATTGTACTTTATCTATTGCTATCTCTAGATTATAATTTTTTAATAAGTTTGTAAGTGTGGCATAACATTCTAGCAATGTGTTTTTAGCTTTGTGTGCTAATAATACATCATCCATATAATGAAATATTTGTAGTTCAGGATTTTGATTTCTAAGTGGCTGGATTACTTTGTTAACATAAATTTGACACATAGTTGGGCTGTTAGCCATCCCTTGAGGGAGTACTTTCCATTCATATCTCTGATCAGGACCTTCATGATTTAGTGCAGGGATAGTAAATGCAAAACGTGGACTATCCTCAGGATGAATTGGAATTGAAAAAAAACAATCTTTAATATCTATAACTAAAACATACCAAGTTTTTGGCAAAGCAGACAATTGAGGAATCCCCGATTGAGCAGGTCCCATAATGACCATTTCATTGTTAATGGCTCTTAAATCTTGCAGTAATCTCCATTTACCAGATTTCTTTTTGATGACAAAAATGGGAGTATTATGGGGAGATACAGAAGGTTGTATATGTCCTTCCGCTAATTGTTGTTTGACCAGATCATGGGCTACTTGTGTCTTTTCTTTAGTCAAGGGCCACTGAGGAACCCATACTGGTCTTTCTGATTTCCATGTAATTTTTATTCTCAGTGGCCCTTTGTGAAAATCCACCCCATGTCTGTCTGTTCCTTGATCTATTTGTATTGGTGCTGCTATACATTGTTCTTGTCTTTCTAATCTTTTTCCTTTCCTAAAACCTTGTCTAGCCATAATAGTGGGTGCATTTTGATTGATATTATTTGTTAATGTCAAACCTAATTGATCTAAGACATCTCGTCCCCATAAATTTACGGGAAGATGATCCAATACATATGGCTGTATAGTTCCTTCACATCCTTCAGGATCCTTCCAATCTAATAGCATTGCACTTCTATCGGGATTAGTCGCCACTCCTAGGCCTCGAAGCGATTGAGTGGCTTGTTGTAATGGCCAATGTTTTGGCCATTCTTGACGAGAGATGATGCTAAGGTCTGCACCTGTATCCAGTAGCCCATTAAATTCATGTCCTTGAATATTTAGTTTTAGCATGGGGCGAGAATCTAAATTTAAAGAAAGCATAGCTCAATCTACACCTGTGGAGCCTAATCCCTTGGAACCTCTTTCTACAGCATGATTGGAAAATTTATCATGTAGGCTTGGTATTATTAGTAACTGTGCTATTCTATCTCCTGGTGAAATTACTGATATACCCTTTGGAGAACTGGCTATAATTTTTATTTCACCTTCATAATCGGAATCAATTACCCCAGGACTTATCAAAAGTCCTTTTAGAGTAGAAGAGCTGCGTCCCAATAATAAGCCTACTGTTCCTTTGGGAAGAGGTCCTTTTACCCCTGTGGGAATGATTTGAACTCCCATCTCTGGAGTTAGTACTGATTTGGTGGAGGCGCAGATGTCCAACCCTGCGCTCCCTCTGGTTTGTCTGATGAGGGATCTGATGTGCTGGGCACTACCTTGATGGGGTTGCTGGGGTTGCTGGGTTCCTCCAGTGCTCCGTATATTTGTGGTTTGGGGCCCCGGAGCATTGGGGCCCCCTGTCCATTTTTTGGCAATGGAGCCCGATGCCTTTGTCCACGATATTGTGGATAAACACCTTGTCCTTGTTCATTTTTTGATAATGGAGTACCCTCTATGGTGGTTTGAGGACGGCATTCATTAGCCCAATATAATGGAGTACCCTCTATGGTGGTTTGAGAACGGCATTCATTAGCCCAATGTCTCCCTCTACGGCATCGTGGGCAAATACCCGGTATTCTACTTGTTTGATACCTAGTTTTGTTAAACCCTCCTCCTATGGGGCAATTCCTTTTAAAATGTCCTGTTTGTTGACAATGAACAATTTCAGGCTGGTCATTTAGAGCCTACGCTCAGCCCTTGGAACACCCCCATCTTTGTAATTAGGAAAAAAATCTGATAACTGGAGGTTATTACAAGACCTAAGATCTATTAATTGTGTTACAGATCCCATTGGAGCATTACAATCTGGGCTTCCTTCTCCTACAGCTATTCCTTTAGATTATTATTTGATAATAATAGATCTGAAAGATTGCTTCTTCTCTATACCTTTGCACCCAGATGACTGTAAAAGGTTTGTCTTTAGTGTCCCAGCAATTAATTTTAAAGAACCAGTTAAATGGTATTGCTGGAAAGTGTTGCTCAGAGAATGTGTAACAGTCATACCCTATGTCAAAGTGTTGTGACACAGGCTATCACGCCTGTGAGAGAAATTCCCTGATGCATATATTATTCATGTTATGAAAGACATACTTTTATCTCATGCTAACCCAGATGTACTCTTAAAACTTTTTGCCCAATTAGGGACGTCACTCACAGCAATGGGTTTGTGCATTGCACCTCAAAATGTGTTAAAGACATCTGCTTTTCAATATCTAGGTCATGTGTTAAAGGACATACAATCCGTCCTCTAAACTTACAAATGAGAAAGGTCGATCTATTGTAGAATGAGCTCATTTGTCTAGTAAGCTACAATTACAAAAGCTACAAGGGGGAGATAGGACTAGGACTCCACAAAATAACCTCAATTATTCTCTGTTTTTAAAATTTTATAACTTGTGACTCAGAAGGTCACACTGCAGCTGAGTGACCCGTCTTCCACAGCAACAGGCCCTTTAAGCTGAGTTTGGTGGAAGGACTTGCAGACAGGCCAATGGAGAGGACCAGATCCAGTGATCATGTGAAGCAGAGTTCATGCTTCTATTTTCCTGAAAGATGCTTTTCCTCCTATTTGGGTACCTGAATGCATCATCAGGCATGGAGGACCTAGAACCAAGATTCAAATGACTGAATAGCAACCCACAGATGCCAGACCTGACTCCCTCCAACAAGAGGAACTCAAAAAAAAAGAAGAGAGGAAGAAAAATGGCCCAGAGAGACCCAATGGTGAAGCCACTCTCATGGAAGGATCTGAAGAACTTGACACTGCAGGTGAACAAATGATTAGACAGCAAGGAAAAGTTAAGTCTCCAACTATGATGCTCACTGCAGCAATAGCTTTATTGGGCCGTCAGGTAAAGGGGAATCAGGAAGAAACTTACTGGACATATTTTCCAGATCCACCTCTAGTACACCCAGTAGTGTGGACTGGAGAATACATCTCAGTATTTCCTAATGACTCATTCATGATGGGAGGATTTACAGACACCCCTCTTACTCCCAACCATGTGACTGGATTTAATTATTTTGGCTATAATGCCCAAATACCCTTCTGTTGGTCCCACAATAAATTGGTGGCTGTCCAAAAGTGTCATTTGAGGAAAAGACAGCAGTTGGGGGATCAACTAATCATACTGTTAATGGAGACTCAAAACCTTATATCAGTTATTAAAATGGGACTTTCTCATAACCACTCATCTCAGCAGAACATCCACGAATACCTCAATATCCTAACACTTCTGCAATAGAAATAGGCACATTTCCTAAGTGGATGTATTGTATAAGTACTTTTCCAGTACAGCATAAGGTGTGTAGAAATGGTGGGTATATTTTGGACTGGTCTCCTAAAATTGACAAAAGGCAGTTATGCAAGGGTAATGCCATGAATCCTGGAGGATTTGTTAGTAACATCCTGACCTTCAGCAAAGCTGGTATTCAGAAAGATCTTTGGCACTTAATTGCTGCCTCAGAATTCTTACGTTTTACTGACAAACTTTTACCAGACTTTGTAGGCAAGAACTGAACAGGAAGGTTCTTGCTATAGCTTATGGGCCTGATTTCAATCTCCATATGTTTTAATTACAGGAAATGTAAAAGTTAAAAGGGAAGATGATTGATATGTTGTAACATGTAGTAAATGTAAGTTAACCAATTGTACCACCAGAAATAATAGAGAAAAAGGAACTATAATGCTCCATTAGCCCTCTTTTGTCTTATTACCAGGAAATATTTCAGAGCCTTGGTAGGCTGATGCTGGTTTTCAAGTCTTACAAGAAATACACGCCCAGCTAGTGATACTTAAATGTGCTCTTGGACTCATAATAGTGGGAATTGTTGCCTTGGTTTCTTTTATTGCTTCCATGGTCACAGCTTTGGTGGCCATATCTCAAATATTCAACATGCAAATTTTCTTAATAATTTGGCTCAGAACACTTCCAAGGCTCTTCACAATCAAATAAATGTTGATGAAAGTATTGAGACTAAGCTAAATGACTTAGAGGCTGCTGTCATGAATATAGGTAATGAACTTTCCGGTTTGAAATTCAAGGAAAGACTTAAATATCCTGCTAGCTATAGGTATGTGTGTGTTACTGCTGCCAAATGCAATGTTTCTTAATGGTATTGGAAGAAGGTTCAAAACCATTTGTTGGCTATTTGGCAGAATAATGATAACAGCTTGGATCTTTTGGAGCTGCATCATCAGATTCAAGATATACAAAAAATTAAGTTTGATTTTTCAGATCCTTCTGTTTTAGCTGATCAAATACTTAAAAGAATTAAACAGCTTTAACCCTGGAAAGATTCTTAAACACTCTGCATGTTTATCTTTGTATTGTTCTCATTTCTACTAATTCTCTCTTGTGTTGTAATTGTAGAATGTCGTGCCCCCAGAACAAGAATTTGGGGACTTGAAATAATGACCCATCACCTGCTTTTTTCAAAGAAAGAAGGTGGGATATGTGGAGATCCACTCTGAATGACCCACACCTTCCAGTCCTGAAGCAGGAGACTCTGACTAATCACTACATTTGTGGTGAGTTGGGTGTTGTCCCAGCTCAGATAGAGGTGGGTCTTCAAGTGTGGGTGTTACATGTGAGGCTTGAGTTACACTCACCTGTCCCTTGTAACCCTGCTTCTTCTGGCCTCTTTGAATCAAACTTTCTAAGAGCAAGAGTCCTTCCAATAAAATCTCTCTTCTAAACGTGATCACTCTCTCTCACCAGCCTCTCATGACTTTCTCTTGCCTTCCCTTATGGGAAGCCTGAGGCTGAGAGTGGAGAAGCCGTCCTGAAGCATGGGGGTAAAGTGTGTCTGTGTTTTTTTTCGTGTCCCTGGAAATTGACATGAGTGGTCTTAAATTCAGCTGACTGTGCAGATTGGGGATGGCAATTTGTAACTGGGGTTCAGAGGAATTACGCGTGCACTTGCGCACACACACACTTGTGGCTTATATTTTTCAAGAGTAAAAAGCAAAAGCAAAAAATGGCCCTGGGATGACTAGATAATCCACAAGAATAAAAAAGTATTTAGATATGTACCTCACATCATATACAAAAATAAGTAAATAAAAAAATGGATCAAAGGCCTTTGTGTAATAAGTAGAAGCATAAAACTCATAAAAAACAGTTGAGGAAATTTTCATTTCTTTGGATGTGGTGATGACTATTTAATATTTGTATTTATTTTAATCATGCCACTCTTCTCATTTAGAATAACCCCCATTTAAAAGTGGTATGATTTCATATAAAAATAAACCCTAATGTGAGTTGTAACTGAAACTCACTATTAAAAAATCCGCCGCGCGACCAGCACGCTGGCTTCATACAAGAGGTTCGTAGCATAGAAGTTAACTAGTGAGATCAAAATAACACACAAAACTAAATTACCTTTTTCTTTGACCAGGTCTGAGACAGCCCTCCCTCTGGCTCCTGCCTTGGTGGGGCAGCAAGGCTTACTCAGGACTAGCAAGAGAGAGAGAGAGAGAGAGCATGCCAGAGGATGGCCTTTTATTGGGGAACAAGAAATTCAGGGGAAAATTTTATCCAATGAAGGTCAGGGTCAGTAATTGGTCTTAGGGTCAATGGTCTGTCACACCCCCTCACGGAAGGGCTTTCACACCTAGAGAGGGTGGGGATTAGTTCGACACAGTTTAGTCAGAACACCTCAAACCCAATCAGGGAGGTGCCCAATCATGTGCAAGAATGGCTTCCCACATATTCCTCTTTTTTTTTTCTTAAAAATCAGGTGGTGGTTCACTCTTTCGAGTTTCTGCATTATTGTTCTGAAGACTTGCCATCCTATAATTACAACACAAAAGAGAATTAACAGTAATGAGAACAATCCAATAATGTACCAGGCCTAGTGTTTAAGAATATTTCCAGGGTTAAATCCATTTAACTCCTTCAATATTTGGTTAGCCAAAGAAGAAGGATCCAAAAAATCAGCTCTATTATTTTGAATGTCTTGGATATGGTGATGAAGTTCCAAAAGATCCAAGCTATTTTTATTATTTTGCCAAATACCTAACAAATGGTTTTAAATCTTCTCCCAATCCCAGAGAGAAGCATTGTACTTGGTAGCTGTAACACACATATTTATAATTTGCATGACATTTAAGCCTTTCTTTAAATTTTAAAGCTGAAAGTTCATTACCTTTGTCTATAACAGTCGTCTCTAAGGCATTTAATTTAGTCTCAATCATTTCATCAATATTTACTTGATTACGCAGAGCCTTGGAAATATTTTGAGCTAAATTATTAAAAATTTTGCATGTTGAATATTTTGAGACAATGTCAGAGATGCAGATGCACTAGATACAATGATACAAACTAATGCCAAAACACCAACAATTATAATTCCAATAGCACATTTAGGTCTTGCTAGCTGGGCATGAATTTGCTGCAAGACTTGTAAACCAGCACCAGCATACCATGGCTCTGAAATATTAGCAGGTAATAAAACAAAAGAGGGCTGGTGAAGTATCAGCACTCCTTTTCCTCCATTATACGTAGTAATACAATTGGTTAGGTTACATTTGTTACATGTAACAACATATCTGTCATCTATCCATTTAACTTTTACATTTCCAATAATTAAAATGTAAGGAGATTGGACACAGGCTTGTAAGCCATAGCAAGATACCTCCTTACAGTTCTTGCCAACAAATTTTGGTAAAGGCTTCTCTGTAAAATGTAAGAATTCTGAGGCAGCAATTAAGTGCCAAACATCCTTTTGAACACCACCCTCACTGTAAGTCAAAATATTACTAACAAATCCTGCAGGTGTCATAACAGAATTTTTTCATAATTGTCTCTTATCAATTTTTGGAGACCAGTCTAAAATATACCCATTATCTTTAGACACCTTATGTTGTACAGGAAAGGTATTTACACAATCCATCCATCTAGGAAAGGTGCCAATATCAATTGTAGAACTATTTGGACAGTGGGGTATCCATGGAGGTTTTGCAAAAATGACTGGCTTGTTATGGGAAAGTCCCATCTTAATTACTGATCTAGTGTAAGGTTTTAAGTCTCCATAAATAGAATAATTAGTCAGTCTAGGTCTACCAATGCTGTCTTTTCCTCAAATGATACTTTCAGACAGCCAGCATGTTTATCATGGGACCAACACAAAGGTAATTGGGTACTGTAGCCAGAATAATTAAATCTAATCACAGGATTGGGAGTAATATGAGTATCTGTAAATCCTCCCATCATGAATGAGTCATTAGTAAACACTGGAATAGATTCTCCAGTCCACACAGCTGGGTGTACCAGGGGTGGATCTGGGAAATATGTCCAGGAAATGTCTGTCTGGTTCCTCTTTACCTGACAGCCCAGCAGGGCAATTACTCTTGCTACCATCAAGACTGGGGTCCTGTTCTTTCCCAGGAGTTGAATTATTCAGGAAGCCTGTGTTGTTAGCTTCTTCATGTCTTCCCATGAAATCAGCTTTTCAGCTGGGTCAATCTGGTTTCTCTTCATCTTTTTTCGATATCTCTTCCTTTTGAATGGGGGCTTCTCCAGGTCGATCCTCAGTCACTTGAATCTCGGTTCTATCTCTTCCATGTCTGATTGTGCGTTCAGGCACCCAGATAGGATGAAAAGCACCTTCTGGAAATATACAAGCATGACCTCTGCCCCACATAATCACTGGGTCTGGGCCTTTCCATTGACCAGTCTGTAAATCTTTCCACAAAACTCTGCCTAAAGGGCTTGTTATTGTGGGAGACATTTGCCACAGTGTGACCTTCTACATCACAGTTAAAAAAATTTAAAACCAACAAAGCATGATTGAGGCTATTTTCCCCTTTAATTTTTGTAATTGATGCTTAATAGATAAATGAGCTCATTCCACAATGGCTTGACCTTGTTTTATGATTAATTTGAAACTCTGGGCAAAATTGTTGAAAAGAAGAGCTTACATAAGCAGGTGCATCATCTGTTTTAATCTGTATAGGGCACCCTAACATAGCAAAGGTTGCTAGGCAATGAGAAATTACATGTTGAGTATTTTCCTTAGTACGTGCTGTGGCAAAAATAAATCTGGAATATGTATTGACTATTATATGTACATAACATTGCTTACCAAATTGAGGAATATGAGTTACATCCATTTGCCATATTTTATTTGGTTTTAATCCATGGGGATTTACCCCTGATGGTGGAGATGGAGTGTGAATAACACACTTAGGGCATTGGCTTACAATTTGACGGCTTGTTTTCTGATAATATTAAATTTTTTATGTAAGCTAGAAGCAGTAGGTGATGCAAGGAATGGGAAGCTTGTGCCCAGTCATATGAAGACATCTGTTGGCAAATAGCTACTAATTTATTAATCTTGTCATTAACTGAAACTAAAGGTCCCGGAAGATTAGTGTGAGCCCGTATGTGTCCTATGAAACATGGGTATCTTCGTATTTACACTGCCTTTTGTAAATTATGAAATAATTCAAATAACTCTTGGGATGAAGTATACCCAATAACTGAAGTTTCAATATTTTTGGTAACTCCAACTGCATATAAGCTGTCTGAATAAATATTAATCGGCTCATTTGCAAAGTAATTTAAGGCAGAAATCAGAGCTTGAAACTCTGCTCTTTGGGCAGAAGTATATGAAGTTTACATTACCTCTGTGTGAACACGACTATAAAAACCTGCTTTACCTGAGCTTGAACCATCAGTGAACACCGATAAAGCTTCATCTATAGGGCGTGCACGCACAATATTTGGAAAAATAAGTGATGTTAATGGTGCAAATTGAATAATTTTGTCATGAGGGTAATGACTATCTATCTGGCCAGGAAATTCAGCAAAAGCTATCTGCCATAAGCTAGAAGTTTGAAGAAGCCAATTATTCTGTTGAACAGAAAATGGAATAATTATGATATCAGGCTCAGATCCAATTAATTGTAAAATCCTTGTTCTACCTTTAATGACTAATTGAGCCATAGAGTCATGAAAAGGAGTCAATTTTTTTTGAGGGGAGTGGGCTAAATAAATCCACTCAATAACTCCTAATCTTTGCCATATGGCTCCTGTTGGGGTATGCTCAGTTGGAAATATTAATATCTGAAATAAAGAACTTAAATCAGAAGTAGTTAGTTTTAAGGATGGCATAAGCCAATTAATATCTCCTAATAGCTTTTGAAAATCATTAAGGGCTTGTACGGAAACTGTTGTTCCGCTCCAGTAAAATAGAAATGGCGGCCCCCATGGTCAGCGCGATGACGTCAATTTGCGTGACCATCATCTACTTCATCATTCTCGGCCAGGGGGGAGGGCCGACCGGAAGTTTGTGTTCCAGCCAGGCAGAAATGATGTCAAGAAGGCGGGATCCACGCTATCTTGATCTGCCACGTGGGGTTGAGTCCTGCAATATCTATTATCAACAGTAGATGGAGCCTTGAATTAAAATTTCGAGTGCGACATTGTCGCGCAAAATGATTGTTTCTGTCACAGAGATAACATTTTCTGCAGGGTTTTTGTACCAATTCCTGCAGTTGTAGGGTTTGTTTAAGGGCCGCAGCTAGCGTTACTGTCTGCAAATGGGTGGAATCAATCTCAGAACACAAGCGGATAAACTCAGAAACTGTTCCTTTTTTACGATGGGGTCTGAGAACATCCTGACAATATTTATTCACATTTTCAAATGCCAATTGCTTAACAATAAACTCGCAAGCTCTCGGGTCTCCAATAGACCTATTTGCTGTCTGATACAGTCGGGCTACAAAATGCAAATATGGTTCACTGGCACCTTGTTTGACTTGGGTAAGAACTAAATTGGACTGGTCCTTGGAAATTATTTGTTTCCAGGCACGTTTAGCACAGTCCGTTATCTGATCATACACTGCAAATTCATAATTTAACTGCCTTTCCAAATCAGCAAATTCACCCATTTCTAAAAACATTTCTACTGGGGTCTGCAAATTCTGTCTTCTATTCTTTTCTGCTTGTTCAGTACAAAAATCAGCCCAATAAGACAGCCAAAGTAAAAAATCTCTGCCACTCAAAGAAGATCTGGCTAACAAAATCCAATCACTCAGTGGAATTGGTTGTCAGGATATGATATCAATCAAATTTTGTACAAAAGGTGAATTTGGACCATAAGTTTCACAAGCACTCTTCAATTCCTTAATACTCTTAAATGGAATTACAGCATGAATTCGAACCCTTTGGTCCTGGTCATTAAACTGCTCAAAAACTGGGAAAAGTTGAAAACCGCTAATGTCCTCTCCTGCCTCCTGTGCTTTCTTAATACCTCGCTGGAACAGGGTAAGAAAAGTCATTGTTAATTCAGAGTACCTGTTAAATTTTGTCCTTTTAGCAGATAATGGCTGAATTCTAATAGCCTGGGCAGGAGGTGTTAAATGCAGTCTGTTAAAATTTCTCTGTTAGTCCTGAGTTTCGATGTCTGATTCCTTTTCCTTAGACTACACCTCATGGAAAGAATCTCTGCTGTCACCATTTTGAAATTGGGCTTCTAAGCCACGTGGTGGAGAAGGGCTTTGTGCCTCTCTAGGAATTTCTTCTCGATTTTCCTCTCCGGGAGGATTGTCTATCTCTTCTGGAGGACTCTGTATGACTGCAGATGTTTCCTCTCTATGATCCTGACTTCTACAATCTTCCTCCTGGATATCTTGATCTTGTTCCTGCAAGCTCAAAGTCACATTCCTAACTTTTGGTTTAGCCCCGAGAGCTTTCGTTTTTAAAAGGCTCAAGGGAAAAGAAATTAACTTAGCCTCAGGCGGATTTTTCATTTGAATAGAATTAATAGCTCTCTGAATGCCTTTCAATAGATCTTAAGGGGGTCATGAGTTCTGATCCAAGTAGTCAAAAAGGCAAATTTCTAAGGCCATCCATGTTTTCTGAATATTCTCGATGCCTCTAGGTAATTCATTAGAAAGGCAAATTTTTTTGTAATTTCCTCCCTAATTTCTCCCAAATATGTAAATTTGGGGATTCTTGGTTACAAAACCAAGGACAAAATTCACCTACAACCTTTAAGAATTGTAATAACTGAGTCTTTTGTATCTGTTTTCCTTTCTGATTAATTATAGTGTCTAGAATAGTCAAATACATCTCCTTATCCATAGAAGTTGAATTTCCCATTTTAATTAATTTAACGCCTCATTCCTTCAGTACCTCCAGGTACTTTTGTGACCCCAAATTGTCACCAATTCCTTTATCTTTATAGTGTGCTCCCACTCAATTTTCAGTATGAACAAATAATTATTAAAGGAACAAAGACAATTCTGAATGTGAGAGGCTTAATATTGACTCTGTTGACACTTATGTGGGTTTGCTGAAAATGAGAACCATTTTCATGATAATTCATAATTTGTTAAAAAATAAGCCCACAAAATTATAAGATTTCTCTTTTTTGTGACTCAACAATATATTCATGACTACATGAAAAAGCAACAAGTATACAGATGTTAGTTTGGAGTCAGAAGGTAATTAGTTAATATTATTTGTTTGACAGCCCTTCAGCTGATATAACTCAACACAAGGCTAGGGATCATTTGGCTCCAGAGGAATAATCTTTACTCTGGAGAAATTTTAATTTTATTTAAATCTATAGATGATAAAGAAAAAGTGGATATCCAGGTTTGACTTATACAAGGTAAATGTGGTTGGAGTTTTTCAGAGAGAAATCCCCATTGGGGCCAGTGAAATTTCAAATAGTATATACAGAAGCCTAGATGATGTTCATAGCTTAAAAAAATATAGTGACTAAATTGTAAATATATTTATCTTTACCCTTCAAAGAATTTATTATGCCACATCATAAATCTCATATCTAAAATCCTGTAGATATTTTCCAAATATATGGCATTATACAAAGTATATTTTGACACATGCCTATAATCCCAGCAGTTTGAGAGGCTCAGGCAGGAGGATCACATGTTCAAAGCCAGATGTAGCAATTGGTCTCTAAAGAAAATTTTTTAAAGGGCAGGGAATATTGCTCAGTGGTTAAGCTACCCTGGGTTCAATCCCTGGTACCAGAAAGAAACAAAAAAATAGTCTTTTCTAGGAATCTATTGTCCAATGCAGGGTCAAGGGATTTACATGTTTTTTGCTAAGAATCTTGTAGTTCCAATTCTCATATTTACACCTTTCTTCCATCTAAAATTAATTGTGTAAAGCATGAGATAGTGTTTGGGATCATGTTACAAGTTTTATATAGATAGTTGTTCCAGATGATTTGAAAACATTTTTCCTATAACATCTTGGCATTCTCTTTGAAAAATAATTGGCCATAAGTATAAGGATATATTTCTAAATTCTATTCCATTTACTTATTTCTTTTTGCAGTAATGAGTTTGAATCTAGGAACACTCTACCACTGAGATTTATCCCCAGTTCATTTTTTTTTTTTGGTTTTGAGACAAGATCTTGCTATGTTCCCAAGGATGACCTCAAAATGTCATTCTCCTGCCTCAGTCACCAGAGTTGCAGGTACTGTAGGCATCCACAACCACACCTGGCAATATTATTCTATTTAATCATTTTGTAAGTGTGACTCAGTACTGATTACAGTAACATCTTAAAAACAGCTTTGATGAAGATGTACTAAATATACATAATAAAGAGTCTCTGCATGGTATTTTAACACATATGCCACATCCACTGATGAAATCCCATTCTCATTTCCTACCTGCACTCTTTGACCTTTAAAAATCACCAACCTAAATTCAGGTTTAGCTTCCCCAACATGATACATATTTTATCTTAATACCATGGCTTATGACCAAATCAGTTATAGCAAATGGATGTAACTCACATCCCTCAATTTGGCAAACAGTGTTAAGTTCATGTTATTGTTGATACATACTCTAGATTTATTTTTTCCAATGCCTGTGTAAAAGAAAATACTCAGCATGTTATTTCTCAATGTCTAGCTACTTTTGAAGCATTATGATGTCCTTTACAGATTGAAATCGATAATACTCCAGCTTATGCTAATTTTTCTTTTCAGTAGTTTTGCCATCAATTTTGTATTGATCATAAAACAGGTATTCTGCATAAGCCTCAAGGTCCTGCCATTGTAGAATGAGCTAATTTATCTATTAAACTACAATTACCAAAAATGGGGGGCAGATAAGGCCCCACAAAATAACCTTAATCATGCTTTGCTTTAGTTTTTTTTAAATTGTGACTCTGAAATTCACACTGCAGTTGAAAGACACATTTTTTCCACTGCAGCCGGTCCCTTGAGGCAAGTTTGGAGGAAAGGTTTACAAACATAACAACAGAAAGGATCAGATTAAGTGATAACGTGGGTTAGAGGTCATGCTTGTGTTTTCCCAGAAGGTGCCTCTCATCCTATTGGGGTACCTGAATGTGCTATCAGACATGGAGGGCCTAGAACCGAGGTTCAGATGACTGAAGATTAATCCAGAGATGTCAGCCCTGACCCCCAGCAGTAAGAGAAAGCTATAAAGGAAGAAGAGGATGAAGAAGGCACAAGAGACCCAATGTTGACACTACCATCATGGAGGCAACTGTAGGATCTAATGACATAGGCTGAGCAGAAGTACAACACAAGGAGGAACTAACTCTGCAGCCACAATGTTTGTGGCCATGTTAGCTCTGTTGAGCTGTCCAGTAAATGAGGTCCAGGGAGAAACCAATTGGACATATTTTCCAGATCCACCTTTGGTACACCCAGTGATGTGGACCGGAGAATCCATCCCAGTATTTACCAATGATACTCATGTACTGTGTGGATTTACAGATCTCAGGTTACACCCATCCCTGTGACTGGATTTAATTATACTGGTTACAGTGGACAACTACTTATATATTGGTCCCATGATAAGCATGCTGGCTATCTAGGGATATCTTTTGAAGAAAAGACAGCATATGAGGGGGTCTATGCAAGCCAATCGTACTGGACCCTGGGACTAAGCAATATGTCCAAATAGTTATTAAAATGGGACTTTCTCATAACAAGCCAGTCATTGCCACAGAATGTCTGCCAATACCTTACTGTCCTAATCATTCTGCAATAGAATTTAGCATCTTTCCTAATTGAATAGACCGTCAAATGTCTTGCAAGTACAACAAAAGGGTTCTAGAAATAGTGGTTTTATTTTAGACTGGTCTCCAAAAATTTACAAAAGACAATTACATAAGGATGCCATGATCTCTGGAGGTTTTGTTGGTAATATCCTAACCTTCAGTGAAGGCTGTATCCAAAAAGATGTTTGGTGCTTAATTGCAGCCTCATATTTCCTATACTGCATTGACAGCCCTATGCCTGACTTTGTAGGCAGGGGGTGTAAAGAGGGTTCCTGGTATGGCCTGCAGGCCTGTGTTCAATCTCCTTATGCTTTAATTACTGGAAATATGAGAATTAAGAGAAATGATGATAAATATCTTGTAGCCTGTAAGAAGTGCAATTTACCTAATTGCATCACTAGATATAACAGAGGGATAGGAACATTAGTCCTTCACCAGTCTTCCTTTGTCTTACTACCAGTCAACATTTCAGAGCCATGGCATGCTGATGATGGTGTTCAGGTTTTACAATAAATGCACGCTCAGTTGACCAGACTTAAGCAAGCTCTTGAACTCATAATTCTTGGTTATGATTTTTAAAATTGTATTCATTTTATTATCACTTCTACAGAAACAGCCTCAGTGGCTATATCTCAGAATATTCAACATGCAAATTTTCTTAATAATTTGGCTCAAAATACTTCCAAAGCCCTCAATAATAATAAATATTGATAGAAATATTGAAACTAAATTGAATGCCTTAGAAACTTCTGTCATAAATATTGGTAATAAGCTTTCTGCTATCAAGTTTAAGGAAAGGTTTAAATGTGATCTGATTATGAATGTCTGTGTTTCTGCAGCCAAATATAATGCTTCCCAATGGGATAGAGAAAAGGTTAAATCATCTAATGGGCATTTGGCATAGCAAGTAATAGTAGCCTGGATCTTATGGAGTTACATCAAACATCAGGATATTCAAAAAAGCAAAATTAATCTTTTGGATCTTACCTCTCTAACTGAAAATACTTCAAGAATGGAATGCCTTTAACTCTGGAAACACACTGAAACACTCTGCATGGTATATTATTGGAATAAGATGTTTGCTACTAGTTCTTTTTTGTATTGTGATAATAGGTTGTCACACTCTCAGGAAAAGAATCCAGGAACTTGAAATAACAGCTCATATTTTCTTTTACAAAGTAAAAAGGGGGAATATGCAGGGTTCCACCCATGAATTACTTGAGGGTCTTCTCTGGGAATGGAGCCATGGAGATTTAGGTCTAACTTTGGGAAATATCTACATCTCCCCAGAGTGCACTAGATTGCCCAAGGCACATGACCCTATCTCTGCTCTACTAGGAAGACCTTTCTTGGAGCTCTGGAGTTAAGCATAACCCATTGTGAACTGCAAAGCCCACCTTCTACCTTACTTGGCAAAGAACATTCCATGGAAAACCTTTGATATTCCCTGATATAAATAAAGCAAACATGGGCTCCAGTTTGCTCTTTTGAGTGTGGAAGCTTCATTCCTAAGATCAGCTAGCCCATCCCACCCCTGCTTTTAAAATTACTTTCTGTATCTTATGGGTTTTTTTCCCCCTGCTTTACCTTTTTTAGCTTTTATTTTGCAGCCAAACCATTCCACCAAGAGGAACTCTATTTTTACCACCTGCAGTTTTGAACTCATGATCCAGTTGCCTCAGCCTCCCAAGTCACTGGGATTACAGGCCTGCACCACTGTGTTGGGTTCTTGATTGCTATTTTTATGTTTTTTATATTTTATTTTTATTCTCATTCAGCCTTTGTTTTGGAATCTAAAGTGAATCTGACGTAGACAGCAGAACAATTTTGTTGGATTCTAGGTCTCTTACCCAAGGGTGCCTTAACACTGGGCTACATCCCCAGCCACTTTTTAAATATTATTATATTTTATTTTCAGACAGTGTTATGCTAAGTTGCTGATGCCAGCATCATACTTGTGATATCCTAGCCTCAGTGTCAAAAATAGCTTAGTGACAGCATTGCACCACTGTGTCCAGATGATGATGACTTAGACAGGCTCTCCATAAGTCCACCAAGTTTGGACTCAAACTTGAATCCTCTTACCTCAGCCTCCTGAGTTTCTAGAGTCACAGATGTGTGCTGCATGCCCAACTTGATCAATATGTTTTCTAAAATTGGAACAAATTGGATCTATGTGCAGTAATAGTAATTAAAAAAGCAATAGTAATGAACAAAATGCTGCTTCTATGTTGCCACTTGTTTTCTACCTATATGCTTTGGTCCATCAATTTTCCCATTATTGCCTATTAATGATTCATTTTTCTTATATACCATTTTTAGTTTATTTTCTTCTTTTGGTACATGTTTTAGTTTTTCCTTAGTGATTGTTCTGGGAGCTCTAACATCTTAAATTTATGACGATCAGTTTTTATTCATCCCAAATTAGTTTCAATATTATAAAAAATTTTTGCTAATCTTACAGATTTGTCCCTCAGTCCTCATTTTTATCTTTGTCATAGACTATAACTTCATGCATCATGTGTCTTCTATGGCTTGGATATCATTTGTCCACAAACAAGCTTATATTTTGGACACTTGGTCCTCCTTATGGTAGCACTGAGGCAGGGGAACCTTCCAAATGTGCTGTCTACTGGGTGTTAATTCAGTCACTGGGGACACCACCCTCAGGGGGAATGGACGCTAGTCCCTTGGAATGGGTTTTTGAGAAAATGAGTTGTTATGAAAAATGAAGACTGACCTTCTATGGTCTGTGGCTTGGATTGGTCTATATAATTTTTCCTCTTCCACTTGTCCCCACTCTGATGACAGGCACCATGCTAGAATAGAGCAAAGTGGGTACTTCCCAGAAGCCAAATGGATGGCATCCCTTTATCTTGGACTCTCAGACTCTAAAATTCTGACCTAAATGTCTTTCTAATCACAAATTATTCATCTTTAAGTATTTCCTGATAGCAATGAAAAATGGAGTCTTGTAGTCATTCAGCATCAATGTTTGTTTGGTTCTAAGTGTTAATTTGATGTTCTAAGTGTTACTTTTGCACTCATTTATTTTTTAAATTTTTTAAATTTTATTTTTTAATGCACAACAGTGGAATGCATTGCAATTCTTATTACACATATAGAGTACAAATTTTTACACTTATATTTTTAAAACAAATAGAAAAGTGTTAGAAACTAAATACTCCATGGTAATAGCTACATTTAACTACCATACTGAGCTACTGAGCTATATCTACCACTACTTCTCATCATTTTATGTGGGCTCAAGGTTCTGTCTTTTTTCATATCCTTTAACCTTGATGGCTCTATTGGCATTTCTGGAAGAGTTGTTTACTCACCACAAACATTTCCTTGTACAAATCTCCCCTTATCTTTTGAAGCACATTTTAGCAAGGTATAAAATTATTGATGATTAAAAAAACAAGTTTCACTACCTTCCAGCTTCTTGGATTCTCTAGGGAAACCCACTAATGCTGTCTTGTACCTGAACAACTGTTTATCTCTGAAAACTCACGAGATTGCCTCTTGGTATTTGTTTTACAGCAATTTGACTTATAGTTCCTTTTATCCATGGTTTCCCTTTCTGTAAGCTATAGAAAATTCCAGAATGAGCAACTCATGAGTTTTAAATTGCATAGTGTTCTGAGGAGCATGATGCAATCATACACCACCCCACCCCAGCCCTCTAGGGGCACGAGCCTCTGCCATCTCCAGCAGTTTCCCAGTTGATCTACTGTTTTTGTAATACCTTCCTGTTAGTGGTGAGTTGCCATCTTTGTTGAGAGACTGAGTGTCATGATAGTGCTCCACTTGTGTAGAAGAGAACATCTCTCCAGTTACTCATGCACCACATTCTGTTTGTGCCCATGTTGCATTGTTAGCACCTTGGAGCTTAAGAATAAAAGACACATCTTGCCCCTCTCCTAACGGAAAACATGATTTCTCATGAGACTCAGATCCAAGAAGTTGAAATGTGTTTAATAAGTTTAGGATGAACCTGTTTCACAAATAAACTCAAGAGAAAGTACCAGTGACTAGGAAGTCTATTCTACTTCATTGTAATGCTAACATGTCCACCAGGAAGGAAGTTGAACCTCATTTCCATAGTATATGGTTGTATGCCAAACTGTCCTTTAACAATGGCTGATGTGTAACCAAGGCAGTCTGGTGCATGCCTAACTCCCAGGGTTGAACCTGAATTCATCTGACAATGCAAGGTACACGCCCCCCCCCCAATGCCACCGTGATCTGAGGGATGAGGTATCAGTCCCTGGGCATAATGAGGAGCCAGTGGAGGCTCTTGTTCTCTCCAAAAGGAAAATTCTATAGTCATAATCCATGGAAGAATTTAATCCTCATTCTCATACCATGTAATGCATGCAGAAGCACATATTTCTTGTGATCTTGGGCTATCATTTCTCAACCTCCACTGATTACTAGGTTGTGAGACATTTGAAAGCTTCCTAGAAGGAATTTCAGTGGTCAATTCTGCTCATTATTTATTTATTTATTTTTGGCACCAGGGATTGAACCCAGGGCTGCCTAACCACTGAATCACATCCCCAGCCCCTCCCTTTTTAAATATATATATTTTATTTAGAGACAGGGTCTCACTGGGTTGCTTAGTTTTTACTAAATTTCTGAAGCTGACTTTGAACTCACGATCCTCCTTCCTCAGCCTCCCAAGTTGCTAGGATCATGGGCATGCAACACTTTGCCTGGCTCAGTTAATTTTCCTTAATGGTGAAAATAATGATTGTTTTCGATTATAAGGGTTGAAGTCCAGAAGACAGAAGTTGTTTTTGTTTTGTTTCCCACCCCCCACCAGCAAGAACCAGTAAGGGTCTGTACCAGTGCTGGATGATAAGAGCGTTACAGAGAAACACCATGTGAAGTTGATTGCAAGTAATAGAATGGATAGCTGGCCAAGGACAAGGAGCCAAAGGCCACTTCAAAGTTCTTGGTGACAAAATTTGAGAACCCTGTTAAAGAAACATGTTTGTGGGAGGAGAAAAATGAAGACTGAGTCCAGCAGTGAAGATGTCTTGCAGTTTTCATTCAGCATAGGTGGGAGACTTGTTCCAGGCCAGCAGTCCCCAAGAGATTGCAAAATACATCAATTTATGTATACAGTTTGCAGACAGCTTGCTCACCTCCCATGATAATCTCTGGATTACTAATAAAGTTTTCTTCAGGGCTGGAGCTGGGGCTCAGTGGCAAGAGTGCTTGCCTAGCACTTGTGAGGGACTGGGTTTGATCCTAAGCAACACATGAAAATAAATAGAAAAAATGTATTGTGTCCACCTACAACTAGAAATATTTTTTTAAAAAACTGATACAAACTAACCACTATGTAAGTAGAAATTATACCATTGTCATTACTTGGGAGGAGGTTTGTACATTTACTTGGTACTCGTGCAAATATTTTTCCAATCCTTCCCATCCACCAGGGTTTGAGACCTTGGGTGCAGAATCCAGGCTTGTGGTCATTGGTATTTCCAGTCTCTGGAGAACACCCAGGACAGGTTGTCTGGAAAAGGCTTAGAAATATGTTGTAGGAATTCCAATAACATCTGAAGCAGAGAGAGAGGCAAGTAGAGGGTCAGAGGGTCAGAGCTGTGGGTGGTGGAGTGGCAAAGAGGACAAGCAGAACCTCTAGGGATGAAGGGGCGGTGGGCAGATGTTGGGATGGGGAAACACTGAATGCATGGAAAAGCAGACAGAGAAAAAAGACATCACCGTTAATAAAATAAAAAATGGGGACAGAATAGATTTAGAAGCTCAGGAAGTCTTGACCTTCAAACTCCACCTCCATTCCAGAAGATTCCATTCCCCTTTCTGAGCAGAATGCACAGTAGATTTTTTTTGTTGTTGTTTTAGTGTTTGTTTAAGAAAACCGGTAAAAGTGTTCACTGGTTTTGAAAGATGATTTATGGCCCTTGAATAAGGTTTTCTTGAGTTTCTGGTCACACAGTATTGGTCTCTACTTTTTTCCATTTTTGATGAATATCTAACACCTGGCCTACCCGTGGATACTAAATTTATATGCCAATGATTGCATTTTTAAAATGCAAAATTATTAGGGAACTCTATGGGGTGATACATAATTGGTTCTCAAAGATGCAGCTCATCCCTGCCTTGATCTATCTATCTATCTATCTATCTATCTATCTATCTATCTATCTATCTATCTATCTATCTATCTATCTACCAACCTACCTACCTACCTATCTATATATTTATTTTCAGTACTTGTGGTGGATCTATCACTCAGCTATATATTGATAGTGATGGGTAGCATGCAGATGTGATTGATGGGATCATGCAGGTCAGGGAGTCATCCTATGAACCTGGCCCACTGTGCAGAGACCTCCACATGTGTTTTCTTAGAAAAGTCATTTACCTAGAGCCCTGCCTGGGCCAAGTCAATGTGCTAAATTCCATCCCTCAGCCAACAACCTGTGATTTCTTTGAGCAATATGGGTCTTCTCTGCCAGTGAGACCCAAGTTAACCTGGAGGGGACAAGTTCTGGGATACTTTCACAGTCTGGATTCCAGAATTCAAGGAGATAGGATGATTTCACCTACCATCAAATATGTAAGAACCGTTCCAGACCAGCATGGGCCACAGCGACCTAGACTTGTCCTGGATCTTTGGCATGTGAGCTTCCTGTTTCTATCACTAGTGTGCATCTGCTAACTACTATTTCTATCAGGTATTATTTTATTTAAAGACATAAGGAAGGTAAAGAGGGACACTCTCAAGAGGGAGTGTCCTCTCTGATAGTATGTTGTGCCCCTATTTCCTACTGGTCCCAGAAAAGTTCCAATTAGAACCCGTCAGTGCAGACCAAAGTGAATTAAGAGTTGCATTTATATATTTAGAATAACATGTTAAACTTTTCATAATTTTTTTTTAAAAACTAAATGACAGCAGAATGCATTGCAATTCCTATTACACATATAAAGCACATTTTTCATATCTCTGTATATAACATATGTTTACACCCAATTCAAGTCTTCATACATGTATTTTGAAAGATGACGTCCATCACATTCCACCATCTTTACTAATCTCCTGCCTCCTCCCTTTCCCTCCCACCCCTTTTCCCTATGTAGAATTCATCTAATCCTCCCATGTTCCCCCTGCCTACCCCACTATGAGTCACACCCCTTATATCAGAGAAAACATTCAGCATTTGTTTTGGGGGGATTGGCTAACCTCCCTTAGCATTATCTTCTCTGACACCATCCATTTACCTGCAAATGCCATGATTTTATTCTCTTTTGTTGCTGATTAAAATTCCATTTTATATATATATAATGCATGTTTTTTCATCCTTGCATTCACTCAAGGCAATCTAGGTTGGCTCCACAGTTTAGCTATAGTGAATTGTGCTGCTATAAACATTGATGTGGCTGTGTCCCTGTAGTATGCTGTTTTTTAAGTCCTTTGGGTTTAGACTGAGGAGAGGGATAGCTTGGTCAAATGGTAGTTCCATTCCAAGATTTCCAAGGAATCTCCATACTGCTTTCCATATTGGCTGCAGCAATTTTCAGTCCCACCAGCAGTGTATGACTGTGCTTTTTCCTCACATCCTCGCAAACACTTATTGATTTTTGTCTTCATAGTAGCTGCCATAATAAAAGTTTTATTATAGTAAAATTCACACACACACACACACACACACACACACACACTCAGGTTTTGCTTTGGTGTCTCTGGACAAGACCATGTGGAGTAGGAACCTACAAATGCAATGTCATCCTACTACTAGTTAAGAACTAGGAATTGGTCCATGGGCAGGCCTCTCATATCACCCACAGCATTTCCCATAAACTTGAGGATCAAAGGGGTGTGAGGCCTAGAGATGTCAGAGAAGCCTCACTGTTTTCCTCCCCCTTCTTGATAGTGATTTCTGGGCCAATAAACTTTGCTCTACTTTGATTACATTTTATGTATTATCTAAAAGCCTCTCTTGCAAAAACACAAGAGCCAAGAAACACAACCTAACCTCCATATCCCTGGGATCACAACCAGCAACAATGTCAGAAGTTTTATTGCTTTTTTTATTTACTCACTTCATTTGATCCATTTATTAATACAGGCAGGCACCAGCTACTGCTCTGGGTCCTGTTGGAAGGTGACAGTCACACACCTATACACAGCATCCTAAGGGGAGACTGTTGAAACAGGAACTCTGACCCTTCATTGTTCATGAAGACTCACCCAATATCAGAACTTTGAATATTTTATTTTGAGGCAGGATCTTGCTAAGAGGCCAACTGTGGCCTCCGACTTGAGATCCTCCTGAAGCAGCCTCCCAAATGCCTGGCCTTAACAACATGTGCTACCAAACCTTGTCCTTTGCTTATTAATAAAGTGCATAGCTGCTGGTTACCATCCTCCAGTGATGTATGTGATATCACACCCCAAACAATAAAAAACCCACACAATTCCAAAGCTCAAGTCTGATTCTGGCTGTGTGAGGTTGTATAATGGGAAGGGACTCCAGGGAGAGACAGGGACAATAGCTCAGAAAAAATAGGTTCCTTGGTTTTCATGGCAGAAAAGAACTTCATTTGTCAAGAGCATGGATACACCTATTTAGAAAAGCAGATACACATTCAGAAAAGAACGTGAGGGGCCAGGAATTCAGTGAGGTTGGTAGTGTGCTTTCCCTGCATGCACAAGGTCCTAGGTTCAATCCCCAGCACCACAAGAAGAAAGAAAGGAAAAATGTGAGAAAGCTCTAAAGGGAGAGACAGCAAATACGTGGTCTGAGGTGTTGCTTTTTGGAGAGGGACATTTAAGTGGGGCTGGACAGGAGATGGGGCCAGAGCAGAGTTCTGTAATTTCTCACCCATTTTTCTAAGCTTGCTCACATCATCCTAGTATATGGGGGTCCAGGAAGCTGGTCTAGGAGAAATGCTGCATTGCAGGGAGTTGCTTTTCTTTTTTATTTTAAATCTGATCTTTATTTTTTAAAATAGTTTTTATTTGGACAGGATACCTTCATTTTATATATTTCTTTTTTCTGTGGTGCCAAGGATCTAACTCAGTGCCTCACAGGTGCTAGGCAGGTGCTCTGTCACTGAGCCACAACCCCAGTCCCTTGTTTTTAATTTCAAGTTTTGTGGGCTTTCCTGCATTCTGGTTATTTATGAACCTTCTCCTTTGAGGTTCAGTGAAACTTTCTTGTTGGTATCCCAGCATTTCTGTCCCAACCAGACGTGTTCCACAGTTCTTTATGAACCTCAAGTGTTGCTAGAGGAATGATTAAATGATCATTTAGTTATCAAAGCACATAGGGTAGTGTTTTGAGGATGAAAGTCTTAAGATAATGCTCATTATTGGATTTCTATTTTTACTTATGTATTTAGCCATGGACTCATATGGATTTGCAGTGATCCACAAGCCAGCAGATTTCAGAAACTTTTCATGTTGACAACTCTTTTCAAATGGTTTCATTCGGATTGAGGCACATTTGACTGAGGGTAAACATTATGATGCTTTTAAAGTGCTTATGAATTTACCTGGCTAGAATATTCCAGAGGGTTTTGCCAGTTTTCTCGCAACTTTGTTTATCTCATTGGTGTTGAAAAACCTCCCAGATGCAAGGAATGCATCCAGAGGCAATCTCCTGCAGCTGGCCACCCATAGACCCCCGCACCCACTGATCCAATTCTGTGTCCCCCATTAATTGGGTGTCGGGTGCTGTTGGATTGTTAATTATTGGGTAAACCCCAGGGTTTTGTCTCCAAGGAGCCCAAGGTCTAGCTTGTTGGTATTGGAACCACTGAGTTGGTTATTCACTTTTCCTTGCCTCTCAAGACAAATCTGAGCTTTATGCAGGGAATTATATCTAGTGGCACTGGTAGCCTAGGAAAATCTCTCATTTGGGATAAGAAAACTAACAGCAAGAATAATTTCCCTCATGGGGGAAGGAGAGTTTCTGGCCCAAAGGTGTCCCCAGCTCTTTCCCTCTTCTCACCCACATAATCTTCTCCTCATCCTGGGCAAGACAACCATGTACTGCTCATCCCTGGAATCCTGGGCATGTGCCTTGACCTTCTCAGTCTTTCTTTAAGAGAAATGTTCCCAATTCACAAATGCAGCAAAACTGGTTCCCCAAAGACCTGGGCTGCTGTTACTGAGAAACAAAAGTAAAAAATACTGAAAATGGGGGCTGGGACTGGGGCTCAGCCATAGAGTGCTCACCTAGCACGTGCAAGGTACTGGGTCCCATCCTCAGCACCACAGAAAAATAAATGGATAGATTAAAGGTATTGGGTCCAACTCCAATTATAAAATATATTTAAAAAAAATAAATACTGAAAAGTCAATGTATTTAGCAATTAGGGAAATGCAAGTTAAAACTCTACTGAGATTCCCTTTCACTCAAGTCAAAATGGCATTTATCCAGAATACAGTAACAATCATGCTCACCCACACGAATGGGGTCCTAAGAAGAATAAGGTATATTTTATATTTGGATAATTTTACCAAAATGGATTCTATGGTCATGTATAACTAAGAAGAACCAATAAAATAGAAAAAACATAAAACATACTAAACAGGACCATAGGACCAAATTGATAGCATCACATTTGGATGAGGCAATGTCTTTAGGTACATTACAGAATTTTCTGAATCGCTCCCCCATTGGATGCTGCCAAAGGTGTTGGAGTCTGAAGGGAAGGTGGAGGTTCAGGGTGATGCATGGAGAACAAAGAAACCCCCCCCTTCATCTGCAGGAGCTGGGGTCCCAGGGGGCAGGTAACCTCGAGGCCTCCATGATTAATTAAGGCAGAGAGAAGCAGGGTGCATTGGAATCTATGGAGTTATTTAACAAATTAGAAAAACCTGGAATTGGCTTTCCTGGACTCCCAATCAAACCCAAATTGTTTTTCATTAATAGACAGACCCTAGAGCCCCCTTAACAAGAAGTCTTCTCTGTATTATGTGACATTTTGCACCACTGAATTGGGGGGAAAAGACCAGAGCTCTCTTTGGAAACACATTGGCTTTGTTTGCATCAAGACAAGCAGGTAGGTTCTGTCTTTTTTCTTTTCTTTTCTTTTTGTCAAGTGCAGAGTATTCAGCTGATATAAGGATGCACACCTGGGCAGGGGGTCTCTGGTGTTTGGAGGAGGCAGGATTCCATTGCCTGGGATCCAGGGGACTGGTGGGAACCAGGGAGAGCACCCAGGGTGGCCTTGATCTGTGCAAGGCTGTTATTCTGTGGCCACCGCAGGTATTTCTCTCAAAAAGAAAGAAAGGAAAAAAAAAAGTGTCACACGCCCTGTCATTGCAGCGTCTAGGGAGGCTGAGGCAGGAGGATGGCGAATTGAAAGCCAGCTTCAGCAAAAGCAAGGTGCTAAGCAACTCAATGAGACCCTGTCTCTAAACTTCAAGCTAGGGCTGGGGAAGGGGCTCAGAGGTCGAGGCCTCTGAATTCAAGCCCCAGTGGCCAGAGGGAGAGGGAGCCCGGGTGCAGCTGGGGTTTACCCAGGTCTGTGCTCTGGGGGTCTCTTCTGTGCTCATCTCCTTATTCTGCCTCCAGCTCAATGTGGGCTCCAGATACAGATTCAACTCAGCTGGAGGAACATCAGCTCTCATACTGCCAACCCGGTGGGAACCTCCTCCAGGGGGCCCCCCCGCCCCTCCCCCCCGCCCCTCCCCCCCCCCCCCCCCCCGTGAGCCTCCACCAGTGATGGCCATGATGCACTGGACAGTTCCCACGGAGCGAAAGGCCAGTTCTGCTTGGAGAATTTTGCACAGATGAACAGAGGACAAGTCAGCATCCCGAAGACGCTCTGGGTGGTCTTATTATAGGAGGAGGCCCAGGTGGTGAAACTTTCAAGAAATGACTTCAATTTCCTAACATCAAAACCCAACAAAACTTAGAATTCTGGTCACCCTAACGCTAACGCAATGCCCAGACCCCAAAAGGAAAGGAAAAAAAGCTGCACTCAAACCCTGCCATTCTGGCCTCCTTCTTGCCTGAAGCGGATATCAACCGCTGTCACTCAAAAAGAAGGCTTGCTGGGCTCAGGCTGGGGAGAGCGGAGACTGACTGACGCCCTGTCCAATCATGAGCGCGCGTGCTGAGCGCTGTCCAATCTTGAGCGCAGCCAGCAGGAAGGGGGCGGGCCTCCGCGCTCGGGGTGGGATTTATTTCTCAGCAGTCTAGGATTCCTGCAGTTGGACTCCAGGCTTCACTCCGTGCCAGGGATCCCGCGTGGGCCTGCCATGCAGGGACTGAAGCTCCCCAGGGCAGGCTTGGCTGCTGGGCACCAGGATTTAGTGAGTGTGCAGTGGCACCTGGTGCCTAGACAGGGAAGCTCCGGAGGGAACCGGAGCAGGGATGCCATCAGGTGGGACCCACTGTGGCAGGAACCCGAGTTGGCCGACCGGACTCCGGAGGCTGTCTGCGTCCACAAGCCCGAGCCCATTGGGGACAGCGCCCCTCAGTCCCCATGGCCAGCCAGGTGGAGAGGGTGACAGTGGCGGAGACCCCTCCAGCCTCCCCATCCCCTCGGGCAGCCTCAGCCCCTGCTCCAGTCCTAAGTGGCAGGTGAGCGCGGATGCCTGGCATCTTCCCGGGCTGTGGTGATTGACAGGTGGGACCAGAGAATAATCAACTCCAAGCCAGGGGATGGCGCACACCTGTCATCCCAGTGGCTGGGGGTAGGGGGATGATATGGGAGGACTGGGAGGTCAATGCCAGCATTGGCAAGTGGGTGAGGCACTTACAGACTCAGGGAGACCCTGCCTCTAAATAAAATGCAAAATAGGGCTGGGGATTGGGCTCAGTGGTCAAATGCCCCTGAGTTCAATGCCAGGTACCAAAAGAAAAAAAATCCAATCTCCAAACACCGTTTTCCTGCAGGAGGGGAGCTGCAGTGAACTGGGACCTCGCTTATTCCTGAGCTAGTTTTGTGGAGTTTGTTTTTTTGTTTTGTAGTTAACAGAAGGGTGCCTTACCACTCAGCCATGTCCCTGGTAGTTTTTAGTTTCTATTCTGACCGCGGGTCTAGCTACGTTGCTGAGATTGGCCTTGTTAGGGTTTGATTGATAATGACTTTTCCATTGCAATTAAGTATAAGATTTTCACATCCACGTGGGTTCGTGGGTGGACTTTATTGATGTCATATTCCTTGAAGATGATTGTAACAGTACAGCTTCACAATGTACTTGTTAGGTAATAACTTTTTTCCCCTTATAATTAAAAAGTTTCTTGGTAAAGTTTACAAATATTTAAGTTTGTGGATGAGTTTTAGTACTGGATGCTTCCATTAAGAGTAAAGCATGCTGGATTGTTTATTAGTGCATCATAGTTATACATAATACCACATGCATATGGCACCCGTGTAGAACTTACCCATGGTATTTTATACTATTTTTAATCTGAATATCCCATGACTATTAATGTATTATTCTGGTCATATGAACTGATTGCAACAAGTCCCTGCAGTGGGGAAATATCACGTGTCTTTAATGGCAAAACAGTTTCCACAAATAGTTAAGAAGCACTTAAACTCCTTGAGTTTATTAGAATTCTTTTGTTTTCCATCTTCATTGATACTATTACATTTTCTCTCTGGTAGGGTTTTATTTCACATTTCTCAGGTTTCTAAAGATGCTGGATTCTTTTTATTCTTATTATGGAACACATGGGTATCTCCCGAACAAATTGGCAGCTCAAGCCTCCTCCCTGAATTTTTTCTGTGCTGGATTTTCAGACTGTGAGAATCTCCACTCTGGGGCCTTTTTCCTACCCAAGGGGGCTAGGTTTCCTACCCATGGGTCTCAGGGTTTTCTTCCCACCCTGAGCTTTTCTTTCTTTTGGGGGGGTAGGGGGGCATAGTGTATTGAACACAGAGGTCCTTTCCCACTGAGCTACATCCCTCCTACTTTTTATCATTTATCTTGAGACAGAGGCTGACACTGGCCTTGAACTTTGGCCTCAGCCTCCTGACTGGCTGGAATTACAGGTGTGTGCCCTTTTGCCTGGTTCCCCCTGAATGTTCTAAATGTAAGGGAAGCAAAATGTCAGATCCAGAACCCGTCTCCCAGATGAAACCTGTACACATGTATCAATGAATTCCTCAAATTAAAGTCCCCTGTCCCCATTTCCAGTGAAAATATGTGTTCACATGTGTGTGTGCATGTGTATTCTTCCTTTATTTCCCAGGCCAGACACTTTGTCAGAATATCTTTGGGCTGAGTGTCCATGCTGTGGAATGCATATCCTAGGGGTTCTCAAGCCCTCTGAGATTTTCCTGGTCCTGTTTTGGCTCTGCCTGACACGAGTATCCCACACCTGGCTCATCTGAAGTCTCTTGAGCATCTGGTAAATATCAGCCACCTGTTGACCATGAGCAGGTGCATTTAGGGGAAGTAGTTTCTCAGTGGAGCAGTTGATTGCCCTGCAGCTGGGAAGAGTCTCCTAATCCAGAAGCCAATTCAGATCTTCCCTCATCCTGGCTCCTGTGGATCCTGGAACAGCGATGGGCATGCAGCCATTTATTAACACACTGGTTCAAGTTCCTTTGGAAATCCGTCCAATGTGGTCGTTAATCTGTTAGCTTTTAAAGAACTCCATGCTATTTTTAGAAATGGCTGAACTAAGCTTATATTCTAGCCCCGTGTGAGCGGGTCTTTCTCCATATCCATGTCATTGGAGAACTAGTTCCTTCACCTGTTTGGTAGGAGCCTTTCCCACAGTTTGGCTCAGGCTGAAGAAGGTCTCCTATTTAGCTGGTGACTAAATTCCTGATGCAATTGGTTAGAACCCAGGCTGCCTGTGCTCACTGCAAGAAGGTGGTGTGAGGCTATTCTAGAAAGAAACAGGGAGCTGTGGTTTTCATCCCTTTTGCTTCACTCCTTGTGGGGATTGTAGCCCAGGGAAATACTTACACATCAATGTGAAGACCCTCCTTTCTGACCTAGGGAGACTTGCACATGCACAGTTGCCATTGCTCCTAAAGCTTTTGTGGGTTAGAATGGAGTCCATGAATGGAGAAAAATGTTGGAACTCTGAGTGCCTGGACATACTCCTTCCAGAAAAAAACTGGTGAGGCCTGGAGTTATTACTGAGATGGGGGGGAGAGGGCTCAGGCAGGGCTGCTGGATGGACTGCATTTGTCCTGTCTACCCTCAAAGACTGGAAAGAGAGGAGCTCAACTGCTAGCAACCACAGTTTGCAGATCATGCTGCAAATCCCTTCTAGGGATAAACTGGGACCCTTGATCTCACTCCCCTTCTACCATGGTAAATTTTCAAACTGTTTTCTTTGGTTTCTTCTTCAATGAATAGGAAATTATGGTGAAATTTTGGTGGGGTGTTATCATAGATGAACCTGAGAAAAGGGGCCATCTTTATAAGGAGGAATTTTATCACTCAGTCTCTTATGTGCTGATCTGTATTTGCATTTTTTTTTCAAATTCTGCAGGTGTCCTTTTAAAAATATGCTTATATGTGAAATACGACATTTATGTGACATTGGTATAAAACTGACAAGGTGTTTCATAGTATTTGTCAAACTGTATGCAAGATGGCAAACAAAATGTGGCTGCTTGCCAGAAATGGTTATTTCTGGATGGAATTTCCAGGGTGTCCTATTACTGAACTATATCCTCAGCCCTTTTTAAAATTTTAGTTTAAAGAATTTAAAATTTTTTCTTAATTTAATTTTTTAAAATCTATTGCCTACTTTTTTTTAAATTTAGGCAGGATTTTACTCAGTTGCTGGGGTCAGCTTCACAATTGTGATCCCCCTGCCTCAGTCTCTAGACCACTGAATATATGAGTTGTGTAGCACCACATGCATCCTATCTCACAATCTCTTTCTTTTAGATGTTTTTATGTCATGATTTAATTTATATATATATATATATATATATATATATATTAAATACACAATAACAGTGGAATGCATTACACTCCTTATTAAGCACATAGAGCACAATGTTTCATATCTCTGTGTATAAAGTATGTTCACATCAATTTATGCCTTATACATATACTCATTTATTTCTGCATTACAATTCTTAATGCACATATATACCACAATTTTTCATCTCTTTGTATATAAGGTATGTTGATACCCAATTCAAGTCTTCATACATGTATTTTGAATAATGATGTCGACCATATCATTGTATAATGATAACCGTCACATTCCACCATCCTTGCTAATCTCCTTCCCCCTCCATTTTCCTCCCACTCCTCTTCCCTATCTAGAATTAATCTAATCATTCCATGATCTTCCTCCCTTCACAACTGTGAGTCACCCCCATATATCAGAGAAAATATTTGGCATTTGTTTTTTTGGGATTGGCTAACTTCACTTAACATAATATTTTCTAAGTGCATCTATTTAATGGCAAATGCCATGTTTTTATTCTCTTTTAGTGCTGAGTAATATTCCATTGTGTGTATGTGCCACATTTTTTTTTATCCATTCATCTACTGAAGGGCATCTAGGTTGGCTCCACAGCTTAGCTATCGGGTATTGTGCTGCTATAAACATTGATGTAGATGTGTCCCTGTAGTGTGCTGTTTTTAGGTCCTTTGGGTAAAGTCAAAGAAGAGGAACAGCTGGGTCAAATGGTGGCTCCATTCCCAGATTTTCAAGGAAACTCCATACTGCTTTCCATATGGCTGCACCAATTTGCAGTCCCACCAACAATTTATGAGTGTGCCTTTTCCCCCACATCCTCGCACCATTGCTGTTGTTTGTCTTCATAATAGCTGCCATTCTGACTGGAGTGAGATTATATTTTAGTTTTTATTTGCATTTCTCTGATTGCTAGAGATGATGAACATTTTTTCATATATTTGTTGATTGATTGTATATCCTCTTCAGAGAAGTGTCTGCTTAGGTCCTTGGCCCATTTGTTGATTGAGTATTTGTTTTTTTGGTGTTAAGATTTTTGAGTTCTTTATATACCCCAGAGATTAGTACTCTATTTGATGTGTGAGGAGTCAAGATTTGCTCACAGGATGTAGGCTCTCTAATTTTTTTTTTTGATACAAACTTTTGATTTTGAATTCCTTTCAAGTGTTGGTTCTTGGTTTTAATTCTTGTGCTATAGGAGTCTTATTAAGGAAGTTGGGGCCTAATCACAAATGATGAAGATTAGGGCCTATCTTTGCTTCTGTTAGATGCACAGTCTCTGGCTTAATTCCTAGGTCCTTGATTCATTTTGAGTTAACTTTTGTGCATGGTGAGAGATAGGGGTTCAATTTTATTTTGTTGCATATGGATTTCCAGTTCTCCTAGAACCATTTATTGAAGATGCTATCCTGTCTCCAATGCATGTTTTTGACACTTTGTCTAATATAAGGTAGTTGTAATTTTGTGGGTTGGTCTCTGTGTCCTCTGTTCTGTACCATTGGTTCACCAGCCTGTTTGGGTGTCAATACCATGCTGTTTTTGTTACTCTTGCTCTTTAGTATTGTTTAAGGTCTGGTATATCAATGCTATCTGCTTCACTATTCCTGCTAAGGATTGCTTTGGCTCTTCTGAATCTCTTATTTTTCCAGATGAATTTCATAATTGTTTTTTCTATTTTTATGAGGAATGCCATTGGGATTTTGATCAGAATTGCATTAAATCTGTATAGTGCTTTTGGTAGTAAGGTCATTTTGAAAATATTAGTTCTGCCTATGCAAGAGTAAGGTAGATCTTTCCATTTTCTAATGTCTTTGATTTCTCTTTAGTGTTCCATATTTTTCATTGTATGGATTCTTTACCTCTTTTTTTTTGACTCCCAGGTATCTTTTTCTTGAGGATATTATGAATGGGGTAGTTTTCCTCATGTCCCTCTCAGAGGATTTGTCACTGATATAAAGAAATGCCTTTGATTTATGGGTGTTGATTTTATATTCTGCTACTTTGCTGAATTCTAGTTCTAGAAGTTTTCTCATGGAGTTTTTTTGGGTCTTGTAAGTACAGAATCATATCATCAGCAAATGGTGCTAGTATAAGTTCTTCTTTTCCTGTACTTATTTGTTCAATTTCTTTCATTTAATTGCTCTGGCCAGTTTTTTAAGAACTGTGTTAAATAGAAGTGGTGAGAGATGGCATCCCTCTCTTGTTCAGATTTTAGAGGGAATGCCTTCAATTTTTCTCCAATTAGAATGATGTTGGCCTGTAGCTTAGATTAGAGAGCCTTTACAATGTTGAGGTAAGTTTCTGTTATCCCCAGCTTTTCCAGTGTTTTGAACATGAAGGGGAGCTGTATTTTGTCAAATGCTTTTCTGCATCTATGGAGATAACCATATGATTTTTATCTTTAAATCTACTGATGTGATGAATTACATTTATTGATTTCTCTATGTTGAACCAACCTTGTATCATGGGGATGAATCCCACTTGATCATGGTGCATGAACTTTTTGATATGTTTTTGTAATTGATTTGCCAGAATTTTATTCAGAATTTTTGCAGCTGTTTTTTAGAGATATTGGTCTGAAGTTTTCTTTCTTTGATGTGTCTTTGTCTGATTTTAAAACCAAGGTGATTTTAACCTCATAGAATGAGTTTGGAAGTGCTCCCTCATTTTCTATTTTACAAAATAATTTTATGAGTATTGGTGTTAGTTCTTCTTTACGGTCTTGTATCCATTAAGTCATGGGATTTTTTTTCTTTTCTTTTTTTGGTTGGTAGGCTTTTGGTTGTGTCTTCTATTTCATTGCTTTAAAATGATCAGTTCAACTTGTGTATGTCATTCTCACTCAATTTGGTTATATTATATGATTGTAGACATTTGTTGATGTCTTCAGTATTTTCTGTTTTGTTGGAGTACAAATTTTCAAAATAATTTAAAATTATCTTCTGTATTTCTCTAGTGTTCATGGTGATATTTTCTTTCTCATCATGGATTTTAGTAATTTGAGTTTTTCTCTTTCTCTACATTAATATAGATAAGGAATTATAAAGTGTATTTTTTTTCAAAGATCCAACTTTTCATTTTGAAAATTAAAAAAATTAATGTATAAAAAATATATGGCAGCAAAATGTATTATAATTCTTACTACACATGTACAGCACAATTTTTCATATCTCTGTAAAGTAGGTTGACACCAATTCATGTCTTCATACATGTACGATGGATGATGATGTCCATCATATTCCATCATCCTTGCTAATCCCCGCCCCCTCCCTTCCCATCCCTCTGACCTAAATATAATTCATCTACTCCTTCCATGCTCCCCCTCCCTACCCCAGTATAGTCAGCCTTCGTATATCAGAGAAAACATTCAACATTTGTTTTTTGGGGTTTGACTAACTTCATTTAACATTATATTCTCCAACGCCATCCATTTACCTGCAGATGCCATGATTTTATTCTGTTTTTTTGCTTAGTAATATTCCATTGTTTACAGATGCCACATTTTCTTCATCCATTCATCCACTGAAGGGCATCTAGGTTGGCTCCACAGTTTGGCTATTGTGAATTGTGCTGCTAAAATTATTGTGGCTGTGTCCCTGTAGTGTGCTGTTTTTAAGTCCTTTGGGTATAGACCGGGGAGTGGGATATTTCTGTCAAATGGCAGTTCAATTCCCAGTCTCTTTGTCAATTTTTAATTGCTTCTTTTGTTTCAATTTCTTTGATTTCAGCTCTGATATTAATTATTTCTGTCCTTTATTGCTTTTGGCGTTGATTCATTTTTTTCCTAGGGCTTTGAGATATAATTTTATGTCATTTATTTAACTTTTTTTTTTTAAGGAATGAACTCCATGCAATGAACTTTCCTCTTAGTAATGTCTTCATAGTGTCCTAGAGATTTTGATATGTTGTATCTGTGATCTCATTCACCTCTAAGAAGTTTTAAATCTCCTTTTTGATGTTTTCTGCAACCCATTGTTCATTCACTAGCATATTATTTAGTCTCCAGGTGTTGGAGTAGCTTCTATTTATATCATTGATTTCTAATTTCATTTCATTAGAATTTGGTAGAATGCAGGGTAGTATCTTTACTTTTCTGTATTTGCTTGGAGTTGCTTTTTGGCATGCATATGGTATATTTTAGAGAAGGATCTATTTGCTCCTGAGAAGAAAGTGTCTTTGCCTATTGAAGTATGAAATAGTCTATGTATGTCAGTTAAATCTAAGTTATTGATTGTATTATTGAGTTCTGTATTTTCTGTTTGGCTTTTGTTAGGAAGATCAATCCAGTGGTAAAAGAGGTGTGTGAAAGTCACCCAGAATTATGGTCTTGTGGTCTACTTGGCCCTTGAACTTGAGAAGAGTATGTTTGAACATAGATGCTCCATTGTTTGGGGCATAAATATTTATAATTGTTCTGTCTTGTTGGTGTATATTTCCCTTAATCAGTATGAAAGGTCCTCCTTTATCCCTTCTGATTGACTTTCACTTGAAGTCCACATTATTTGATATAAGGATGAAAAACCCTGCTTGCTTCCACAGTCCATGTGAGTGGTATGTTTTTAAAAATTTTTTTTTGTAGATTGAAAGAATACATTTATTATATTTATTGATTTTTATGTGGTGCTGAGGATCAAACACAGGTCCTCACAGGTGCTAGGTGAGCACTCCACCTCTGAGCCCCAGCCCCAGCCCAAGAGATATATTTTTTTTCAACCTGTCCCCTTCAGTCTGTGGTGTCTTTTTCTATGAGATGAGTCTCTTGGAGGCAGCATTTTGTTGGATCTTGTTTTTAAATGCAATCTGCCAGTCTTTTGATTGCAGAGTTTTGGAAATTAACATTCAGGGTTATTATTGAGACATGATTTGTATTCCCAGTTATTTTTGGTATTTAACTTGATTTGGTTTCTCTTTGATGGGTTTTTTTCTTCAGAGTGATACTTTCCTTTTCTAATTTTCATTGTTTTTCATTTTCTCCTCATGGAATATTTTACTAAGGATGTGCTGTAGTTCAGGCCTTCTACTTGTAAATTCTTTTAACTTTTGTGTATTATGGAAGGTTTTTATTTTATCGTAAAATAACTTCTAAATTGAAATTCAATTGCTAATCAAAATTTAATTTTGCTGGGTATGATTCTTGGTTGGCATCTGTTTCTTTCAGAGCTTGGTATATGTTGTTGTAGGATCTTGCAGCTTTTAGGTTCTCTGTTGAGAAATCAGAGATCCTGATTTCTTTCCCCCCATATATAATCTGATTCCTTTCTCTTGTGGCTTTTAAAATACTCTGTTTCTCCTGTATGCTACGTGTTTTTCATTATGATGTGCATTGGTGTGGATCTGTTGTGATTTTGTTCATTTGTTGTCCTGTACTCTCCTTGTATTTGATTTTCCAATTCACTCTACATGTTTGGAAATTTTTATGATATTATTTCATTGAATAGATTGTCCATATGTGTAGTTTGAACCTCTATGACTTCCTCTATCCCAATAGTTGTTAAATTTGCTCTTTTCATGTTATCTCATGATTCTTGAATCTTCTGCTCATGGTTTGTTACCATCTTCACTGGTGTCAACTTTATTTTTTCAAGATTATATATTTTGCCTTGAATGTCAGAGGTTCGGTCTTCCAAGTGATCTATTCTGTTGGAGATGCTTCCTATTGAGTTCTTAATTTGGTTTACTGTTTCCTTCATTTCAAGGATCTCTGGTTTTTTTCAGAATCTCTATCTCCTTAGTGAAGGAAACTTTTGCTTTCTGTATTTGCTTATGTAACTCTTTATCAAAATGATCCCATGTTGCCTGTATTTGTTTTTATATCATCCTTTAATTCATAGAAAATTATGTACCTCCTCCACTCCTTCTCTGTTATTTCTCCTGCTGTTCTGGATTCTAATAATGCAGCATCTTTGTTTAGGGCACATTCTTGTCGGTATTTCATGTTTTTCATGCATCTTCCCTTCCATCCCTCTATTTTCAAGGTGTTACAATTTTTATCCTGTAGGCTTATAGTGTCCCCAACGGGTTCCAATAACTTTCTTTTTAAAAAAATTTATTTATTTTTTAAATACATGACTACATTGGAATGCATTACAATCCTTATTACACAAAGAGCACTATTTTTCACTCCTCTGTATATAAAGTATACTCATGCTAATTTATGCCATTCTACATGTACTCATTCCTTTCTGCATTACAACTGTTATTGAACACAATTTTCATAACTGTTTGTATATAAGGTATTTTGGCACCAAATTCAAATCTTCATACATTTGTTTTTGAATAATGCTGTTGATCATATTCCACCATCCTTGCTAATCCCCTTTTCCCTCCATTTTCCTCTCTCCCCTCTTCCCTATCTAAAATTAATCTAATCCTCCCATGCACTCCCTCCCTACCCCACTGTGAGTCACTCCACATATATCAGAGAAAACACTTGGCATTTGTTTTTTTGGGGGGGTATTGACTAACTTCATTTAACATAATATTCTCCAACTCCATCCATTTACTAGCAAGCACAATGTTTTTTTTTTCTTTTTTAGTGTTGAGTAATGTTCCATTGGGTATATATATCCCATTTTCTTTATCTATTTATCCACTGAAGGGCATCTATGTTGGCTCCACAGTTTAGCTATTGTGAATTGTGCTGCTGTAAACATTGATGTGGCTGTGACCCTGTAGTATGCTGTTTTTAATCCCTTTGGGGATAGACTGAGGAGTCGGATAGCTGGGTCAAATGGTGGTTCCATTCCCAGATTTCCAAGGAATCTCCATACTGCTTTCTATATTGGCTGCACCAATTTGAATCCCCACCAGCAGTATATGATTGTGCCTTTTCTCCCACATCCTTGCCAACGCTCATTGTTTATATGCATAATAGCTTCCATTCTGGCTGGAGTAAGATGAGATCTTAGTTTTGATTTGCATTTCTCTAATTGCTATGTTGAACTTTTCATATATATATTTGTTGCTCAGTTGTATATTATATTCTGAGAAGTGCTTGTTCAATTCCTTGGTCCATGTATCGATTGAGTTATTTGGTTTGTTTTTAGTGTGTGTGTGTTTGTGTATGTGTGTCAAGATCGAGTTCTTTATATACCCTAGAGATGAGGGCTGTATGTGATGTGTGAGTGGTAAGAGTTTGCTCCCAGGATGTTGGCTGTCTCTTCACCTCACTAATTGTTTCTTTTGCTGAGAAGCTGTTCAGTTTTGATCTGTCTACTTATTGATTCTTGGTTTTAATTCTTATGCTATAATAGTCTTATTAAGGATGTCAGGGCCTAATCCAACATGATGAAGATTTGGACCTACATTTTCCTCTCTTAGGTGCAGAGTCTCTGATTTAATTCCTAGGTCCTTGATCCACTTTGAGTTGAGTTGTATGCTTGATGAAAGAGAGGGTCTTAATTTTATTTTGCTGCCTATGGATATGCAGTTTTTTAGCACCATTTGTTGAAAAGGCTATTTTTTCTCCAATATGTTTTTGGTACCTTTGTCTAGTATGAGATAACTGTATTTATGTGTGTTATTCGCTGTGTTCTCTTTTCCATACAGTTGGTCTACTTGTCTATTTTGGTGCCAGTACCACGCTGTTTTTGTTACTATTCCTCAGAAGAATAGTTTAACGTCTGGTATAGTGATGCCACATGCCTTTCTCTTCTAAGGATTGCTTTGCCTCTTCTGGTTCTCTTTGTTTTTCCACGATTAATTTTTATTTTTTTTTCTATTTCCATGAGGAATGCCATTGGGATACTGATTGGAGTTGCATTAAATCTTTATAGTGCTTTAGGTAGCATGGTCATTTTGACAATATAAATTCTACCTATTCAAGAAGAAGATAGAACTTTCCATCTTCTAGGTCTTCTTTAATTCTTTTTATTTAGCATGTTGTACTTTCCATTGTACAAGGCTTTTACCTCTTTTGTTAAATTAATTTAATCCCTTTCAATTCTCATTACCTTATTTTTTCCCTTCATTATTTTCCCCCATTATTCTCCTTCATCTATTTTATTAATCTTTTTATTCATATATGTTTGATGCTTTCTACATATACAGGAAGGTGGAATTCACAGTGGTATATTTTTATATACCCATGTTTTTTTTTTAATTCATTTGATATTCTCCTTTCCTATCACTCCCACTCAGTCTCCTTATACTCCACTAATCTTCTCTATATCTTTATTATATCCAGTTCTCCTTTTCCTTTTTGTTTTGCTGTAGCTGTCGCAGGTGAAAGAAAACATTTGACCCTTGATCAGTCTGATTAATTTTGCTTAGCATGATGTTGTTAATTTCTGTTCATTTACTGACAAATGTCACAATTTAAATCTTCTTTATCGCTGACTAAAAACATATTGTGTGTATCACATTTTATTAGTCAATTCCTCTATTAACCGGCATGGGAACTGCTTTCATAATTGGCTATGGTGAATTGGGATGCTAGGAACAAAAATGTGGCTCTATCAAAATATAAAATTAATTACAATTACAGGTAGCCAATATTCATGGCTACTCGAACATGCTTTTCTGGTACAAATATAAGTCAAGCATAAAAAAACAATCCACTGTTGATCATTATATATAGGCAGTAGCATATTCAAATAAATGTTTATCATTATGAAAGTAGTGTTACTTATTGGGCAAATATCACTTGCATTTTTGTTTGCTTTTTTAATCTTTTTAAATATACTTATTATTATTTCTGCTGTGGTTTTGACTTTTTTCTTGTGCCTGTTACAAATACTTTTTTTTCTTCTGGCAAAATGTAAGTAAAATCTAATTTACCATTTTTAAGTTTATAATCCCATAGTTTATACAGTAGCCATAATGTTGTAAAATGATCACCAGTGTTTAATTTCTGATATTTTTATACATAAAAAATCAGTTCCTTCTAACACTCATTTACATTCTCTCAAAGAATTTATTTTTGCATCCCTTGTCATTTTTAATGTTTCCTCATTTTTAGATTTTTTATAAGTTTTAATACTATTCTGTTCTACTGTTTAGATTTTGTGTAAATTTTAATACTGTTTTGTTAACTAGACAACATATTTTGGAACGATAAAAGGCATAACAATTTGATCCTTATGGCTTTGACTTTTAAGAGTGGACTGATACATGGGCTCATCCAGGGCAGGGCTGTCAGTGTAGATTCCCTCAGGGGGCAGTTTGTACATTTCAGCTACAGTTCTTGGAACCATGATGATTGAACTGGAGGAATAATTTAGGGACTTTATGAACTCCAAAGTAAATAAGGCTGGGAACTAAGCAGAAAAATAAGAAAAGTAAAAATAAAGTTTAAACAAATATTATTCTTAAGATAAACTAGGGTCATGATTGATTGTTTTAACTTAACAAAATTAGAAATTAATGGGGATTGGTAAAAAAATATATTTCAAGTAGAACTTTTCAGACATTGAATTTTCTACTACAGATAGGAGACACAGAAACCCACTGAATTCTGTGGTTTTCCAAGAAAATGACAGAGTAGATTTATGAAATATCTGTCAAATCTCACTATGTTATCAAGGCCTTAGTGGAAACTATTGCATTTGTTTTTGTGCTGCTGGTAATAAAACCCAAGTTCTTACACATGCTGAACAATTTCTGCACCACTTAACTACAACCATAGCTCCATAAAATATTATTATGTAAATGTCTCTGTAGGTGAAAACCTTACAGGTTATTTTGTATTTATGCATAAATTACATATAATTAATGAAATATAATTCATAATGTCACATAATTATTCATTAATATGACTCATTATAATAAATGATTTTAAAGATATATGCTTAAACTATGTACCTCTGCAATATTTTATATATCTATAATTCATTAATAAGACTATATCATCTCCAGGGAAATCCTGCCATCCCTTGTATGTTTTTTGAGTTTATTTCTAGGTTTTCAGTTCTATTCCACTAATCTGTTTGTATACTCTTTGCCACATATCTCACCTTTTGGGGTACTGTAAGTTCATAGTAAATCTCAGTGTCAGATATTTCAGTCCCATAAACTTATTCTACAGAATTGTTGACCATTCTATATGCCTGCATTCTCCATATAGCCTTTAGAAGTCATTTTTTTATATTTGTGCAATAGGTTGTTACAATTTTATCTTGTTTTTGTTTAACTCATTTACTAGAGTTGTATATAGCTGATATCTTAATATTGAATGCTTCTTTGGATGTTTGGTAGTTGTAGGGTCGCCCAATTTACAGGAAGTAGATCAGCAGTGTAGTTGACATTCTGGGACTTATAAGTGACATCAGAATTAGGTGAAAGACTGCAATTTTGAGACTCAAAGTAGTGACACTTGTGCCAACCAGTGTCAAAAACATGTTCTTTTTAAAAAATATTTTTTAGTTGTTGATGAACCTTTATCCTTTATATGTGGTGTTGAGGATTAGACCTGGTGCCTCACACATGCTAGGCAAGAGCTCTGCCACTGAGCCACAACCCCCATTTGATTTTCTGCAAATTCACACATTTTCTTTTAGAAAAATAAATTTTAAAGATCATTGTAGGTGAGGACTTTAAACTGACTCCAACTATGAGTCTGTTAACTGGTGAGAATTGTGACTATGGAAGACTAACCATTTCCTTTCTTTCCAAAAGGGATCTGAGATGTGTGGACTTTACAGAATTATTTTCTTATCTGCCCAGAATTACCTGACTCTCTGCTTAGGAATGAGCCACAGAAGGCCACGGTGAGGGTTCTCCACAGTTTGGAAAAAATATTTATTCTAACATGTCAGGATTTTTATTTTTTTCTTTATGTGAACAGTGACTATAATCATCTACTAACCTGATTTGTCTTGTTGTTCCTTTCATAAAATCTTGATACCATACAATTCCAATTGGCTCAAGTATTTAAACATTTTGCTATTGAAGATTTTTAATTAGATATTTGTGTAGATGGTGTGATTATGCTCTGATGTCAAGGTAATTCTTTCAATAAAGTAGCTGTATTTAAGTAATCAGGATCCATCTACACGTGGAAAACCCATGTGGACACTTCTGGTGTGTCTTACTGATCTCATCTTCTTTTTGCACAAAGAGATGATGACAGCCCTGTGACTTTTTATGACTCCTAATTTTATTATGTATTTTTCAAAGCCATCATTTTTCGTGGTTATATATCCTTGGTTGTATGAGTTTTAAGTAACTTATTGTTACCATTATTTTTCCATTACAATTATATTAAAAGGTCTTTTTTCTTAAAATTTCTTTGTCTCAGTTTTTGAACACATACATGCTGCTGTCTGGGCCTCTATTGTACCAAATATATTCACTTGTTGAACTGCTTATAGAACTTAATATTCCAAGTCTGTCGTTTGTCTCCAAACATTAACATTTTATGAATATTTTACACATTGCGAATGTGTCATGGATGATACTTGAAACTAATAGTTTTGGGGAGCTCAATCTATCTCATGGATACAAAGCAAAAAGAATAACTCCCAGACCGTTTTCAAAAGCTTTTTTTACCACTTTTTGTCTCCCTTGGGCACAATCACCTTATGAGTATATCTTTGACAAGTCTGATTTGCATCTGGAATGTACCCCAAATTTCATTCACCGGTGGCAGAAAAGTTAGGAGTTCGGCTTTTATTCAGTTCTTGGATTGTGGTATATATCTTTGACTTCACTCTAATATGGAATATATATACTGTTTTAGGACTTACTTTCCATTATCTAATTCAGAGGAAAATATGTATCTTATTACATAATTAAAGTAAATCTCCTACATAAGAGTCAGTTCTACTAACTTTTAATCCAAACTAAACAGTGAATAATGGTTTTGTCCATGTGCTATTGATCTACCAATTTTTATTTTAGGAGCCATTGACATTCAGGGATGTAGCTATTGATTTCTCTGAGGAGGAATGGAAATGCCTGAATCCTACTCAGCAGAATTTATATAGAGAAGTGATGTTGGAGACCTACAACAACCTGGTATTTGTGGGTGAGCATAACTTTCCTTCAAAATTCCTAATTATCATTATTTAATTTTCTTCCCTTGAAGTATATCTTTTGGGAACTTCACCATAAAAATTGGATGATTCAGATTTGTGTTTTCAATAAAAAGATGGGGTAGTTCTTGATGCTGACAAGAAAATATTAAGTTTCTTTTCATCCTTAATGTTTTCCTTTGTTGGCATGATGTACATCCTTCACTTGACATATGGTTGACTTAGAGAAATGCAGTTATGTCAAATACTGTGTCCCACATATAGCAGAGGACATAGTTGAGGTAGAGGAGGAAGCCTAAATTTAAAAAGTTTGATTGAGAAGTTATCCAGCAGAGAAGATTTTTGAGAAGCTTGAATTTCTCTCTCTTGTGATCATAGAAGAATCTGTTCTGTGTTTTGTGCTTTCAAATAATCTAGTCTCCTGATTTTCCTCCAGTAATGTCTGCATACATGCAAATTAACAACAAAACACTCCACTTGCCTTGTGTGTGTAAATATTATCTGACAACTCTTCCATAATTTTTAAAATATTTTTTTAGTTGTTAATGATTTTTCCATTTATTCATATGTGGTGCTGAGGATCAAACCCAGGGCCTCATACATGGTAAGCAAGCCCTCTTCCATTAGTCTATAACTCCAGCCCCTCTTCCATTATTTGCAGGAATTTTTTGTGCATTTCTGGGAACCACTAGGTCAACCCATTGTAATACATTAATATCACAAGTCAGTTACTCTAAACTTATTTGTACATTTTTTTCCACAAAAATTTTTTTATCAGAGTTATTTCTGATATGTGTAATGGAGTTTTTGTGAAATTATCTGCCATGGAATGAAAGTCAAGATGGACAAAGACTGCTCTTTTGAGAGATAGTTTAAGTTGTATTTGAATAAGAGGATTTGTAAAATAACACATCTGTGCATATTTATAATTTGATTGGTTAATTTTTTCCTTATTTTTTCATTGTATATAGTAGATCCATGTTGCAGACTTGGTTTCCCCATATCAGTTAATTGCTTCAAAAATTAAGATATGCATGACTCTTGTTTGTATTGCCAATAGTGTTATATGTGCTTTTGCTTGTATAAATATTAAGCCTCTTTTTGTCTATGACTTTTATATTTTATTTTGATTGTCTTTTAATCTGCCCATGTAAGTATAAATTGAAATTTTCTATATGTAAATGTAATGTGGATTGATGGCAGTGATACTCTAATGCTGAACTACACCCCAAGCTCCTTTTTATTTATAGTTTGAGAGAGGTTCTCACTAAGTTATTGAGGATGTCTTGAATTTGCAATTCTCCTGCCTCAGACTTCCTAGTAGCTGGGATTAGAAGCATGCCCATCATTTGTATATTGATGAGTTTGTTCTTATTTATAGGATAAAGACCACATTATTTTAAATGAAGGTTTGAGAAATGTTGCAAATCTCTTTTATGTATTGTTTGTAATTTTCATTATGATCAAAACTACAAAATAAAACTTACTGTCTCCAAGAATTTAAATATAAAGTTCAGTAACATTAATTCAAATTGTTATGCAATATATCTCTATAAAGTTTAGATCTCAAAAAAAAAAAAAGAAAAAGAAAAAAAATCTATGCCTAGGAAGCAAGAGCTCATTTCTGTCTCCCCATAACAAAACCATTCTCTTTTTTTCAGAAAGCTGCTACCTTAGTTCAGAGATGTCATGCTTGTAGAGTTCTGCAGTATTCTTTCTGTGAAAATTCAGTTAACCTAGTGTATATACATTTCATAAAATATATAATTAGAACAAATTCTTTGACTTCAAAGTTCTATAGTTTCTATATTTCAAAATGGCTCATCATTTTTTTCAAGGGATATTTGGTTTGCATCCCCCATGATGGCTCTGTTGAATAACAATGTCAAAACACTAGTGTGCAATGTTATTAATTTGCTATTGATGTGAAGGTTATTGCCACACTTGCTAAGAAGTCTGTCTATCTAACTCCATGTCTGCATTTACAATTGAATGTTGTAAATTTTATTATATTTTGAAGCAGGGAAATAGTCTTCTTTGTACTTTGAGGGATATTCATACAATTTAAAGGTTAGATTTCTCTGAAAAAAATATTTTTAACAATGGGAGTCTGATGCATATTACCTGGAGTCTCTAGTTAACTTTAAGTAGTATAAACATCTTTAAATTTAATCTTTCAATTCTTGAACAACAGCATGCCCAAGGGTGTTCTATCAACTGACACATATTTAGGGATTTTTGAACATTCCTATCACTTTTGACTTCAAATTTTTATTCCATGTTGGTTAAAAAATAACTATCACTTAAATATTTATTAACCTTTGTTTTAATACATAAAATTGATCTATCCAGCATAATATCTCACTTGTGATTAAGAATAGGGATTCTATAAGTCTACAATAGTTTCAAATATTTTCAAAGTCTTATACCCTGCAATTACCATTTTGCTTCACTGTATTTTCCTTTTCAGTAAGTGGGGATTGATGTCTCCTAGGATGATAGTGATTCTTTTTTTCATTCAATTCTCTCAATGTTTTCTTTGTGTGTTTGGGGAGTAGGATATAGGATGCAAATATATTTACTCTTAATTCGGAACCTAGGGAAATGTTTCTTTTCTTTAGTTTGCTTTTTTTCAAATTCTTTTTAAAATTTAAAATGATTTCTATGTTTTAATACTGTCTTTAACTATGTTTTGTGTACTATAATTTAGACTTCACAGGTTTTTTTGGTCACTTTTCTATGTGTCATGCTTGTATCCCTTTGCTTTCAGTATGTGTTTGTCCTTAGATTTAGAGTATACTGTGGACTACCTAGAGTTGTAATTTTTAGAGGTAATTCATATAGCCAAGGTTTGTTTTCATCAGAATTTTGTAATCTTAAATTTGCCAATAAAAATATCAAAAAATGAAGAATCTCCTACTCATACTTTGTATGAGTATCAACTTGACTTCATTTTTTAAAAAATTCAATATATTTGTGTCTTTTCAAAACTATATTAATGTTACAGGTATATATGTCTTTTAACAGTTTTGCTTTTATTCTTTTCTTTCAAATTCTATTTCAAAATTTTTTGTGTCCCATTATTACAATAAAATCAATTTTTTGAGCCAAGAAATGTTTAGAATTTCATATGACTTACATTTCAGTATGAAGGATTACTTTTCATACTTTTTGGAGAACAGATCTAGTGTTGATGAATAGTGTGTGCATTTATATCTCTAAAGTCTTTATTTTTCTTCTCTTTTGAAAGATAGTAGCTGTGAATATTATGTTTTGGTTGATAATTTTATCCTTCCATTTCTTGAAAATAGCCCGGAATTCCATTCTGTGTTGTGAAGTTTTGACTAAGGATTTTACAATTATGTAGTTACACATTTCTAGGTGACCCAACTTTTTTTTGGATGTTCTGAGTATTCTCTGTAAGTTTTAAAACTTGGATTAAAACCGGCTTTGAGTCTTTACAACTTAGAGCTGTTTTGAATGTTTTATTTTACTTATTTTCTGAGATGCATTTATTAGTACTGGAAAGAGAACTCCCAGTTTACATTTTTTACCTTGGCTGGCCTTGAAATTTTGATCCTTCTGGCTCAAGCTCCTATGTTGCTATGTACAACCACCCCATGACTCTTTTAGACATTTTCTAAAGAAGGACTTTAAAAACACATTTAAAAACACATGACTTATCACCTTGAAGAAATTTTACCAGAGCAGGGAATACAAGAGAGAGAGGGAAGATATGGAAATTATGACATTAACCATTTACAACTAAGAAAACAATGGGAAAATATAGGTAAGAGTAAAGTTCAAAAATCATATTATAGTGGTCAAAACCAATTAGTAGTCCATATTTATGATAAAAATTTTATGGTCAAAGAACACCAGAAACAATTAATAACTGAAAAAAATTCAATTTATTTCACTTACTTCTGAGGAGCTGTGTGTCTGTAACAATATATCCACAGCCATTTTTGAAGTGAAAAGAAATGTGGAAAAGTTGAAATCTGGTCCATGCATCAGTTTTTAACTTGGCCAGTTATAAATGTAGCACCGAGTTAAACTTCCATTCAAACATTTGCACAGAGAAGATATTTTTAAAAGTGAAAATTTGAGAATTTCTTTACAAAATGTCCATTTTTCTGCAACAATACAGTAATTTCTTCTTGTGCCCAAATAGACAATATTAAGAATTATAGAGAGGTTTCTAATTCCCCACTATTGCTCAATGATAATTCTAATACAGATTTCTAGAAAGTGCCCTATATACATAATGCTATAATTAATACCATTAGCAATGTCTCTACCCTGAGAAATTACCAGTATATTTAAATTGGAGATAAAAATTATGAATATAGAGAAACCCCTAGGCATTTTCTAAAGGAAACATACCAAGATGAAAAATGTGGGAAAGTTTGCTTCAGTCCAGACAAAACTTGCATGTGTAAGGGTATATGAAAGAGTTCTTTATCACAGTGCAGAGCTTTCTCAATGCAAGATAATTTATAGAGAAAGAGAGATCTATATGTTTAAAGAATATATCAAAGCATAGGCTTGCTCAGCATCTTCTAAACACAGTAAATACTATGACAGAGATAAACCTTATAAATTTAAGGAATGCAAAAAAAACTTTTAGTGAAAGGTTACAACTTGTTGAGCATAAGACGATTTATACTGAACTAAAGACCTCTAACTGTAAAAAGTGTGGCAAAGACTTAAAAATTTTTCAACTCTTACTAAACACCAAAAAAATTATTCTGCAGAGAAGAACTACCAATGTGAAGAATGCAATGCACTCAAGAATTTTACTCAACATCACAGTGTTCATACAGGAGATGTGCAATGCAAATGCAAAGAAGGTGACAAAACTTCTAATAAAATCTCCAATCTTATTTGTCACCAGTGGACACACCCTGGAGAGATGCCCTACATATATAAACAATTTTGGGAAACTTTTAGTCAAAAACCAAGCCTTATAAATCACCAGAGAATTCATACAGGGGAGAAGCCCTACAAATGTAAAGTGTGTGTGTCAAGAGTTTTAATTCAAACTCAAATCTTGATTGCCACAACAGGATTCATACGGGAGAGAAGACTTACAAATGTAAAGGGTTTGACAAAAGTTTTAATACAAACTCGAATCTTGATCGCCACAACAGAATTCATACTGGAGAGAAGCGCTACAAATGTAAAGTGTGTGGCAAGAGTTTCAGTCAAAAATCATCAGTTACTCAGCACCACCGAATCTACACTGGAGAGAAGCCCTACAAATGTAAAGTGTGTGGCAAGAGTTTTAATACAAAATCAAATCTTGATTGCCACTACAGGATTCATACTGGAGAGAAGCCCTAGAAATGTAATGTGTGTGGCAAGAGTTTCAGTCAAAAATCATCAGTTACTCAGCACCAGCGAATCCACACTGGAGAGAAGCCCTACAAATGTAAAGAATGTGACAAAAGTTTTCATCAAAAAATAGTACTTACTCAGCACCTGAGAATCCACACTGGAGAGAAGCCGTACAAATGTACAGTGTGTGGCAAGAGTTTTAATATAAACTCGAATCTTGATCGCCAAAACAGGATTCATACTGGAGAGAAGCCCTACAAATGTAAAGTGTGTGACAAGAGTTTTAATCAATCATCATCACTTACTAAGAATCAGCAACCCACACTGGAAAGAAGCTCTACAAATGTAAAGAATGTGGCAAAACATTTAATCAAAAAATATTACTTACTCTGCACCAGAGGATCCACACTGGAGAGAAGCCCTACAACTGTAAAAAATGTGGCAAGAGTTTTCATCACAAAGCATCACTTACTCAGCACCAGAGAATCCACACGGGATAGAAGCCCTACAAATGTAGAGAATGTGGCAAAGCTTTTAATCAAACATCAATACTTAATTGACACCAGAGAACCCATACTAGAGAAAAGTCCTATAAATGTGAAGAATGGCAAACCTTTTCAAATTGAAGGTGACATATTACTAAACATTATATATTTCTTACTGCAGAGAAGTTTTACAAGTGAAAAAAATTGCATCAGTTTTTTTAAGGATGAATCAACCCTATTTTCACAGTAGTTCAACTGCATTTCATACCAGAGATATGATAGCACAGAAATTATACAAGTGTAAAATAGGTGACAGAGTCTCCAACAATTGTTCATACCCTACTAAAAACCTCAGAATTCATACGAGTGAGAGGATGTGGGAAAATTTTTGCAAAGTTTTTGGACATTGATCCATCATTTTTGAAACACTGGAGAATTTATAGCATATAGAAACCCAAAGAATGTGTCCAAGACTGTATTCAAATTTCAGAAATTTTTGAATTTCTGACCTCATATCTGTAGCAAATGTGGAATAGCATTTGTCCAAAGTGTGTACCTTAGATAACAGCAAAATATTTACAAAAACACCTTGACAAATATAAAAATTGTAGTAAGTTTCTAATCTATAGCCTATCCCTTGAAGTATTTGGGACCTAGGAGGGAAAAAAATCATTTAAATGTAGAAAAATTGGTAATTGCTTATGACATTTGCTGAAAATTTTCTTAACATCTTTAACTGATATTGTAGAAATAAAAAATACAAATATAAAATAGTGCATCCCTAAAAGGATATAATTTTAGTATAAATCAACAATTACTAAAGAGTCTCATTTTTCACAACTTGACAAATAACAATTCTCAGAGTTGATTATTTCAGAAGTCTCTTATGATTTATATGAAATTTTAAATTTTAAGTTTTTATGTTTATACATAAACTTAGGAGCACTTAATCAATAAACCACATCCCTAGATTTTTTCCCATTTTTTTTAGAGATATAATTTGCTAAGTTGCATAGGGCCTCACTAAGTTATGGAGCCTGGCTTTTAACTTGCAAAGCTTCTCACGTCCCTAGGGTCACAGGCATGGACCACCATGCGCGTTTTAAAGAGCATTTTTTTCTTATATTTGCCTTACAGATGCAATTTGTTTTTAAATAAAGTGTGATTTTCTTAATGTTAACCTTGTCATGCATTTAATGATGTTATTAGGTCACACATCTCCCACGATTCACATTGCTAATGGGTCGATGCAATAGTAACACATTCTATTGGGTAAATAATGCTATATCGTCTCCATTAATTATTTCATATGTTTAATTAAGTTTTATTTGGGGAATATTATTTATGTAAATTATATACTCTTTTGTTTGTAATTATGGAAAAATTAAGTTATAGGAAGAACCCAGGAATACTAAAATAATGCTCAGATATCCGTAGTTTGAATTATGACTTGGAAATTTTACCTTATAGTGTTGAAGTACTCCCTAAGGGATCTACAACTCTGGAGAGTTATACAAGCCCCCAATCAGGGAGATGAGAAAGACCCAAGAGACTAGGCGCTAACGTGCATATTCAGGTAAAAGAGGAGGGTTGCTGAAAGGGGAATTAGTCTCAAAGTTTCCTGGTGAATCCTCATTATCCACAGGCCCATCCTGACTCTTGGAATGAAGAAATCATGCAGTTCCTCATGAATTACATGACGTTCATCACTGAGGAGACTAAACTCACCTTAAGTGTAGGAAAAACATCCCAATTTGGGACCACCTCTTTAGTCTTGGATAACCAGTAGAAAAGTGTAACCAGAAACACGTAAAATGATGATTGTAAAAAGAAAAAACATACTATAGGAGAATTTATGCCCCTACAGTTTTTTATTTTATTTTGTATTTTGATTTTGTAGACCCTTTGTTTCTACTTAGTAATTTACAAAATAATGTTTGTTATACTTATTGAATTATACAATAGATAGCATGTGTCATGGTCTCCCGGACCCCTCCGCAACCAGTAATTATAAGATACTATAAAATATCCCTGTCCCTCTTCAGATCTTAAAGCTCTAAGAGCCCATGACATCACAGAGAGAGAAACATAATTTTGATTGAAATAAACCTCTAGACTCTCATCTACAAGTCCTGTTCAAAAATTAAAAACACAATATTCTCTTTATATGTGAGCTTTTGAGGTCAAAAAAACACTTCCCACAATCATTGCATTTAACTTTATTTGGGAAAATATATATTGAAATATAATGATAAGTTCAGGAGAATAATATTCACAGCATTTTTTATTCCTAAGGGTAAATATCTAGGTTTCATGTTTATGTCCACATTATTTTATGCAGAAAACTGGCTTCATTTTACATATGAGAGTTTTAACTATTTATAAGGCCCAGAGGAAAGAATCAGTACTAGAGGTCTAAGGAAAATACTAAAGATCTTCTCTTTTCATGTGATTGCATGATGTCTGCATATCCTTGATGAAACAGCTAAAGAATGCCAATTTCTCAATGCATCTGACTCAGTCACTCACTCATTGGAACCCCAATTTATTGAGTAATCTCAAGGCTATCACTCCCTCCTCTAGGATCTGACCTGTTCTTGGGAGGATGTAGTGTTCTTCATGGGATCACTAGGTCATCCAAAATGTGACAATGAAGTTTTCTTTGTTCTAACTTATATTTATTCCGCCTCACTTTCAATACAAGTTAAAACAAGATTTCAGATTCTCACCTGTGGAGAGGATGCTCTGCCCAGGACTTCCTAGTCAGGACCCTAAAAAGCTGTTTGGGACTCCCTAGTACATAGGTTCAGTGTTGGGGTTTTCCTAGTCTGGGAATACAGTTGCTTGTGTCTGTTACTTTTGCTTTCTTTCCCCATTACCATTTGTTGAAGAGGCTATCTATTCTCCAATCCATGTTCTTGGCACCTTTGTCTAATATAAGATAATTGTAGTTTTGTGGGTTGGTGTCTGTGTCCTCTATTCTGGGCTATTGGTCTACCAGCCTGTTTTGATGCCAGAACCATGTTGTTTTTTTTACTATGTCTCTGAAGTATAGTTTAAGGTCTGGTATAGCAATACCACCTGCCTCCCTTTTCCAGCTAAGAATTGCTTTATCTATTCTGGGCCTCTTATTTTTCCAGATGTATTTCATGATTGCTTTTTGTATTTCTATAAAGAATGCCATTGGATTTTTATCAGAATTGCATTAAATCTGTATAGTCCTTTTGGTAGTATGGTCATTTTGATAATATTAATTCTGCCTATTCAAGATCAAGATAAATCTTTCCATCTTCTAAGGTCTTTGATTTCTCTTTAGTGTTTCATAGTTTTCATTGTTTAGATCCTTGAACTCTTGTTGATTTCCAATTATCTTTTTTTATTGAGGATATTGTGAATGGGGTAATTTTCCTCATTTCTCTCTCAGAGGATTTGTCACTGATATACAGAAATGCCTTTGATTTACGGGTGTTGATTTTATATCCTGCTACTTTGCTGAATTCTAGTTCTAGAAGTTTTCTTGTGGAGTTTTTTGAGTCTTCTAGGTACAGAATCATATCATCAGCAAATAGTGCTACTTTAAGTTCTTCTTTTCCTATACTTATTTGTTTAACTTCTTTCATCTGTCTAATTGCTCTGGCCAGTGTTTCAAGAACTATATTGAATAGAAGTGTGAGAGAGGGCATCCCTGTCTTGTTCCCAATTATAGAGGGAATGCCTTCAGTTTCTCTCCATTTAGAATGATGTTGGCCTGAGGCTTGGCATAGAGAGCCTTTAATATGTTGAGGGAAGTTTCTGTTATCCCTTGTTTTTCTAGTGTTTTGAACATGAAGGGGTGCTGTATTTTGTCAAATGCTTTTTCTGCATTTGTTGAGATGATCATAAAGTTATTATCTTTAAATCTACTGATGTGATGAATTACATTTATTGATATCTTTATGTTGAACCAACCTTGCATCCCTGGGATGAATCCCACTTCATCATGATGAACCATATTTTTTATATGTTTTTGTAATTTATTTGCCAGAATTTTATTCAGAATTTTTGCTTCTGCTTTTTAGAGGTATTGGTCTGAAGTACACTTTCTTTTCTGTGTTTGTCTGATTTTAGAATGAAGGAGATATTGGCCTTATAGAGTGTGTTTGGAAGTGCTCCCTCTTTTTGTATTTCATAGGATAATTTGAGGAGTGTTGGTGTTAGTTCTTCTTTGAAGGTCTTCTATCCATTGAGTCCTGGGCTTTATTTATTTATTTTGGTTGGTAGGCTTTTGATGGTGTCTTCTATTACATTGCTTGAAAATGATCTGTTTAACTTACTCAGTTTGGGTAAGTCACATGATTCTAGACATTTGTTGATTGCTTTAATATTTTCTGTTTTATTGCAGTACAAATTTTCAAAATAATTTCTAATTATCTTTTGTATTTCTCTAATTTTCATGGTGATATTTCCTTTTTCATCATGGATTTTAGTAATTGGAGTATTTCTCTCCTTCTCTACAGTAGCATGGATAAGGTTTTATCAAATGTATGTGTTTTTCAAAGAGCCAACGTTTCATTTTGAAAATTTAAAAAAAAATTAAAAATATATGTCAGCACAATATATTACAATTCTTATTACACATATACAGCACAATTTTTCATATCTCTGTATATAAAGTAGGTTGACATCAATTCGTGTGTTCATACATGTACTTTGGATAATGATGTCTATTATATTCCACCATTCTTGCTAATCCCTACCACTCCTTATTCCTCCCACCACTCTGCCCAAAATAGAATTCATCTATTCCTCCCATGCTCCCCCTCCCTACCCCACTATGAGTCAGCCTCCTTGTATCAGAGAAAACATTCAGCATTTGTTATTTTGTGTTTGGCTAACCTAGCATTATCTTCCCCAATGCCATTCATTTATCTGCAAATGCTATGATTTTATTTTTTTTTATTGCTGAGTAATATTCCATTGTGTACAATTGCCATGTTTTCTTTATCCATTCGTCCACTGAAGGACATCTATGTTGGCTCCACAGTTTAACTCTTGTGAATTGTGCTGCTAAAAACATTGTGACTGTTTCCCTGTAGTATGCTGTTTTTAAGTCCTTTAGGTATATACTGGGGAGTGGGATAGTTGGGTCAAATGGTGGTACCATTACCAGTCACTTTGTCAATTTTTATTTGCTTCTTTTATTCCAATTTCATTGATCTCAGCTCTGATTTTAATTCTTTTCTTTCCTTTACTGCTTTTGGTGTTGATTAATTCTTTTTTCTAGGGCTTTGGGATGTAATTTTAGGTCATTTATTTGACTTCCTTTTTTTTAAGAAATAAACTCCATGCAATGAACTTTCCTCTTAGTAATGCCTTCATAGTGTCCCAGAGATTTTGATATGTTGTATCTGTGTCCTAATTCACGTCTAAGAATTTTTAAATCTCCTCTTTGATGTTTTCTGCAACCCATTGTTCATTCACTAGCATATTATTTAGTCTCCAGGTATAGGAGTAGCTTCTATTTTTATCGTTGATTTCTAATTTCATTCCATTATGATCTGATAAAATGTAGGGTAGTATCTTTACTTTTCTGTATTGCTTAGAGTTACTTTTTGGCATGACATATGGTCTATTTTAGAGAAGGATCCATTTGCTGCTGAGAAGAAAGTCTCTTCGCCTGTTGAAGGATAATATATTTTATGTATGTCAGTTAAATCTAAGTTATTGATTGTATTATTGAGTTCCATAGTTTCTATCTGGATATTGTTTGGAAGATCATTCCAGTGGTAAAAGAGGTGTGTTAAAGTCACCCAGAATTATTGTGTGTGGTCTACTTGGCCCTTAAACTTGAGAAGAGTCTGTTTAAACATAGATGCTCCATTGTTTTGGGGTGTGTATATTTATAATTTTTCTGTCTTGTTGGTGTATGGTTCCTTTCAGCAGTATGTAGTGTCCTTATATATCCCTTTTGATTAACTTTCAGTTGAAGTCCACATTATTTGATATAAGAATGGAAACCCCTGCTTGCCTCCACATTCCATGTGAGTGTTAGGTGTTTTAATATTTTTTTTGTATATGAACACAATACCTTTATTATTTAGTTTAATGTGGTGCTGAGGATCAAATACAGGGCCTCACATGTGCTAGGCGAGTGCTCTACCAGTGAGCCCCAGTCCCAGCCCGAGCCTGAGTGATATATATTTTTTTTCCAACCTGTCCCCTTCCGTCTGTAGGTGTCTTTTCCTATGAGATGAGTCTCTTAGAGGCAGCATATTGTTGGTCTTTTTTTATCCAATCTGCCTGTCTTTTGATTGCTGAGTTGGAACTAAACTTTCAGGGTTATTATTGAGACAAGATTTGTATTCCCAGTTATTTTTGTATATTTTTGGTATTTAACTAAGTCAGTTTCTCTTTGATAGATTTTTCATTTAGAGTAATACTACATTTTTCTGATTTTTTATTGTTGTTTACTTCCTCCTAATGGAACATTTTGCCAAGGATGTTCTGTAGTGCAGGTTTCTCATTGTAAATACTTATAATTTTTTGTATGATGAAAGGTTTTTATTTTGTCATAAAATAACATCTGAATGGAAATCTAATTGCTAATCAAAATTTAATTTTTCTGGGTATGCTTCTTGATTGGCATCCATTTCTTTCAGAGCTTGGTTTATATTGTTGCAGGATCTTGTAGATTTCTGGGTCTCAGTTCAGAAATCTGAGATCCTGATTGGTTTTCCCCATATGTAATTTGATTCCTTTCTCTTGTGGCTTTTGAAATACTCTGCTCCTCCTGTATGCTAGGTGTTTTCATTATGATGTGCGTTGGTGTAGACCTGTAGTGATCTTGTTCATTTGGTTTCCTATACGATCCTTGTATTTGATTTCCCAATTCACTCTACATGTTTGGAAATTTTTCTGGTATTATTTCATTGAATAGATTTTCCATTACTGTAGTTTACACTTCTATGCCTTCATCTATCCCAATAGTTGTTAAATTTGGTCTTTTCATATTATCTCACAATTCTTGAATCTTCTGCTCATGGTTTCTTACCATCTTCACTGGGGTCAACTTTTTTTTTTTTACAAAATTATATATTTTGACTTCAAAGTCAGAGGTTCTGTCTTCCAAGTGATCTATTCTGTTGGAGATGCTTCCTATTGAGTTCTTAATATGGTTTACTGTTTCCTTCATTTCAAGGATCTCTGTTTTTTTTAAAATCTCTATCTCCTTATTGAAGAAATTTTTTGCTTTCTGTATTTGCTTATGTAACTCTTTATCAAAATAATCCTTTGCTGCCTGTATTTGCTCTCATATCATCCTTTAATTCACAGAAAATTATGTACCTTCTCCCATTTATCCTGCTATTCTGACCATGGATTCTAATAATGTAGCATCTTTATTTGGGGCACATTCTTTCTTGGTTTCTCATGTTGTACATGCATCTTACCTTCCAACTCTGTGTTTTTAAGATATATAGCCATGTAGGCTTATAGTGTCCCCAATGGGTTTCAATACATTTTTTTTTAAAAAATTTATTTATTCTTTTAAATACATGACAACAGTGGAATGCATTACAATTCTTATTACACACATAGAGCACAATTTTTCGTATCTCTGTATAGAAAGTATATTTATGCTAATTTATGCCATTATATATGTACCCATTTCTTTCTGAAATACAACTATTAATACATATATGTATCACAATTTTTCATATCTCTGGTTGTATATAAGGTATGTTGGCACCAATTTGTGTCTTCATACATGTTCTTTGAATAATGGTGTCATCACATTCCACAATCACTGCTAATCCCCTGCCTCCTCCCCTCCCCTCCAACCCCTCTGCCCTATGTAGAATTTATCTATTCCTCCCATGCTCCCCCTCCCTACCCCACTATAGTCAGCCCCCTTATATCAGAGAAACCATTCAACATTTATATTTTGGGTTTCCCTAACTTCACTTCTCCAATAACATCCATTTACGTGCAATTGCCATGATTTTATTATTGCTGAGTAAAATTGCATTGTGTATATATGCCCCATATTTTTATTCATTCATCCACTGAAGGCCTCTGGGTTGGCTCCACAGATTGCTATTCTGCATTTGCTGCCATTAACATTGACATGGCTGTGACCCTGTAGTATGCTGTTTTCAAGACCTTTGATAATATTCCAAGAAGAGGAACAGTGGGATCAAATGATGTTTTCATTCCCAAATTTCGAAGGAATCTCTATACAGTTTTCCATGTTATTTGCACCAATTTGCAGTTTCACCAGCAGTGTATGATTGTGCATATTCCCCCCCATCCTTGCAAACAATTGTTGTTTGTCTTTATGATAGCTGACATTCTGACTGGAGTTAGATGATATCTTAGAGTGCTCGTGATTTGCATTTCTCTAATTGCAAGAGATGATGAACTTTTAAAAAAAATATTTGTTTATTGATTCTACATTCTTTTCTGAAAAGTCTCTGTTCAGATCCTTGGCCAATTTGTTGATTGGATTATTGGTTTTTTTGGTGATTAGCATTTTGAGTTCTTTATATACTAGATATTAGTTCTCTATCTTATGTGTGAGGGATAAAAATCTACTCCCACAAAGTAGGCTCTCTGTTCACCTCAGATTTTTTTTCTGAGAAGAGACTTTTTAGTTTGAATCCATCTCATTTTTAATTCTTGGTTTTAATTATTCTGCTATAGGCATCTTATTAAGAAAGTTGGGGCAGCATAGTCCCATGTGATGAAGATTATGGCCTACTTTTTCTTCTATTAGATGCAGAGCCTCTGGTTTAAATCCTAGGTCCTTGATCCACTTTGAGTTGAGATAGGGTTTTAATTTCATTTTTTTGAAAATGGATTTCCAGTTTTCAAAGCAACATTTGTTGAAGAGGCTATCTTTTCTCCAATCCATGTTCTTGGCACCATTGTCAAATGTAAGATAATTGCAATTTTGTGAGTTAGTCTGTGTGTCCTCTCTTCTGTACCATTGGTCTACCGTCCTGTTTTAGTGCCAATACCATGCTGTTTTTGTTACTATTGCTCTGTAGTTTACTTTAAGGTCTGTTATAGGGATACAACCTGCTTTGTTCTTCCTGCTTATAATTGCTTTAGCTATTCTGGGCTTCTTATTTTTTCCAGATGAATTTCATGATTGCTTTTTCTATTTTTATGAGAAATGTCATTGGGATTTTGTTCATAATAGGATTCAATAAGTATAGTGCTTTTGGTTGTATGGTCGTTTTGATAATATTTATTCTGCCTATGCAAGGGTAAGGTAGATCTTTCCATCTTCTAAGGTCTTCTTTGATTTTTTTCTTTAGGGTTCAGTAGGTTTCCTTATATAAATCTTTCACCTCTTTTGTTAAGTTGATTCCCAAGTATCTTATGTTTTCTTTTTTTGAAGTTACTGTAAATGGGGTAGGTTTTCTTATCTCCTTTTTGAGGCTTTGTCACTGATATACACAAATGCCTTTCTTTAATGTGTGTTAATTTTATATCCTGCTGCTTTGCTGAATTCATTTTTAGTTCTAGAAGTTTTCTGGTCGTGCTTTTGGGGTCTTCTAGGTATAGAATCATATTTTCAGCAAATAGTGCTAATTTAAGTTCTTTTCCTGTAGTTGTTCCTTTAATTTCTTTCATCTGTCTAATTACTCTGGCCAGTGTTTCAAGAAATATTTTGCATAGAAATGGTGAGAGAGAGCACCCCTATCTTGTTCCAGTTTTTAGAGGAAATGCCTTTAGTTTTTCTCCCTTTAGAATGATGTTGGCCTTAGGCTTAATGTAGAGAGCCAGTATGATGTTCAGGTATGTTTCTGTTATCTCAAGTTATTCTAATTTTTTGAACATGAAAGGGTGCTGTATTTTGTCAAATGGCTTTTCTGTGTCTCTTGAGATGATCATATGATTCTTATTTTTAAGTCTATTGATGTGATGAATTACCTTTATTGATTTCTGTATGTTGAACCAACCCTATATTACTGGACAAACCTTACTTGATCTTGGTGCACAACCTTTTTGATATGTTTTTGTATTTAATTTGGCAGAATTTTATTTAGAATTTTTGCATATATGTTCATTTGAGAAATTGGCCTGAAGTTTTCTTTCTTTCATTTGTCCCTACCTGGTTTGGGGATCAGGGTGATATTGGCCACATTAAATGAGTTTGGAAGTGCTGCTTCTTTCTGTATTTTCTGAAATAAATTGAAGAATATTAGTATTTTGAATTTCTTCTTTAAACGTCTTGTTTAACTCGGCAGTGTATCCATCTGGGCCTGGGCTATTCTTGGCTGATAAGCTTCTGATGGCATCTTGTATTTAATCATTGAATATTGGTCTGTTTAAATTGTGTATGTCTTCCTGATTCAATCTGGGCATATCATATGACTTAAGAAATTTGTTGATGTCTTCAATGTCTTCTACTTTATTGGGGTATACATTTTCAAGATAACTTCTAAATATCCTCTCTATTTCTGAGGTGTCTGTTGGAATACTTCCTTTTTCTTCATGTATTATGGTAATTTGAATTTTCTCTCTCCTTTTATTCATTAGCATAGCTAGGGGTCTGTCAGAGAACCAACTTTTTGTCAAGGTTTAATTGTTTCTTTTAATTCAATTTCAGTTCTAATTTTAATTATTTCTTGCCTTCTACTGCTTTTGTTGTTGATTTATTCTTCTAGGGCTTTGAGATGAAGTATGAGATAATTATTGCCTTTTTCTTCTTTTAAGGAATGAACTCCATGCAATGAGTTTCCTCCTAGTACTGCTTTCATAGTGTCCAATAGATTTTGATATGTTGTGTCAATGTTCTTGTTTACCTCTAAGAATTTTTTAATCTCCTCCTTGAAGTCTTCTGTAACCCATTGTTCATTCTATTGTACCAAATTGATTCATTTGTTGAACTGATTATAGAACTTGAAATATTTCAAGTTTGTCTTTTTACAAGGTGGAAGTGTCACTTTACCTGTCTCCAAACATTAATATTTTATGAATATTTTACACATTGTGAATGTGTCATGGATGATACTTGAAACTAATTGTATTGGGGATCTCAATCTATCTCATGGATAGAAAGCAGAGAGAATAGGAACAAGAATGTTTTCAAAAGCTTTATTACCAGTCTTTTGTCTCCCTTGTACACAATCACCTTGTGAGAATATCTTTGAAAAGTCTGATTTGCATCTGGAATGTCTGCCAAATTTCACATTAACTGAAGTTAGGAGTTGGGCTTTAATTCAGTGCTTGGGTTATGGTATATATATATCCTTCACATCACTCTGATATGGAATATATATATACTGTATTTGGATTCATGTATTTTCCTCTGAATTAGATAATGGAAAGTATCTTATTACATAATTAAAGTCACTCTACTAAATGACAGTCAGTTCTACAAACTCTTAATTCAAATTAAAAACTGAATAATGGTTTGGTCCATGTTCTATTTATCTAACAATTTTTATTTCAGGAGCCATTGACATTCGGGGATGTCGCTACTGATTTCTCTGAGGAGGAATGAGAATGCCTGGATCCTGCCCAGCAGAATTTATATAGAGAAGTGATGTTGGAGAACTACAGCAACCTAGTCTTTGTGGGTGAGCATAACTTTCCTTCAAAATTACTAATTATCATTATTTAGTTTTCTTCCCTTGAAGTATATCTTTTGGGAACTTCTCCACAAGAATGTGTTGCAGATTTATGCTTTCAATAAAGAAGATGGTGTAGTTCTTGGTGCTGACAAGAAAATGTTAATGATGTTTATTTTCACCCTTAATGTTTTCCTTTGGTGGCAAGATATATATTTTTCACTTGATATATGGTTGACTTAGAGAAATGCAGTGATGTCAACTCCTGTGGCCCGCATATAGCAGAGAACATAGTTGAGGTAGGGGAGGAAGCCTATATTCAAAAAGGTTCATATCCAGCAGAAAATATTTTTGAGAAGCTTTGAATTCTTTCTCTTGTTATCAGAAAAACCTGTCCTGTGTTTTGTGCTTTAAAATTATGTAGTATCCTGCTTTTCCTCTAGTAATGACTCCATACATTCAAATTTACAACAAAACACTCCCCTTGCCTTGTGTCAATATTATCTGACAGCTCTTCCGTAATTTAAAAAAAATATTTTTAGTTGTTAATGAATTTCTTATTTATCCATATATGGTGCTGAGAATTGAACCCATGGCCTCACACATGCTAGGCAAGCTCTCTAACACTATTCTATAACTCCAGCCCTTCTTCCATTATTTGCAGGAAAGTTTTTCACATTTCTGGAGACCTCTAGGTCCACCCATTAAAATACATTACTATCATAAGTCGATGTCTCTCATCTTATTTGTACATTTTTTTAACTAAAATTTCCTTAACATTGTTCTTTCTGATATGTGTAATGGATTTTCTGTGAAATTATCTGCCATGGAATGAATGTCAAGTTGGACAAAGACTGCTGTTTTGAGAGATGGTGTAAGTTTTATTTGAGTTAGAAGATTTGTAAAATAATACATCTGTGGATATTTACAATTTGGTTGTTTTATTTCTTCTTTAAAAATTGTGTACAGTAGGTTCCATGTTATAGACTGGGATTCCTCATATCAGTTAATTGCTTCACAAACTAAGATATGTATGATTCATGTTTGTATTGCCAAACATATTATATGTCCTTTTGCTTGTATAAATATTAAGCTTCTTTTGTCCATGACTTTTGTATTTTATCTTGATTGGCTTTTCATTCTGCCCATATACATAGTAATTGAAGTTTTCTATGTGTAATTTTATTGGGGATTGATGGCTGTGATACTCTCATGCTGAACTACACCTCAAGCTCCTTTTCACTCATATTTGGAGAGAGGTTCTCACTAAGTTATTGAGAATGTCTTGAATTTGCAATTCACTTGCCTCAGACTTTCTAGTAGCTGAGATTACATGCATGCCCATCATTTGTATATGGATGAGCTTGTTCTTATTTATAGAACAAAGACCACATTATTTTAAATGTAGCTTTGAGAAATGTTGCAATTCTCTTTATCTTTTAGTTTTTATTGTAATCAAAACCACAAAATAAAACTTACTGTCTCCAAAATTTTAAATATGCAGTTCAGTATCATTAATTCAAATTGTTATGCAATATATCTCTACAAAGTTTACATCTCAAAAAAAAAATGCCTAGAAAGCAAGGACTCATCTCTGTCTCCTCATCACAAAACTATTCTCTTTCATTCAGAAAACTTCTTTTTTAGTTTAGTAATGTCATGTTCATTGAATTCTGCAGTATTCTTTCTGTGACATTTCAGTTAACCTAGTGTACATACATTTTGTAAAATATATAATTAGAATAAATTCTTTGACTTCAAAGGTCTATAGTTTCTATATTCCAATATGTCTCATCGTTCTTTTCAAGGGATATTTGGTTTGTATCCCCCATGATGGCTCTGTTGAGTAACAATGTCACAACACTGGTGTGCAATGTTTCTAATTTGCTATTGATGTGAGGGCTTATTGCCACACTCACTAAGAATTCCGTCGACCTGACTCCATGTTTGCATTTACAATTGAATGCTGTAACTTTTAGTATATTTTTTTAGCAGGGAAATAGTCTTATTTTTGTTTGGGGGGATATTCATACAATTTAAAGGATAGATTTCTCTGCAAAAAAATTAACTATGGGAGGTTGATGAATACTACATGGAGCCTCTAATTAATTTTAAGTTCTATAAACATCTTTAATTTTAATCTTTCAATTTTGAACAACGGCATGCAAAAGAGTGTTCAATCAACTGACACATATTTAGGGATTTTTGAAAATCCCTACCACTTTTGACTTCAAATATTTATTCCATGTTTGTTATTAAAAAAACTATCACTTAAATATTTATTAACCTTTGTTTTAATATATAAAATTGATCTAACCAGCATAATATCCCACTTGTGATTAAGAACAGGGATTCTATAAGTCTATAGTAGTTTCAAAATATTTTCAAAATCTTATGCTTTTCAATTACCATTTTACTTCACTGTATTTCCCTTTTCAGTAAGTGGGGATTTTTTTCTCTGAGTATGACAGTGATTCTTTGTTTTCATTCAACCCTCTCAGTGTTTTCTTTGTGTGTTTGGTAAGTATCAACTACGTAGTGAATATATTTACTCTTAATTCAGACCTAGTGAAAGGGTCCTTTTCTCTCTTTTGCCTCTTTTCAAAGTACTTTTTAATTTAAAACGTCTTCTATATCCTATAGATGTCTTAAACTATAATTAAGACAGCCCAGGTTTTGTTCAATCACTTTTGTATGGGTCATTATTATATCCTTTTGCTTTCAGCATGTGTGCGTTCTTAGATTTAGAGTATCCTGTAGACTATCTACAATTGCAAAATTTAGAGTTAATTCAGATATCCAAGTTTTGTTTTGATCAGAATTTTGTAATCTTGCATTTGCCAACAAAAAACTCTAAAAATGAAGAATCTCCTACTCATTCTTTGTATGAGTATCAACTTGACTTCACTTAATTAAAAAACAGAATATATTTATGTGTCCTCTAAAAATTATATTTTTTTCAGGTATATATGCTTATTAATAGTATTGTTGTTATGCTTTTTTCTTTCAAATTCTATTGCAATATTAAATGTTTGGAGACCTGACATTACAATAAAATAGAATTGTTTTTGCCAAGAAATGTTTAAAATTTTATACGACTTATGATGGTGTGCACTTACATTTTACTATGAAGGATTACTTTTAGTACTTTTTTGAGACCAGATCCAGTGTTGATGAATAGTGTGTATATTTTTATATGTTTAAAGTCCTCATTTTTCTTCTCTTTTAAAAGGTAGTATCTGTGAATATAATGTCTTGGCTGATAATTTTATTCTTTCATCCCTTGAATATAGATAGACTTGAATTCCTTCCTGTGTTGTGGAGATTTGACTAAGGATTTCACAATTATATAGTTACACATTTCTAGGTGACCCATCTTTTTCTCTTGGATGCTCTCAGTATCCTGAGTTTTTAAACTTGGATTAAAACCTACTTTGAGTCTTTACAACTTGGAGAAAACTGAGCTGCTTGGATGTTCATTTTTTCTATTTTCTGAGATGTGTTTATTAGTACTGGACAGAGAACTTAAGGGTGATTTAGCACTTTGCATTTTTTAAAATTTTGATCCTCTAGCTCAACCTCCTATGTTTCTATGTACAATCACCCCTGGCTCTTTCAGACATTTTCTAAAGAAAGTCTTTAAACATACATTTCTGCTTATTACTAGTAACAATTCTTGACAAATTTTTATTCTGTTTTTTTTGTGTGTTGGTTTATTTCAGCAAATTTCTTTAAATGATAATTGACTATTCCCTTTGAGTAATTAATAACTTTGCTTACAGTTGATTTAGCCATGTTTTTTTTCCTGTTGGTAAGCAGGAACCCCTTTTTTGAAGAGTCCCCAAATATTCACATTTCATATTTTTATTTTTTAATGAAACAGAAGAATGTTGGTAGATTTTGAAAATATATTCTGAAGGAGGAAAATCTTTGCATAACACAATGTATTTTTCTCTACTATGTTACTCTCCATAGTAATGTACTCATCTTGGATACTGTGAACACAAAGATGATTAGGAAAATTTTCAAAGTAATTTTCTGTGTTTATTTTTATTTGATTTATATATTTCTACAGTAATGATAGACTTGGATTTAATAATCCACTCCCCTGCTGATGTTATTTTTTGGTTTAATTTCTTAGTTCTGCAAAATATACTCAGCTCAGTACAGTAAGTAAACATGTTTGCTATTTTTATTCATTACAGCCATGACTTCTCATCATCCTCGAGAAATTTTCCCAGAGCAGAGAATAAAAGAAAGAGAGGGGGAAGATATGGAAAGTGTGACTTTGACTATTTACAACCAAGAAAACAATGGGAAAATATAGGTGAGAGTAAAGTTCAAAAATTGTATTATAATAGTCAAAATCAATCAGTAGTCCCTATTTATGATAAAAATTTTATGGTCAAAAGACATCAGAGAGAATTAATATCTGAAACAAAAATTTAATGTATTCCAATTATTTTGAGGAGTTTTATATGTATTTTAAGAATAAATCCATAGCCATTTTTTAACTGAAAGGCAATGTGGAAAATTTGAAATCTAGTCGATGCATCAATTTTTAACTTGGCCAATTATAGAAGTAGCACTGAGTTAAAATTCCAATCAAACATTTGCACAGAAAGATATTTCTAAAAGTGATCCTATTGGAAGTATCTTTATAAAATGTCCATTTTTCTGAAACAAATGATTAATTTCTCATTGTTCCCAAATGGACAATATTAAAAATTATAGAAAAGTTTCTACTTCCCCCCCTATTGTTCATTGACAATTCTGATACAGATTTCTGGAAAGTGCACTATATAGATAGTGCTATACGTAATACAATGAGCCATGTCACTACCCTGAGTAATGACCAGTATATTTACATTGGTCATAACAATTATGACTATAGAGAACTCCTAGTCCTTTTCTAAAGGAAATTTACCAAGATGAAAAATGTAGGAAAGTCTTGCTTCAGTGATTAAAAACTAGTATTTATTAAAATATTCATAACCAAGACAAAAACCTGCAAGTTTAGATATGTGAAAGGGCTCTTAACCACAGTGCACAGCTTTTTTAATACAAGAGAATTTATAGAGAAAGACAGCCCTATAAGTATAGAAGATATTGAGCAAGCAAATGCTTTGATATATCTTCTAAACACAGCAGATATTATGACAGTGATAAATTCTACAAATTTAAAGAATGTGAAAAAAACTTTTAGTAAAAAGTTACAATTTGTTAAGTATCAGAGGATTTATACTGAAGGAGAGATCTATAAATGTAAAAAGTGTGGGAAAGCCTTAAAAAGTTTTTCAGCCCTTACTCAACACCAAAAAATTTATTCTGCAGAGAAGACCTAGCAATGTGAAGAATGCAATGCACTCAAGAACTTTACTCAACATCACAGTGTTCATACAGGAGATATGCCATGCAAATGCAAAGAATGTGACAAAACTACTAATAAAAGCTCAAATCTTATTTGTCACCAGTGGACACACCCTGGGGTGATGCCCTACATATGTAAACAATTTTCCAAAGGTTTCAGTCAAAAACCAAGCCTTAAAAATTCCCAGAGAATTCATACTAGAGAGAAGTTCTACAAATGTAAAGTGTGTGGCATGAGTTTTAATAGAAACTCAAATCTTGATCGCCACAACAGGATTCATACTGGAGAGAAGCCCTACAAATATAAAGTGTGTGGCAAGAGTTTTAGTCAAAAATCATCACTTACTGAGCATCAGCGAATCCACACTGGAGAGAAGCCCTATAAATGTAAAGAGTGTGGCAAAGCTTTTAATAGCATCTCTCAGCATAATTGTCACAAAAGTATTCATACTGGAGAGAAGCCCTACAAATGTAAAGTGTGTGGCAAGAGTTTTAATAAAAACTCACATCTCTTGCTGGGGATGTGGCTCAAGTGGTGGTGCACTCGCCTGGCATGCGTGCGGCCCGGGTTCGATCCTCAGCACCACATACCAACAAAGATGTTGTGTCTGCCAAAAACTAAAAAATAAAAATATTAAAAATTCTCTCTCTCTCTCTCTCTCTCTCTCTCTCTCTCTCTTTAAAAAAAACTCACATCTCTATTGCCACAACAGGATTCATACTGGAGAGAAGCCCTATAAATGTAAAGTGTGTGGCAAGAGTTTCAGTCAAAAGTCATCACTTACTCAGCACCAGCGAATCCACACTGGAGAGAAGCCCTACAAATGTAAAGAATGTGGCAAAAGTTTTAATCAAAAAATAGTACTTACTCAGCACCTGAGAATCCACACTGGAGAGAAGCCCTACAAATGTAGAGAATGTTGCAAAGATTTTAATCAACAATCATCACTTACTCGACACCAGAGAACCCATACTAGAGAGAGGTCCTGTAAATGTGAAGAATGGCAAAGCTTTTAATATTGAAGATCACATCTTACTAAACATAGATTTTACACTGGAGAGAAGTTTTACAATGAAAACATTGCATCAACCCTTATTTCACAGTAGTTCAACACTATTTCACACCAGAGACATGATAGCACAGAAATTATATAAATGTAAAATAGCTGACAGAGTCTCCAATAGTTGTTCACACCCTACTCAGCACCTCAGAATTCATATGAGTGAGATGACATGCGGAAAAATTTTTGCAAAGCTTTTGGACATTGATCAAACATTTTAAAAACACTGGAGGATTTTTACCATATAGAAACCCAAAGAATGTGTCCAAGACTGTATTCAAATTTCTGACATTTTTTAATTTCTGACCTCATATCTGGAGCAAATGTGGAATAGCATTTGTCCAAAGTGTTTACCTTAGATAATAGCAAAATATTTACAAAAACACCTTGACAAATATAAAGATTGTAGTAAGTTTCTTATCTATAGCCCATCCCTTGAAATATTTGGGACCCAGGTGGAAAAAAAATCATTTAAATATAGTAAATGGGTAAATGCTTTTGACATTTGCTGAAAATTTTCTTAACATCTTTAGCTGATATTGTAGAAATCAGGAAATGCAAGTATAGAATTGTGCATCCCTAAAAGGATATAATTTTAGTATAAATCAACAATTACTAAAGAGTCTCATTTTTCAAAACTGGAGAAATAATAATACTCAGAGTTGATTATTTCAGAAGTCTCTTAAGATTTATATGAAATTTAAAATTTAAAATTTTCAGTGCCTTTTAAACTTAGGGGCCCTTAATCAGTAAATCACATCCTCAGATATTTTTCTTTTTTATTTAGAGATATGGTTTGCTAAGTTGCATAGGGCCTCACTAAGTTATGGAGACTGACTTTGTACTTGCAAAGCTTCTTACGTCCCTAGCGTCACAGCATGGTCCACCATGCATTTTTACTAATATTTCATTTCAGATGCAATTTGTTCCTAAATAAAGTGTGAATTTCTTAATGTTAACCTTGTCATGCATTTAATGATCTTATTAGGTCACACATCTCCCACTATTCCCTTTGCTAATGAATCGATGCAATAGTAAAACATTCTATTGGGTAAATAATGCTATAATGTCTTCATTAATTATTTCATATGTTTAATCAAGTATTATTTGTAGAATATTATTTATGTAAATTATATACTCTCTTGTTAGTAATTATGGAAAAACTAAGACAGTTATTGGAAGGACCTATGGATACTAAAATAATGCCCAGATATCCGTAGTTTGAATTATGAGTTTAACATTTTACCTTATAGAGTAGCCGTACACCCTAAGGGATCTACAACTCTGGAGAGTTATACAAGCTTCCAATCAGGGAGAGGAGAAAGACCCAAGAGACTAGGAGCCAACATGCAAATGTAATGGTAGAAAATTAACTATTTGATTTTAGTAAATCAAGGAAATAAACATGCATTCTTTATATTCTCAGAAAAATATAATCTATGATTACTAAAACTTATTTTTTTATATCTTATTCTCATTTTTTTCTAAATCTCATTTGCTTGTTCAGGATTTTTTTTGCTCTAAACAATTTTTGTCTTGAGGTTGGTTACTCTTTTAGTTTTGCTTCTTCTGATGAAGTTTACAGACAGTACCTGACTTTCCTTCACATCCTTTCATTCATTCAGCTGCACCAATTCTTTATATCTGCTATACATATCAGCAGGCCAGATATAGTTATAAAAAGAAAGATGTTTTAGAGGGTCAAAACCTAGGCTTATGGGCTAGGTAAGATTAGGAAACTATCTGTGCCAGGTGTGGTGTCACACATTTCTAAACCCAGTGACTCAAGAGGCAAAGGCATAAGAATCACAAAATTGAGGCCAGCCTCTGCAACTTTCTCAAAATAAAAAAAAATCAGGGATGTAGATATAGAATTTCCTGGGTTAAATTTCAGTACCATGAGAGGTGAGTGAGGCACACAAACAAAAACTAGAAAACACAGATTAAAACAGAGTTATTCCAATATAAAATAACCAGGATATTTTAAAAGAATAAAAGATTCTTCTCTTACCTCACAGTTTTAATGAAAATCATAATCTTAGGACAGTAATGTTGTAAAAGCCCAAAAATGCAAACGAGAACAGCTATAAGGTGGGTATGAGGATTCAGTTACTACCTCTCCTACATGAACTACATAAGAAAGGCTAAGCCTTTCCCTTTCCAGAGGGAGAAGAGAAACCTTGAGAGAATTAGACCTCTCCCTCTTTGTGTATACTTAACATATATTGAAATGTGACTCTCGGGGCTAAAGTCTTTGATCAAGATGTTAAGACTAAGAGATTCCAGCATTTGAGTGTGTGTCTGATATAGGGTAAGACATACTAAATCTTGCCACACTAACTTGAAGACTCCCTTTTTCTATTATTTCTTCTTTCCATCCTTGTCATTTTATCACTGCTTCTTCAACTTTAATTCCCCTGTTCCATGTAACCTAACATGTTCACAATTTTCAGACATTAGGCACTTATGTTTTGGGGAAACCATTTCACTGTTTACTCGATCACTTAACAAAAAAGCAACCCTTACAACTGCTGAGTCCTCTTCTGTTGTTCAGTTATACAACTCCCTATATACTCCAAAAAATTATTTTTACAAAATATAACCAAACCCAACACTGTGACTCCTAGATAAGAGCATGCCTGATGCAATGGGAGTCCCTGAGCTGGACCTATTGCCTCACATGTTGTAGAGGTTTGTAAAAAAACTTTAAATTTTATTAACATGACAAAATTAGCCTAGGTACCTTTGCTTACTTTGGATTCAATACATACAATTCTCTAAACATTCACTAAGCAATATATATTTCAAATTTCAAATATCCAAAATAAAACGCATATACAACTATCAACACACACACACACACACACACACACACATACACACACATACAAACTTGCATCTCAAAATAAGTAAGTAAATAAATAAATATAAAAAGGGTCTCATCATTTCAGGAAAAGCTCTATCCTATCGGTTGATTAGGCCAGAAATCCTAAGTGTTATCCATGGCTGCTTGCCATTACCATATCAAAAAATATTATTCTAGTTTTGAATTATAGCAATAACTGACACTGCTACACAAACTGAGGTTAGTCTAAATATAACCTACATAGCAAGCATAAAAATGTTTTATTTTGCACAATAAACTTTTGGTCAAATGTTTCAGATTTTTTAAAGAAACATCTGGTGGTGCAGAACACAGCTGAAGCCATCTGATTTTTGCCTACAAACCATTTGTGCAGCAGTAAAAGTAAAATGCCTTTCCATCTTTAGCAAAAACTGGAAATTATTTTTTTTTCAAATTGAAAGCAAATCTTCTACACAAAAGAAAAAAAAAGAAAACAATATGAGAAAAAATTATCAAGAGCATGAAAAAAGTTTAGCGAGCAAATTGTAAAGAATAATTAGGCTTATGCAGAAGAGAGCATGGTGTGTAGACCTGGGTTGAAATCCTAGTTCATCCTTTGTGCCCTTGGTTAAGTTATCAGCTCTAATCTGCAGTTGTGAGGATTGTAAGGGAAACTAATTATACTTGCCTCAGAATCCAATTGGAGGAATTAAAAAAGATATGTTTCAACAGGTCCTCAATATATAATAGCCACTAGAACTATTAGTAGGCTATTTAAGCAATTTTTCAAGTTGGAAAATAAGACTTACTGTTTCTCTTCAAACTGAAAAAAAAATTACCTGTAAGCATAAAAGCTCAACATGAGATAACATTAACAAGTAGTAGGAGTGGAGAAGAGGTTCCTCTCCCTCGATAAAAATCTCTCACACCTGTTGTGTCTGTGAACTGACTGAGGAAATTTAAAGCTGATGCAATGTTTCAATGTGTAGGAGGCTTCCAGACAATTCCTATTGCCATCCAATGGAGCTTGTTGACATATGCTGTGTTCACAACTCTATTTCAAAAAGTAAGAAAATGGTAAAAGAAGCACATAAGACAAAAAAAGTACCGTTATACACTTTGGGATGGTTCTCTAACCTTTAGTTTCCATGGAAAGAGTGGGAGCCACTGGAATTTTTTATTCTTATATAGGGGACACACAAGGGGAAGTTCCATGGAACATTTTTTTCCCAAAAAGTGAAAAGGGATAGGATTCCTAAGGAACAGAAGTGTGTAACTCAACCTCACTGAGTGATTCCCAAAATTGGAATCACACCTCATTATTTGAGTGAGGGTAAAAGTCAAATATATTGTGGGGTGCAATAACCATTCAGTACCCCTTACCAGTACCCATTACCCCTTAAATTTTTGTACTGTCCAGAGTGGTTACCAACATCTTTCAGGCTAAAAAGCACCTCTGATGGTACAGAACACATCTGATGACATATGATTTTTCCTGTCAACAATATAGGCAGGAGCAATGCAAGACTGTCTTTCCATCTTCAATTAAAAGTAGAATTTCATTAGAAACAAAAAGCTATATGCCTTTGAGTAACAGATAAACTTGCAAGAAAAATGTCATGCATATACTGATTTATAATATCTTACACAGGTAGCCATGGTGGAACATGCCTTTAATCCCAGTAGCTCAGGAGGCTGAGATAGGAGGATCACAATTTCAATGTCAGCCTCAGGAATTACAAGGCACTGAGCAACTCAGTGAGACCCTATCTCTATATAAAATACAAAAATGGGGTCTGTTGTTATTCGGTGATTAAGTGCCCCTGAGTTCAATCTCCAGTAACTCTGAGTGGTGTTTGCCAGAACATTTCTAAAAAATATTTGCTAAATATGCTTAAAAATACTCTTAGATTCAAACAGTATTTGAGGGCCAAGGTGGACAAATGACCAAACTGGGCATAATAAGGAGATTCTATTGGTGATCCGTTAGGGGAGAAAAAAAAGTTGATGCCAAAGTTACTTTCATAATTTTAATATAATCTATTCAGAAAATTGTCTTAGGAATATATGCTTTCAACAACAAAAGACAACAAAATCTTCTTACATAAAAATTCTTCACCTAAGTGAAGCCACTTGGCTGCATAAATATATTTTAATCCAAGCTTTCATGATTCTTGGAAAATTATTATTTTAAAAACATTTATATTCAGAATATTGTCTTTAGATTAAAAATACAATCTTTTAAAATGTATACCAAATATTCTTGTTAACAACTTAAATCTTGAAATAAAGAAAACATGTCTGGCATTATAAAAATATCTTGAATTAGAGATAGACAAGAAAACCTTGAAATAATGCTTAACCAATCACAAAGTGACTATTCTGTAATAGATTACCACTAATTATACAAATGTAAATAAAATTGATAAAAGAATTAAGAAAAATAAGCAGTGATTACTGATTTAACATTAGAGAAAGTAATATCAAACGCAGCTCATAAAAAAATGAGAGAAAGCCCACAGCTGTACTAGTAAACAACAGGCCTGGCCAAATTAATACTAGAAGCTAGACACAATTCAGGGGTAAAAGTGACACCTAAACATCTATTGAAGAACAGAACTATGAGCTGCAAAGAATAATGTTACATGGGCACTGGCTGAAAAATAACCAAGCTATTCTCAAATTAGCTCTTCATTAAAGACTGAGTTAGGACTCTTAAATGAGGATATTTTTTTCAAATTATTGGTAATTTTAATTGGTTTAATAGTGCCAGGAGGTATAATCAATTGTATTTGAAGCTTTAATGTTTAGAGCAACCTACTTTTTAAGAACACAGAAAAGCCCAGAAAAATGTCTTGCAAACATGGAGACAGAAGATGGCAATCTACATCTCAAAGAGTGGGTCTCAAAGGAAATCATTCCAGCAAGTATCTTGATGTAAAAATTCAAGAATTAGGACAAATAAATATCTGTGTAACTCAGTCTATTCATTGTCTTATGAGATCCCTGTGACACTGATGCAGCCCATTAGGATACACATACACTGTCTCTGCCCCTTGGTTGAATGAATGTACAATTGGATCAAATCACATTCCAACAGCATTGAAAGGCTGACCTGCTGCAATAATAAATAAATAAATTTCTTACTAGAATATTCTAAAGGCATTCAAGGACATAGCTTCTTACCAGATGGGGCTAAAGAGACTTGTTTTCTGGTATGGCACGTCCATAAAACAATATAGACTACATTTACCTCCTTTGTTTATGTAACTCCCACTTCTCTTTGTGTCAAAACTTTCTTAGTAAGGATGTTCATATATAAGTCTCATAAAGGACCAGAACGCCAGTGGAATTGACTGGTACATGGGCTACCTGTGGCAGGTAGTTAAAAACAGTAGCTACAGAAAAGAAATATAAGTGCCAAATAAACACTGACAACAAAGTGAAAATGATTTCTCTGTTATTTCTCCACATATATAATCTGAAGCTTTACATGTATTATGTTGTCAGGGAGAATAATATAATCTAGAATTCTTTTGGAATGTCCATGTAGATGATTCAAGTGGTGAAATTCTTAGAGTTTAGGAGATTCCTCATCTTGGGTATTTGTTCTGCATATTCTGGCCATCTCCAGCTTTTTTTTCTCTTGAAGAGACAATTTTCCAGAAGGCTTAGCTAACCTTACACCACAGATATCACTGTGAGTTTTCTGGTGCACTTCATCTTTCCCCAGGAGACAGAATTAACAAGTAGCTTTACTATGGTCTACAAGGAGCTTAGCAAAAATTTTGATTTACATGTAGGACAATAATTAATACTGACTATTTCCAAAGATGACATTCTCACTGAAAAATTTTATACACAGATTAGAAATAGATAAAATATATGCATAGACCTCCACACATTGGATTACAGAATAAGGTCTTTGGATAGTAATTTTAGTAAAAAAACTAGAATCCAATATTTAAATATCCACCTTACCACCCATGTCCTGATTTAACCTAATTCTGCCATTGAAGGTGCCCCTCAATTACTTCCCTCCCCCCCCAGAAACACACACAGAAGGGGAATGTTAAAAAACATTCCAGCTCTGATCCCAGATGAGGACATACCTGGATTGGTCTTCTCTAAACTGCTCTCTTTTACCCATTAATGCCTTCTGATAAATAGTCATAGGTCCTGGTGTGAAGGCTGAGCCAACATACAAATGTGCTCTGGAAATTTTTGTGCCTAGAACCCTGGAAGGTTTGAATACACCATGAAAACATCTCTCTTTAAATGAGATGAATAATGCATCCTCTATGGAATGTGTGTGCCTGGTTTCCAGAGTTCTAAGTTCTATTTTGTTCTAATGCTAAAAAATTGAGGTTGATTTCAAAGCTTCATTACCTGGGCCACTTCCTATAATAAGACTATCACAAAGAATTCTTTGGAGTGCTGAATTTTTATCTTTTATATATTTAAACATATGCAAATGAATATGGCCTTTAAGTTTGTTGGAAAGTTGTCAATATATCTTGTAAAAGTACTGGAAAGCCTGTAGAGTTTACTGATACATAGGCTACCTGGGGCAGGTAGCTAAAACAAAAACAGTAGAAACAGAAAAGAAATATTCAGTGCCCAATAAACACATTGCCTTTTGCCCACATTGGTGAGTGCTTCCAGCAGGCTTGACAGGTGCCTTGTAGTAGACTTGGATGTGGATGTCCGAATTAGAGCCTGATTTTTCTCTAAGTGGTTTAATCTGGAGGTAGAGTAAGAATATTAGCACAGAAGAGTCATCAGAGAGCACAGGCGTGTGTAAAATCCAGTTGTCCCTGGGGTCCCTTGGTCACTGGTGAGACATTTTTTTAAAGAAGTACCTATGGTGGCCACATGATGGCAGCTTTCCACAGAACAATGCAAACCTGGGTAATCTTTCTGGCTCCCGCCACTCACCTGGATCCTGGGACCTGGGTGCTCACCTGCCTTCCTACAACAGTCAAAAAAGCCCTGCCAAGGGGTGCATCCTTAATTGCAGATGGACACTCTGTACTTTACAAAGAAAAAAAACCAGCATTACTTACTTCTCACCTCTGCCTGCTTATTTTGATACGATTGAAAAGAGAGCTCTGTATCTTGTTCCCCAAATATCAGGGGTGCAAAAAGTCATATAATACAGAAGAGACTTATTGTTAAAAGAGGGTCAAGTATTTCTTTCTTCAAGGAAAAAACATTTGGCATTCATTGTAAATCCAGGAAACTAATTCCAGATTTTTATAATTCTATATATATCTCCATGTATGTGCCATTAAACAAATATATAATCAAGCACCTTGCTCCTCTCTGCCCTAGTTAAACATGGGGGAACTTGAGATTACCTTCTCATTTGGATCCCTTCACCTGTATATAAATTCAGAATGGGTGCAGTCCCTTCTTCTTCTCTTTTCAGGCCTGAATACATTTGGCAGACTCCACATAGGGAGAGATTCAAAAAATTCTGAAATGAACCTAAAGACATTTAATCATCAGACTTTTATTCTATCAATTTTGTTTCATGTTCCTATTCCCTATTTTTAATTTATTTTAGTTGTTATTCTTAAGTTTAATGGCATAGAATCCATTTTGATAAAATTATACAAGCATAGAAACTCTTATTTATAATTCATAATTATTTTGAGCTTGGAATATATTACATTGGTAAAGTGCTTGCCTCACTTGTAAAGATCTGGTTTAATCCTCAGCACCAGAAAAATAAATAATGATATTTTTGGCTAGTTAAAACAATAATTCATTATTATTCTAATTATTCATTCTAATGCCTTTCCTATTCCTATCTATTCTACCTTTCTTGAAGGTATCTTTGAATAATCTACTGAACTTCTCCCCTTTTCCTCTCTCATTTACTGTGGTTTAGCCTCCACATATCAGCAAAAACATTCTACTTATGTTTTTTTTTTCTTGTTTCACTCACAATGAGAGTCTCCATATCCATTTAATTACTGGGATATGTAGTAGAGTCATTCTTCTTTATGGGTGAGTAATATTTTATTGTTTATATATACAACAATTTCTCTATCCATTTACCAGTTGATGAGCATCTAGCTTTGTCCCATAGCTCAACTCTTGTGAATTGTTTTGCTATAAACATTGATGTGACTTTGTCACACTGTATTATGCTGATACCAAGTAATATATGTATAGATATATGATATACATATATGTTCTCTTAAAATATATAATACATATTATATATATATATATATATATATATATATATATATATATATATAATATTGAAGAATGTGATAATTGGTTCAAAGTGAGGGGGCATTAAATACCAGATTTTTCTTTTTTTGAATCTCCACAATGCATTCCAGAGAAATTACACAAATTTGCAGTCTCACCACAATGTTTGAGTGTTTCCTTTTTATCCACATCCTCACCAAAATTTGCTTTTACTTATATTCCTGATAATTGGCATTATAATTGGAATGAGATAGTACCTCAGTGTAGTTTTAATTTGCATTTCTCTAATTGCTAGAGGTGCTGCCTTCTCAGTGTTTTTGACTTTTGTTTCTTGGTAGCAGCATCTATGGCATTTTGGGAACCAGTTTTGCTTTATTTATGCAGTGTGGACAAGATTTCACTTGAAGGAATGACTCTGAAGCTTAATACACATGACCATGAGTCCATGGATGACTTTAACACTGTTGTCATGACCATGATTATGGAAAAAATGAATAAAGGGTGAGAAGAGGGAAAACAAATAGAGAGCAAGAAAGAAATGAAACATATTGGGGACAAAAAATACACCTTTCTCAATTAAGTGTAAGTGAATCCAAACAAGGCCTGGTCTTCAGATGTTTAGGAGAGGGATAGGCCATTTCTCCAAAGACCAGTTCCTTAGCTAAGCCAAGCTGAGACTGGTAGCAGTGTGCCCAAGATGCTCCCAGCTATGGTGTGCCATGTATCTCTGAAAGTCACAACTTGAGGTAAATATCCTCTTGAATTTTCAAGGTTTAATTAATGCACACACCCCTTTTGGGCACATTGGTCCAAGAGCTCAGATTAATGCTGCAACAGACTCTTGGTAATGGCAGACATGACCCACACTCCTCTTGTATTTTCTAACCAGTAGAGGTAGCAGCCCCAACAAGGAAGCTCTAGTTTCATCCCAGTGTTAACAAGAAGCATGCCAAATATGGCTTTACATAGTGCTGATGAAGGAACTCCTTGTGGGATCCTGCTGAAAAAAAATGGGCAAGAAGAGAGACAGAGAAACAGACACAGAGAACTGTGGTCATGGTACTTGACAGGTACTAGTGACCTTGAGTTCTCTTACAATACTGGAGAAAGTGCAAGACCTGTGAATAGTCATCCTAAATTGTAAACCCCCTGAGATTAGGGTCAGGGCTAAACCCACAAGCAACACTGACACATTCATTCTCATAGGAATGTTCATTCCAAGCCTTAATTTTTTAAAAAATTTTCCTCAAGACCACATGCACTCTGAAATATACAGTGTCATTTTTCTTGGTTTGGCAACTCCTATGAAGCAGGACAGGTTTGGTACCTGGATGAGCTTCGTAGCATAAATTCTTAGGGACAGAGTTGGGTATCCCAGGCCATTCTGAGGCACTGAGTGGAAACAGGGATTATACTTCAGTCATGTATTTGTATATTTGTATGCACTAGCAAGAAGTTCACTAGGACCACTATAGTTTTAGATGGGTTGAAACATTTTGCTCAAGAAATTCAGCATCAACCAGCACAGTAGTAATCTCATCACACATGCAATTAACAATTTGTTTTTACATATGAACAATATCTGAAATAAACCATCCATACTTTTAAACCATTATTCTTAGGTCTGCATAAGAGCTTGTAGAGTAGTTGCACTATAGATACCCAGCCATATTGCTATATTGGGCGATTGGGTTTTCTTTAGTTTTTAGCCATTCTAAAAATAAACCATAATAAACATGTTATGCTAAATAATAAAACAAGAAGTGAGTGTAGAGGAAGTGTTCTTGATTGTGGAATGATTTCTTTCCTCTCCCTTCCCTTTTTACAAGACCACACTTTCATGGAAGTAGAGGTTTATGGGAGAATATCTGTCCTTAAATTGTTGGGACCTCAACTCCTTAGACTCTTTGTGTCTCTCACCCATACTCAGCTATCTTTCTGGTGTAGTTGTACAGATTTTGAGAAGGTGGGATGCATTGACCTCCTAAGGATGACCCTTACCATCACTGAGAGAGGAGCCAGACTGAAACCCAGTTGTGAAACAGGGCTGAGCAGAAGGGAGCTGAGTGGCCAACTGTGAGAGAAAAGAGTTCAAACCACAATGACTTCATATTGCTTTCTGAGACAGAGGAAATGTACTTTATGTGCAGCCTTCTGGTTTATGCAATCACATGAAGCCTTCTCCATCCACAGGATGAAATGTCTTGGAGTCTTCAGGATGAGGGCAAGGTGTGGTGGGGCTCTCTGTATCCTTTTTTTTCAAGTTTTTTTATTTTATTTTTATTTCTATAGGATCATTAGCTTCTAGGAGGTCACATGGTTCATCTCCTATGTTAGAGAAAGTCATTATGACTACATGGCTGTTCCACAGACTAGACAATTTTAGAATGAGAAGTTTGCACACTCTGTCCTTAGAGAAAAGAGATCAATGTCACTTGTGATAGAAATAATCTCAGTTGAATAAAAAAAAACTTTGTGCAAGGAATAAGGAAATATTGATCAAATACAGCTCTGTCCTAGCTGTTTGTGCAAGATAGTTAGACCAGGTCCCTGAGGACTGACTTTTTTTTTTCACAGTGACTGGTGTTTGTTCTTACTCTCAAAAGCCCTTTTTTATTCTGGGGTTGGTATCCTCTGTTTCTTCCCATGAAAATTGGTCTAAGTCAGAAATTTGTGCAGCAGATAGGCAGAAGAAAAGTGGGAAAAGATGTGCATGGCCTAGCACTGCCTGGCTTCCTGGATACACCTTGCAAACCTGGTGACTTCTTCCCAGGGCACTTAAAGCAATAATCACACTAAAGGTAAAAATGGGAGTTACAACACGATAGAGTGTTCACACAAAATAGTGCTGGAAAAAACCAAGGCCCCTGAATAAATTTATACACCTATAAAAGTATGTGTTCAGAAACTAGGGGGTGCAGTGGCCAGGATCTAGTGCCTGAGGAAAGGTGTGAAGACTTGGCCACATTTGGGGTAGGATACCCTGGAATCCTGGTTTAGAGGACCTGGTACTTCCTTTGACTTGCTCTTAGAGTGCAGAGGAAATTACAGGAATTGAAAACTGCATATGGAGAAGAAGCATAGTGGTTGTTTGTGTTATTCTGTGACCTGGTAGCTCTAATTATTCAAATTGATTCGGAAGACCCTACCTCAGTTGTGGAATGATATTAAATGGTGAACAGATGGCTAGCGTTTTATTAAATTCTTTCATGGAGTTTTAATGTAATTTTTATTTGAGGCAAACATTACTTATTTTGGTTTAAAACTGCCACAAACACTTAAGGTTTTGAGGACATTTCTTTAAGTATACCAGGGAAGTTGACTTAAGAAAAATAAGTGAACAGAAAAAAAAAACAATATGAATGCCAAAATTAGGAAGGTGATGTGGAAATATATATGTTTATCAAACACTAGAAGATATTAGTAGGCAGGAAACCTCCCAAACTCAGGAACAAACTTACCAGTACAGGGTCTATGTGAAGTTCTATCAGGGGATCTTTATCTTTCCTGCCTCCCCTCTTCCTCCTCTATGACAATGATAATCTTATTGTACTTGATGGAGAGTAGCCTTGAGCTGGGACGTCAACACTGATTCAAAACAGTTTGGATTTGTCTTCATATTCAGGTCTACCACTTTAAAGGCCAATGGCTTTTGACAGGAAGTTTAAACTCCCTGTGAGCTTTAGTCTTCTCATTTATAAAGTGGAGATGTTCTGAGCCCTGAGTGCTTGGACAGTGTCATGAACTAACATAGATTCTCAGCTTTACAGTATAGACAATGGATTTCCTGGATATCAGAAGGGAGTCTGATGTGTTATTTATCACCAGTATCTCTTTTCTCTTCTTCCAGAAGTTGCTTGTGTTTTTTTCCTGGGAATCTTCTTCTGCTTTCTGCTTCATGTGGGGTGAGTCAGGTTACCCAGACCAGGAATTCATAGCATGAAGCCCCCTGAACAAGAGGCTCATAACCTGCAAAGTGGGTTTGAGCTTGTCTGAACATACTCTTCCAGAGGGCCACCAATAAAAATAGAAAGTGAGCATGAAAAGTTTATTGCCAACTGTGAGTACAGGGGAGACCAGAAAATAAAATGGAAAGTGAGAGATGAAAAGACACTGATTCCTAAAGTCAGATGTGCCTCAGACACAACTATCCACAGATATTTTACGTGTAAAAGAAAACAAATTTGGGGCCAGGTGCAGTAGCTCATGCCTGTAATCCAAATGGCTCTGGAGGCTGAGGAAGGAGCATCCTGAGTTCAATGCCAGCCTCAGCAATAACAAGGTATTAAGCAACTCTTTCTCTAAATAAAATACAAAATGGGGCTGGGGATATTGCTCAGTGGATAAACTAACTCTGAAAGTGTTGTTTTTTGTTTGTTTGTTTGTTTTACTGTTATATATTTATAACCAATAATTTGTTTCTAGTTTCACGCACATTATTTTTTTTTTTACTAGTTCTACAATACGTACTAAAAACCATATCAAGTGAGATACATTTCTTGAGTGAGTAGAACAGGTAAAGCCAGGTTATGGATTCCAGTTTCTTTAGTGTCCCTTGAGCAGGGATAACTTCTGATTGGCTACATGTACTAGTGGTTTGAATAGGCTGAACAGAATTTGTGGGTGGAGATCAGATTATTGCTTATTTCTAAACTAAGAGTAGTTTATTGAGCCAAGCATTTACCAGAGCCCCTTATGCTGGAGATACAGGATAGAACTGATTCCCTGATGAAATTCTGGTTGTCCAGTGCACAGGCTTACCATTTGTTTTGGTGACTTTCTAGCATAAAACACCTCACATGCAAATCTTTATTTGAAAGTGATGAAAATGCACATGTATCTTGTGAAAACATCTCATACCTGGCCTCACATACTGTGGATGATGACCATTCTAACCTCATTGGTAATTTGGATGCAGAAATGGGAAACAAAGGTCTTTGCTGCACAGGAACTGGGCTCAAACTTATCGCCTGGTGGTCCTAACCACTAGAGTGTGAGGAAAAAGACAGTCACACCATTTAGCTTTATCTTAGCTGACCTTAGCTCTACCTTTTGGCTTTTTCTGAAAGAGCTGGAGACTACAACTTTGTAAATCTTGAAAGTGTAGCTGGAGCAAGCTTAATGTAGATCATGAGAACTTTGTAAATGTTTAATGATACAAGGTTGGTGACTTCTTATAAACTGAGAGAGTAAAAAGGCCTCCTTTCAAACTCTAATTCTTATAATTAAGTCAGAAAGACTTCAGACATTTCACTCAGAATAACAGGCATGAATTTATTGAATAGATAAACAAGGAAAGATGACACTCTAATAGTAGACAATGGGTCCTCTGAGAGGGGAGAAAGACAGTGTGCCTTTCATACAATCCACTTTTGTTGGATACCCCAGAGAAGTTTCCAAAGAGTCCCACACAGGCCTACTACTTAACTTTGAACTGACTGCTGGATGGCATCCCACTGTCAAGTCCCCACTGCTATGATAACTTTAGGTCACCTTGGCCAATGCAACTGATTCTAATTGGATTCTTAACCATAAATTCTTGTAGATTTTAGAGCTAGGAAAAATATTTTTATCTCTCTGGGTTTCAGAATCTGGTATGTGGAAAGAGTCACAAAAGTTCCTTTCTTAGGGTTACATGGTTTCCTCTTATGGACATTTATTTAATACCTGACTTTCTCCTGCCGATAACAGTTTACTGATAAATGTGATCTACCACGTCCACTTAAGGCAGGCAGGGTAGCAGGTTAATTTCTTCATAAAGAGAAAAGCATGTGGGGGTCAGCACAGTGACCCTCACTTTATAAAATTATTCTCTGAACCTCATGCTCTAACCGCTCACATCTGTCCCCTATCATTCAGCAAGAAGTAGTTTAGCCTAAATCATACTGTTGTGGATCCTACGTCCCAAAGATTGGGCCCTAGACAAACATCAGTTTTACCAGAAAACTGGATAGAAATGTGGGTTCTCAGGTTGCAGCTCAGCTTTATTATATGAGACTCAGAGTGGCTCACAAATCTTAATATTTATGATCCATTCAGTTGCATGGTTGGGGCTTACAATCTGTGCCCTGATTTGGTCTCTCCTCCAAGGACAATTTTTTTCAGCACTTTACAAAAAAAAGTTATTATGACCTCATTAACTTACACCTTAATGACCTGCATCCAAAATTTTCTAGTTTCAGCCCTGGCTGACAGACCCTGAGATCCAAGGGGCTGGGTGCATGGATCTCCACTGCTGAGATGTTCACGGAATACTGTTGCAATGACCTCATTAAGACCTTCAACCACAACACCCACAGCTAAGAGTCAATCCCTGTAAACATTTTAACTTTTACTTCTGTTCCAGAGATTAAAGTGATACCTAATCTCTTGTTTAAAAACTAAAGGGGGCTGGATTTGCGACTCAGTGGAAGAGTGTTCTTGTAGCATGCATGAGGCACTCGATTTGATCCTCAGCACCACATAAAAAATAAAATTAAAAAAAATTACATCCACCTTAAACTAAAAACAAAATATTAAAAAAAATTAAAAAATCTCTAAAGGCCATGTTACTGCACTGTAGCCATGATTGGATGAACCATGGTTTTCTTAAATAAAGTTTCTGGCTCATGATGTGCAGATCCCCACAGTTGCCCGATAAGACCACTAGATGGCGAGTGTTTTTTTGTTTTTTTTTCTTTGCCAGTGGAGGCATTCTGTAGGTGGCTGGGGGATTCTCTTGGTTGCTCCTATCAGAGTTCCTGAAGTGTCCCTATGCTGAGGCAGTTTTTACTGCAGATTCCAGGAAGTGATATGAAGCCAGGGTCTTTGACTACAGTACTACTATAGTACTGTAGCAGGAAATTTATTTAAAATGGTGCAGGTCCTCCTCCTCATACAGGAAAGGCTGACTATTTGCCCACAGCCTGAAGTCCTGATAGTGGCAGAGATATGGTCATAGGCCCTAATAATACCAATTTGGAAAAGAAAAGTAGAGACAATATTTTCTTCTCCTGAAAGGTATACTCTGTGTTATGAACACCCAGAACATATAGCCTGCCTTTTTTTGATGCTTTAAAGTGTTTATAAGGAGGGTAACTGAGAAGGTGAAAAGATATCTCCAATTTGAATCTAAGCCTAGCTCTACTCCAGACTATTGTGGACATTATCTGCTAATGTACCTCTTCTGCAACCCACATTTACAACAATGCTGGAAGAGACTGTATGCAACAGGAATAGTGCCTGCACAATTCCCACATTCCAGGTGCAGAGCCCTTCCTTTCCTCCCACCTCTGAAAGCCTTTTGTGTTCCCCAGCACTAAGATGGGAAAAGCCTAACAGAAAGCAGGGCTTCGGTGCCTCCCTATGACCAAGTCTAAGTGGTACAGGTTACAGATGCAGTTGTTCTGGCCATTTTGAGGAGGTTTATAGATTTGCCATTGTTGTAAGAGTCCTTAGGGTTTGTTTTAATCATATATAGGAGATGCACATGAACACATGCACTGTCACAGAGAGCTACAGCTTTCTATAAGCAGTAGTGAAGAGCCATTTGGGAAGCTCCAGGGTTGGTCAGGAGATAGGGGTGTGGGAGGTGATGGAGAACATGTAAAAGAGACTTTCTTCTATTTGCACAGGAAGAAAAGATGATACAGCATAAGTGGATTTAGGGTTATTATATTTTCAGTGAGCTTTAGGGGGCATGAGCCATCTCTGTTATTATGGTAACTGGACATGCCATTATTATATCACACAAAGACTGACTTTGGATGCTGGGAGCAAAATTAGAAGGATATTGGTAGTATGATAATTATATTAGTTAATTTTGACATGAACAACTTGGGAAGATGGCTGACTATTTCTAAAAACTACCTCTCTCCAGAAAGTCATGACTGGGTGAAGTGATGCATGCCTGGGTGAGGTGGTCCATGCCTATAAATCAAGTGATTCAAGGGACTGCAGCTGGTGGATTGTAAGTTCAAGGTCAGCCTGAACAATTTAGTGAGATTCTGGCTCACAGTAAAATTTCGAAGACACATCTAGGGATCTTCTTCAGGTATAGTAGAATAGCTGTAAAATGCTCTTGAGTTAAATCCACAGTAACTTCCACTGCCTTCAAAATACACACACACACATAAACAGTTTAAGAATTTATCCCCTTGATGGTAAGCAAAGCACCATTGTCAAAGAAGAGAGTCACAACTGTAAAAGGCCTTGGTAACACAAGTACTTTCTATTTCCAGGAAAAAAAAAGAAAGAAAATGACTCTGTAGGTTCTTCTAGAGGCTTGGTCTCTGCTCCCTCAAGCAAGGAACTGTGTTTGTGATCATTTTTTTTTTTTGCTTAATGGACCCTATGAAGCCTTTTGAGTGACTGCAGAGCAACAGCACTCTTTGTTTTAATAGAGTGTCTTTCAGTGAGCCAGCAGAGCAGAGAATTCTGATGCCTTTCAACAATCCCTCCTCTGTCTTTTTATCCTCAATTTGACACCAGGTGATAACTGCCTGGCACAAACTCAGGTTGTATGGGACAAGAAAAGACTACGCAGATACAGAGAAGATGGCAGTGAAAAGGCTTTGAATCTCACTCTAGCTTTTTTTTTTTTTTATCTCGGATGGCATCTGGGAAAGGGAAAGTGAAACACTGCACAGAAAATTCTGGAATGTACAGGATCAGAAGTCAAAGGTTTTTCTTGGAGATGGCAAGATAATGTCCCAGGTCACCAGCTCCAGCCTGGGGTTGCAGATTCTGATGGCCTGAATATTAATTTGTTTGTGTGTGTGTGTGTGTGCGCGCGTGCACATGTGCGCGCGTGCACATGTGCGCACGTGCACAAGAATGCAGGTGAAGTCCTCAATGACTCACAATTCATTCTTGGAAAAGAAGAGGTGAAAAGACTGCTTACTCAATGGTGTTTCTGCTAAGGAAGAATCTTGCCTGTTGTTCAAGTAGGGGCATCTGGCTTGATACTGACAAGTGACCCAAGACTGGTAAGTTTGGTAAGATTGGTAGAACTCTTTGACAGAGTGTTATTAGCACCACAATCAGGCCCAAATTAATAATTCTCCTGCCTGAAGGCTTTAGGTTTCTTCTGATAATATGCTGTGTGTCTCCTTCTGCTCCCTCTCTTGTTTCTTTCCTCCCTTCCTCACTACTGGGAGACAATCATTGTGCTTAAAGCACTGGGAGAAAAAATAAATTAGAAAAATAACAGTTTTTTTTTTTCAGCACGTATGATCTACCCTGAGCCTCAGCATGGTAAAACTTAGAGAATAAAGGCTTGTTTTTGGTAAGAGGCTTGCCCATCATGATGATGTTTAGTAATCCCATTCCCTACTTGAAAATAAAACTGCCTCTAGAATGCCCAATTTCCACTGGGTGTAACCACTGCCAGTATGAGTTCTCTGGTTTTGAATAAGGCATAATATTTCTTTTTTTTATTATTGTTGGTTGTTCAAAACATTACATACTTCTTGACATATCATATTTCACACTTTGATTCAAGTGGGTTATGAACTCCCATTTTTACCCCGTATACAGATTGCAGAATCACATCAGTTACACTTCCATTGATTTACATATTGCCATACTAGTGTCTGTTGTATTCTGCTGTCTTTCCTATCCTCTACTATCACCCCTCCCCTCCTGTCTTCTCTGTCTACCCCCCACTGTAATTCATTTCTCCCCCTTGTATTATTTTTCCATTTCCCCTCACTTCCTCTTGTACGTAATTTTCTATAACCCTGAGGGTCTCCTTCCATTTCCATGCAATTTCCCTTCTCTCACGCTTTCCCTCCCACCTCTCATCCCTGTTTAAGGTTAATCTTCTTCTCATACTCTTCATCCCTACTCTGTTCTTAGTTACTCTTTTTATATCAAAGAAGACATTTGGCATTTGTTTTTTATGGATTGGCTGGCTTCACTTAGCATAATCTGCTCTAATGCCATCCATTTCCCTCCAAATCTATAATTTTGTCATTTTTTAATGCAGAGTAATACTCCATTGTGTATAAATGCCACATTTTTTTATCCATTCATTTATTGAAGGGCATCTAGGTTGGTTCCACAGTGTTGCTATAGTGAATTGTGCTGCTATGAACATCGATGTAGCAGTGTCCCTGTAGCATGCTCTTTTTAGGTCTTTAGGGAATAGACTGAGAAGGGGAATAGCTGGGTCAAATGGTAGTTCCAATCCCAGCTTTCCAAGAAATCTCCATACTGCTTTCCAAATTGGCTGCACTAATTTGCAGTCCCACCAACAATGAACCAGTGTACCCTTTTCCCCACATCTTCGCCAGCACTTGTTGTTTGACTTCCTAATGGCTGCCAATCTTACTGGAGTGAGATGGTATCTTAGGGTGGTTTTGATTTGCATTTCTCTGACTCCTAGTGATGTTGAGCATTTTTCATGTACTTGTTGATTGATTGTATGTCCTCCTCTGAGAAGTGTCTGTTCAGGTCCTTGGCCCATTTGTTGATTGGGTTATTTGTTATCTTATTGTCTAATTTTTTGAGTTCTTTGTATACTCTGGATATTAGGGCTCTATCTGAAGTGTGAGGAGTAAAGATTTGTTCCCAGGATGTAGGCTTACTATTTACCTCTGTTATTGTTTCTTTTGCTGAGAAAAAAACTTTTTAGTTTGAGTAAGTCCCATTTGTTGATTCTAATTATTAACTCTTGTGCTTGGGTGTCCTATTAAGGAATTTGGAGCCCGACCCCACAGTATGTAGATCACAGCCAACTTTTTCTTCTATCAGACACAGAGTCTCTGATTTTATATCAAGCTCCTTGATCCATTTTGAGTTAACTTTTGTGCATGGCTAGAGAAAGGGATTCAGTTTCATTTTGATGCATATGGATTTCCAGTTTTCCCAGCACCATTTGTTGAAGATGCTATCCTTCCTCCATTGCATGCTTTTAGCCTCTTTATCAAATATAAGATAATTGTAGTTATGTGGATTAGTTTCTGTGTCCTCAATTCTGTACCATTGGTCCACCAGCCTGTTTTGGTACCAGTACCATGCTGTTTTTGTTACTATTGCTCTGTAATACAGTTTGAAGTCTGGTATCGGTATACCGCCTGATTCACACTTCTTGCTTAGCATTGTTTTTGCTATTCTGGGTCTTTTATTTTTCCATATGAATTTCATGATTGCTTTCTCGATTTCTACAAGAAATGCTGTTGGGATTTTGATTGGCATTGCATTAAACCTATAGAGAACTTTTGGTAATATGGCCATTTTGGTGATGTGAGTTCTGCCTATCCATGAACAGGGTATATTTTTCCATCTTCTAAGATCTTCTTCTATTTCTCTCTTTAGGTTTCTGTAGTTTTCATTGTATAAGTCTTTCACCTCTTTTGTTAGGTTGATTCCCAAGTATTTTATTTTTTTTGAGGATATTGTGAATGGAGTGTTTTTTCTCATTTCCATTTCAGAGGATTTGTTGCTGATATACAGGAATGCCTTTGATTTATGTGTATTGATTTTATATCCTGCCACTTTGCTAAATTCATTTATTAACTCTAATGGTTTCTTTGTAGACCCTATTGGGTCTGCTAGGTATAGAATCATGTCATCCACAAATAGTGATAATTTAAGTTCTTCTTTTCCTATTTTAATATCTTTAATTTCTTTTGTCTGTCTAATTGCTCTGGTCAGTGTTTCGAGAACTATGTTGAACAGAAGTGGTGAGAGAGGGCATCCCTGTCTTGTTCCAGATTTTAAAGGGAATGCCTTCAATTTTCCTCCATTCAGAATGATGCTAGCCTGAGGCTTAGCATAGATTGCTTTTACAATGTTGAGGTATGTTCCTGTTATCCCTAGTTTTTCTAGAGTTTTGAACATAAAGGGATGCTGTACTTTGTCGAATGCTTTTTCTGCATCTATTGAGATGATCATATGGTTCTTATTTTTAAGTCTATTGATGTGGTGAATAACATTTATTGATTTCCGTATATTGAACCAGCCTTGCATCCCAGGGATGAATCCTACTTGATCATGGTGCACAATTTTTTTTATGTTTGAGAATCGGATTCACCAGAATTTTATTGAGGATTTTTGCATCTAGGTTCATTAGAGATACTGGTCTGTAGTTTTCTTTCTTTGAAGTGTCTTTGTCTGGTTTAGGAATCAGGGTGATGTTGGCCTCGTAGAATGAATTTGGAAGTTCTCCCTCTTTTCTATTTCCTGAGATAGCTTGAAAAGTATTGGTATTAGTTCCTCTTTAAAGGTTTTGTAAAATTCTGCTGTATACCCATCTGGTCCTGGGCTTTTCTTATTTGGAAGTCTTTTGATGGTTTCTTCTATTTCCTCAATTGATATTGGTCTGTTTATGTTGTCTATATCCTCCTGACTCAATCTGGGCAGATCATATGACTTAAGAAATTTCTGAATGCCTTCACTATCTTCTATTTTATTGGAATATAAGGATTGAAAATAATTTCTGATTTTCTTCCGTATTTCTGAAGTGTCTGTTGTGATATTGCCTTTTTCATCCTGTATGCTAGTAATTTGAATTCTCTCTCTTCTTCTCTTCATTAGCATGGCTAAGGGTCTGTCAATTTTATTTATTTTTTTAAAGAACCAACTTTTAGTATTGTCAATTTTCTCAATTATTTCTTTTGTTTCGATTTCATTAATTTCAGCTCTGATTTTAATTTTTTCTTGCCTTCTACTTCTTTTGCTGTTGTTTTGCTCTTCTTTTTTTAGGATTTTGAGATGAAGTATGAGATCATTTATTTGTTGGTTTTTTCCTTTTTTAAGGAATGAACTCCAAGCAATGAATTTTCCTCTTAGAACTGCTTTCAATGTGTCCCTTAGATTCCAATATGTTGTGTCTCTGTTTTTATTTATCTCTAAGAATTTTTTAATTTCCTCCTTGATGTCTTCTATAACCCATTGATCATTCAGTAACCTATTGTTCATTCTCCAAGTGATGCATGATTTTTGCTTTCTTCTTTTATCGTTGATTTTCCGTTTCATTCCATTATGATCAGATAAGATGTATAGTATTATCTCTACTCCTTTATATTGTCTAAGAGTTACCCTGTGACATAATATATGATCTATTTTTGAGAAGCATCCATGTGCTGCTGAGAAAAAAGTGTAACTGCTTGATGTTGGGTGGTATATTCTATATATGTCAATTAAGTCTAGGTTATTAATTGTGTTATTGAGTTCTATAGTTTCCGTATTCAACTTTTGTTTGGAAGATCTGTCCAGTGGTGAGAGAGGTGTGTTGAAGTCTCCCATGATTATGGTATGGTGGTCTATTAGATTCTTGAATTTGAGTAGAGTTTGCTTGATGAACATAGCTGCACCGTTGTTTGGGCCATATATATTTATGATTGTTATGTCTTGGTGTATGGTTCCCTTGAGCAGTATGTAGTGTCCCTCTTTATCTCTTTTGATTAACTTTGGCTTGAAATCTATTTTATTTGATATGATTATAGACACTCCTGCTTGTTTCTGAAGTCCATTTGAGTGATGATTTTTCCAAACCTTTCACCTTCAATCTATGTATATCTTTTCCTATCAAATGCGTCTCCTGTAGGCAGCATATTGTTGGGTCTTGTTTTGTGATCCATTCAACTAGCCTGTGTCTCTTAATTGGTGAGTTTAAGCCATTAACATTTAGAGTTACTATTGAGATATGGTTTGTTCTTCCAGCCATATTTGTTTATTTATGTTACTAAACATGGTTTGTTTTCCTCTTTGATTATTTCCCCCCTTTACTGTCCTACCTCCCACTGTTTGTTTTCATTGTTATTTTCCATTTCCTCTTCCTGAAATGTTTTGCCAAGGATGTTTTGAAGAGATGGTTTTCTAGCAGCAAATTCTTTTAACTTTTGTTTATTGTGGAAGGTTTTAATTTCATCTTCCATCCTGAAGCTTAATTTCGCTGGATACACGATTCTTGGTTGGAACCCATTTTCTTTCAGTGTTTGAAATATGTTATTCCAGGATCTTCTAGCTTTCAGAGTCTGTGTTGAAAGATCAGCTGTTATCCTGATTGGTTTACCCCTAAATGTAATCTACTTCCTTTCTCTTGTAGCTTTTAAAATTCTCTCCTTATTCTGTATGCTGGCCATCTTCATTATAATGTGCCTAGGTGTGGATCTCTTATGATTTTGCACATTCAGCGTCCTGTAGGCTTCTAGGATTTGGGATTCTGTCTCATTCTTCAAGTCTGGGAAGTTTTCTCGTATTATTTCATTGAATAGATTGCTCATTCCTTTGGTTTGGAGCTCTATACCTTCCTGTATCCCAATGACTCTTAAGTTTGGTCTCTTTATGTTATCCCATATTTCTTGGATGTTCTGCTCATGGTTCCTTAACAGTCTTGCTGAGCTGTCTATGTTCTTTTCAAGTTGAAATACTTTGTCTTCATTGTCTGATGTTCTATCTTCTAAGTGTTCTACTCTGCTGGTAGTATTCTCAATTGAGTTTTGAAGTTGGTTTATTGCTTCCTGCATTTCTAGGATTTCTGTTTGTTTTTTATTACCTCTACCTCCCTGTATAGTTGATCTTTTGGTTCTTGGATTTGTTTGTGTAGTTCATTGTAGAAGTGATCTTTCATTGTCTGGTTTTGCTGTCTAATGTCTTCCTTGAGACTCCAGATCATCTGAAGCATGTATATCCTGAATTCTTTATCTGACATTTCATCTGCTGCAGCTATTACCTCTTCTAAAGTTGATTTGACCTGCATTGCTTGTGGTCCTTTCTTTCCTTGTCGTTTCATACTGCTCATGTTTCTTTCTGCTTGGTGAAACTGTTGTTTTTTTGAAATTTTCCCCTTATATATTTATATTGCTCTTGTATAGTTGAATACTCTCCCTTACAGGGCGGTCAGCGGCTGTGCTACTCCTCCAATTGGGGTGACCTGTCTACCATGCTGACAGGCCGCTGGGTCTGTTCTGCCGGTTGGTCGCAGGTCTGCCTACCTTGCAGGCGCAGGCGTTAGCTCTGTTCTGCCCTTACTCCAATTGGGGTGACGTGTCTACCACGCTGGCGGGTCGCTGGGCCTGTCCCGGGCGCAGGCGAAGGCTCTGCTGTGCCCCTACTCCAATTGAAGTGACGTGTCTACCACGCCGGCAGGCCACTGGGCCTGATCTGCCGGTCAGTCACAGGTCTGCCTACCTTGCGGGCATGGGTGGTGGCTCTGCTCTGCCCCTCCTCCAATTGGTGTGACGTGTCTACCACACCCGATAATATTTCTTATAAGCTTTTCCACCTTCTTTACATTTGTATGGGTTTTCTCCAGTATGAATTCTCTGGTGTTGAGTAAGGCATGATTTTTGAGTCTGAATTACTGAAACTTTCAGGGGTTAAGTGCACACCTGTTGTGAGAGAATAATTGAACAAAGGCTACCAAATGAATCCCTGCATCAACAGAGGCATCATCTTAATATTGTGGGATTATTATGGAGGTACTTCTGTGATAGTAAAAGTTAGTGGAGATATCTGTGCTTTATAGCACTATGGTGATCACTAAGTAACTATAGCTAGTATAATTTTTTTAAAAAAAATTTAAATAATGCAATTGTTCAGACTTATGTACACCATAAACTCAGTCTGATGACCACAAAACCTGAGCCTCTTTGTCCTTTTTTTTTTTTTTTGTACTAGGGATCAAACCAAAGTGCTCTCTACCACTAAGACACATCCCCAAATCTTTTTATTTAGAGTTAGGATCTTCCTAAGTTGCTTAGATTCATGTGAAATTGCTGAAACTGGTTTTGCATCTAAGTAGTGCAGGAGGCTGAGGCAGGATAACTACAAGTTCAAAGCCAGTATTAGTAGTAAAAGTAATACCCTAAGCAACTCAATGAAATTGTGTCTCTAAATAAATAAAAAATAGGGCTGGGATGTTGCTTAGTGGATGAGTGTACCTGAAATTAATCCTCGGTATACACCCAAAATAAAATAAAAGAAATAAGACATTGACATAGGACTATTCTGTCCAGCTGAGATTATGGGAAAAATATTGATGTGATCATAGACTTCAGGCATAAAATAATTTTATTAATGTTTTGGTTTGGTACAAATAGGCCTTTAATTCCAAATATAGCTTTTGAATAAAAAAAAGATGATTTGAATTCAATCAATACAGAGAAACGGAGGAAATGACAATTGAACCTAGAGAGGTTCACATAAGGAAAGAAGCCGGAGGATCCAATCATGCTTCCTGCCGACTTCCACTGGCTAATGAATAATGGCCAGTTGGGCAAGGGTTGGAATTCTATGGGGAGTCAGTGCTGTGGAGCTATCTCTGGACAATTGTAATTGTTCTTCCCAGTATAAAGTTTCTGGTGACCAATGAGGTTTGACCTTACAGGAAAAGACTTTTACAATCTATGGATTTGTGAGAATTGTTGCAAGTATGAATGATCGGTTTCTTGTTAACACTTGAAGCATACTTAAAATTTGCCACATTCTTAACATTTACATTGTTCTTATCCAGTATGAATATTTGGTGAACAACAATACTTTTCCTAATAGAATAGCTTTGCCACATTCTTTGCATTTTTATGTTTTCTCCCCAGTATGAATTCTCTGGTGTTGAGAAATGTGTAATATTTGATAAAGAGCTTTGCCAAATTCTTCAAACTTGTATGGCTTTTTTCTAATATTAATTCTCTGATGTCAAATAAGTTATATTTGATTAATCTTTGCCACAATCTCAAATTTGTATGGCTTTTCTCCCATAAGAAGTCTCTGGTGTTGACTAAGGAGTGACCTTCAATTAGAAGCTTTGCTACATCATAGATATTTGTATGGTTTCTAAATAGTATCAATTCTCTGGTGTTGAGTAAGGCATGTTTTTTTATTAAAAGCTTTGCCACATTCTTTACATTTATATGGCATTTTTCCACTATGAAGCCTCCGGTGTCGAGTAAGGTGTGATTTTTGATTAAAAGCTTTGTCACTTTTTTTCACATTTGTATGGCCTTTCTCCAGTATGAACTGTCTGGTGTCGAGTAAGTTCTGACATTTTATTAAAAGCTTTGCCACATTCTTTACATTTGTATGGCTTTTCTCCAGTATGAACTTTCTGGTGTCGAGTAAGTTTTGATTTTTGATTAAAAGCGTTGCCACACTTTTTACATTTGTATGGCTTTTCTCCAGTATGAACTCTCTGGTGTTCAGTCAGGTGTGATTTTCGATTAAAAGCTTTTTCACATTCTTTGCATTTGTATGGCTTTTCTCCAGTATGAATTCTCTGGTGTTGAGTAAGGCATGATTTTTTATTAAAAGCTTTGCCACATTCTTCACATTTGTATGGCTTTTCTCCAGTATGAATTCTCTGGTGTTGAGTAAGTTTTGATTTTTTATTAAAAGCTTTGCCACATTCTTTGCATTTGTATGGCTTTTCTCCTGTATGATATCTCTGGTGTTGAGTAAGGTTTGATTTTTTACTAAAAGCTTTGCCACATTCTTTACATTTGTATGGCTTTTCTCCAGTATGAACTCTCTGGTGTCGAGTAAGTTTTGATTTTCGATTAAAAGCTTTTTCACATTTTTTACATTTGTATGGCTTTTCTCCAGTATGAACTCTCTGGTGTTCAGTCAGGTGTGATTTTCGATTAAAAGCTTTCTCACATTGTTTACATTTGTAGGGCTTTTCTCTACTATGAATTCTCTGGTGTTGAGTAAAGCATGATTTTTTATTAAAAGCTTTGCCACATTCTTCACATTTATATGGCTCTTCTCCAGTATGAATTCTCTGGTGTCGCGTAAGTTTTGATTTTTGATTAAAAGCTTTGCCACATTCTTCACATTTGTATGGCTTTTCTCCAGTATGAATTCTCTGGTGTTGACTAAGGCATGATTTTTGATTAAAAGCTTTGCCACATTCTTTACATTTGTATGGCTTTTCTCCAGTATGAATTCTCTGGTGTTCAGTAAGGTTTGAATTTTTATTAAAAGCTTTGCCACATTCTTTGCATTTGTATGGCTTTTCTCCAGTATGAACTCTCTGGTGTTCAGTCAGGTGTGATTTTCGATTAAAAGCTTTTTCACATTCTTTACATTTGTATGGCTTTTCTCCAGTATGAATTCTCTGGTGTTGACTAAGGCATGGTTTTTTATTAAAAGCTTTGCCACATTCTTTACATTTGTATGGATTTTCTCCAGTATAAATTTTCTGGTGTTCAGGAAGGGGTGATTTTTTATTAAAAGCTTTGACACTTTCTTTACATTTCCAGATTTTCTCTCCAGTATGATTACTGTAGCGTTTAGAGAGGTTTGAGAAACACTTAAATACATTTTCACATTTCTTCAATTTGTAAGGTTTATCTCCATTGTAAAGCCTATTGTTTTTAGTAACACATAGAATTTGAGTAAAATATTTTTCACATTCTTTACTTATGGAGGATTTATCACAGCTCTCATAAAGAACTGAGGAATTTTTACATGCTTTTACATATTTTTTTAACTTGTAGAGCTTCCCACCAATATTAATTCTCTGGAGGTCAGAAATTCTTGTAGTTTTATTAAAAATGATTTCACATACCTTATAGCTGTAATTTGTCTTTTGATTATAAAAGCTTGGATAAATAAATTTTGGGTATGGATTAAAAACTTTTTCACTTTTCTCATTGTAAAGCTCTTTTAAACGATCACATGGGTGATTTCTAGGATTTAAAAAAAGAAGAAAATTTTAATGACTTTCACAGAATTTTCATTGTTTTACACCAAATCTATTATGCTGCGAATTACCTAGCGTAGAGACTGTCTACAGGTCCTAACAGATTTATCATAAATATAGGTCTCTCTGAGTATCAATGAGGGTGTTTTCAAAATTCTTTCTACTTTTAAATTAAGCAATATTAGGTAAGTACAAATACTCCCACAATCATTATAATTCCATGCATTGCAACAAGGAGAAACTGTTCATTTCATCATTTTTGTAAAGTAACAGTCAGAGAGACTACTAAAACTCAGAAATTTCTTCTTCTCCTTCTTTTTATTCTATCTTGTCTAAAGAAATATTTGTGTATATTTACTCAATGGTGAATTTTAAATTATTCCAGTGACTAACTAAAGCATGAAATAGACTCCGTTGCAAATTTTTCATTTTTTAGAGAAACAGTATAATTACAAATGCTGTTCAAAAATGTTTAAAAGAACACACAGGTCCTAAAATGTGACTGCCAAATGTGTTCTTGTCTCTCACCAGCTTAGCCAATGCCCCACATCCCTACAGTTCCACCTTTCCTCCAACAAACTATTGTCTAGTTTTAATTTGTGGGGAATCCTGCAGGTACCGGGACATATTATTGCCCTGATGTGCCAGAGCATTCTTTATTAAGCCAAAGAGCAAATTTCATCTGAGCTTGGCTGCTCAACTTTCCAGCAAAAATATCTATCACTGAGGGTGTTTTTAAAATTCTTTCTATGTAACTAGCTTATTGAAATAAGTTAGAGAATACTTTTGATTTGTTGAAAACATATTCCTTGAGATGCACAGATAAGTAGAGCTAGGGCCTCAGAAAAATCTAATGGCAACAGGATTTATTTCTTTAGGGACTTGTATAGGATCCAGGAAGTCTCTGTTTCTCACATTAAGAAAGTTTTTCTCATTCCAACCAAAACCACAAAAATGCATAGATATTTTGGGATATTCACTTGGAGTCTGGTCAAAATCCCTGTTGATATAAAAGATGAAGCAGTGCATGTCAGATGGAGCTGCTGAAAGATATCTATAAACTGTGCATGAAATTAAAAAAAAAAGCATGGAAGCCTTTAGGTAAAAAGTCTGGTATCTAGGAACTCACAGTTGAAATCCAGCTGGTTTGAGACTATTCAGTACACGTTATATACTACCTAGTTTTGTCTAAATTAAGCATGGCATTGGAGATGGTATCATCCATTGGAGCCATATAGCCACTTAGCATCACAGAGATGGGTGAGACATGTCAGAATGGCAATGAACCTGTCTCAAGAAAGACTCTTCCCGTTGAAATCTTATTCCTACTTTGATGCACACTCCCTTAAATAAAGAACTGGAAAAATTATCTAGCAATTGTTTTTCAGAACTTATGTGGTCTAGAGAATCTATAAGATGTTTTACCGCTTTTAACATAAGTTTTTGCCTGATCTTATATTCCTTTATTAATTATTTCAGATATTTATTTTTTTTTTCAGATGGCTCATCACCTTCCAAAAAAGAAATTACTCAGGTGGGATGCTTGATGTCCCATGACATGGAGTACTTATGCTAACTTATGAGCCATAAATACATTGGTAACTACACACAGACTGCTTCAATTTGAATTAAAATTATAAATAAATATTTACAAGCACCTTTGACTCAAACTATCAAGTTTCGTGGAGAAGGTACTAAAAAAGTGGGCTTCTGCAATGGTAGACAGAATCATTAAATGACAAAGACATTATAGATCTTTTTTTTTTTTTTCTTACAGAGGAGAAGTTTAATGGTAAGCCATTCCTTATTCAAAGGTTGTCTTAAATCATGACTGTGGCTGCTTTACTTTTCTCAAAGGGTTATACAATTATTAGCTTATGCCCTTCATTGTTCTTCATTTGCCCCACACCATCCCTACTACTTCTATCTCAGGCTTGTTTTATACCTCTTAGCAAGATCCCAGAAAAGTGTCAGAAGCCTTCCACAATTCTCACAAGACCCTCATGTCTGCTTTTGGGGTGTGATTCCTGCAAGACATTTTGGCTGTGGTCTTTCTGGGAGACTGTGCTAAAAGTTCCTGGGACATTTCTGTGTTTGGGTTGTCATACATGACAGATGAGCTATATGCTTATTTGATGTGTTTTAGACAGATTCAACTGCTTCTCTTCTTATTTTTTTTTGCTTAATTATTTCATTTAAAAGCAATACCTAACAAACTTTCACTGTAAGCACATTTAATTATTGAATTGTTCTTTTAAACAGAAATGTCTTACTAAGGCTTGTTTCAGCATTTCCTTAATCTGCATGTATTTCTTTTAAGTAGAAATAGTATGCATGTGTTTAAATTAGACAATTTTTCTATACTGTGTAGAAAATCTCTTTTTATTACATTATAAAAAAGACAGATTAGAATGCTGCAACTTTAAATTAATGATCTGTACACTTTTCTCTAACCTGCGCTTATGTAGAGATTATTAAAACTTTTAAAAACATAACTGACTATAAGCATTTTATAACTTTTTGAGTTTTTTTCCATTAAAATGCCTATTTCTATTCTAATCCTATTTCTAACGCTGAGAATACTGGTTGAGTCTTTATTATTCTAAAGGTATTTTTAAGAGACAGCTTCATATTGCCCTGTAAACATTGTGTAAATGTAATTTGATACGTGTTTTTGCAATTTAAAATATTGTGCATTGCAAGTGGTTTTACAAAAAATACTGAGTAGTAAAACTTTTACAATTACAATAGTGCAATTTAAAGTTTTAATGAAAGAAAAACTGAATGGCACAAGATGAGCAGTCAGTCTTCTGAGATTTTTGTAATAATATAACCTGATGAACTTGTAATTTTTTGAATAAATAATTTTCATGTTTTTTTTCAATTCATTAAGACAAATTTTCTGAACTTCCCTCTCTTTTAATTTCAATTTCTTGTTTAAAACCAAGTATTAACTGTCCTGCTTTCCATACCTTTGCTTTTTCAAGTTTTGCAAAAAATATTGTACTTCTTGCTCCCCTGAAAATTCTTGATTTTTATTAGAAGACATACCTAAAAAAATAATAGAAAGTTATTTCATTTACTATGGTGAATAACTCTGCAATTATATAAAACTTTATTAAAGTGGGGGGGAATAGCAACAGAACAGTATGACTCAAGGTGATTATTACTCAAGAAATACATAGAATTTACTACAACATGATGACAAAAACCTTGAGAATTTTGAAAATTATCTTAAGAAATTATAGCACCACAGATGAGGACAAAATGCAAACTGACTAATATTACTACAACAATGTCAAAATAGCCCTTCACTTCAACATATTCAGAATCCACCTGTGACTCAAGTGTTTCAGGGAATGAATATCTCTTATTTGTTTATTTATATTTTTATCTTTGGGGGCATTATTTCATAAGAGAACACAGGGGTATTCTATCACCAAACTAGATCCACAGGCATTTCTCTATATCTATATCTGTATCTATATCTATATACTTTTTTTTAAAGACAGTTTATTAAAAAGATGATGAAATTTATTTTAAACTGGCATTCCACTGTCTCAGCTTTCCAGTTATATGGAATTAAATTTATATATCATTGCACATCACCTTTTTTTTTGTTTACTTCGTAACTTCCAAATATTTTCCGAAATGACTATAATGATCTAATTGAACAGATTTTGGATAGAAATATCCCAATGAAAATAATAGCTCACACAATAAAAAGTATAATCAACTCAAGCAAACAAACAATGTAATACTAGTAATTGAGAGTTCAAAAATTGATGTTGTTAATTATCTAAGTAATGCCAGAAAACCACCTGAAATGTATTTAATGAACTAAATATCAATGTAGAAAATTGAAAAAAAAATTAGAAAAAATAGCAACAAAAAGTTAGAAATTATATACTAAAAATATTCTTTTAAAAACCATGTCTCAGGCTGGGGACACAGGTAACATGTTTGAATTCTTGCCTCACATTCAAAAGAATGGGCTTAATCCCCAGCACGACCCCCACACACACAGTCTCATAAATTAGAAATTTGAGGAAGAAAATATATCAAAGGCTAGAATTAATTAAAATACACAGGTACTGCTGGAAGATGTGGTACATGACTGTAATCCCAGTATCTGGGGAGACTGATGCAGGAGCACCATAAGTTCAAAGACAGACTCAGCAATGGTAAGGCACAAAGCACCTCAGTGAGATCCTATATACTTTTATATAATTCAAAAGTAATGATAAAATAAACATTAAGGTAATAAAATAAAATAATCACCATAAAATCTATGAAATACAAATTAAGGCAGTTTTTTTTCATAGTAGAAAAATTTATAAAAAAATCAACAAAATTTGAAATCTACAGAAATAAGTTCTCATCAGGAATTTAAGTAGAAATAAACTAATTTGTAAAAAACTAAACAGAAAACAATGTGATTAACAAGATTAAACATAAAAATATATTAACTATGTCAGATGCAAATCTACATAATGTTTTCTTAAGATATAAGGTCACAAAAGTCTAAAAACAAAAAGATATAACAAATATTACATTCAAAATTGCATAGGTTATGATAATTATATAAGTGAGAAACAAAGTACAATATCATAAAGATAAATATGACTAATCACTGGAATACAATCATAGTTGAAATATTTGTAACTCCAATCATATTTTTTATATATAGAAAGAAATCACAGAAGAAAATTCAACAGCATAAAAAGCAACACAGTAATAGTAGGATACATCTATCCCCAGTTGATGTAAATAAAAAAATAAATCATTGCATTAGTACTCAGGGAATGAAAATACTTCAAAAAGCATTAAAAACTAATTAGGTTTACAGAGGCAATCTTCTTTATAGTGTATGGAATATTGTTCCAAAGACATCAGGTTAAAAATACAAAACAAATGTTAAATACATTAAAATATTGAAGTTGCTTTGTAACATAAAATAGTAAGTTGGAAAGTAAAAGTGAAAGTGATATTCAAAATTTATGAATATGAGTTTAAACCACATTCAGCAATTAAGCAAGGCCCTAAGCAACTTACCTAGGCACTGTCACAAAATAAAATATAAAAACAGCTGCCAGCTAGGCACAGTAATATACACCTGTAATTCAAGAAGCTTGGGAGACTGAAACAGCAGGATTGTGAGTTCAAAGCCAGCCTCATAAACAGCAAGGTGCTAAGCAAATCAAGGAGACCATGATTCTATGTAAAATTTAAAAATGGGGCTTTAGATGTAGCTCAGTGGACAAGTGCCCCTGAGGTCAATCCCCAGTACCCTTCCCCAAAAAGAGCTGTTGATGTGGCTCAGTGGTTAACCACCTGTTCTTAAAAAAATGCCAGTAGCACCCCCCAAAATCTAAGAAGACTATGTAATACCAATCAATATTATTTTTGTGTAAACAAAATAAGTTATTTGAACAATTCTTTAGAATATTCTTGGTACATCAATAACTATACATACTAAAAAATTTAAAAAATAATTCCTGATATAAAATAATAAAAGCTACAATATTCACTGGAATGAGGTTAAATGAGAAAGCCATGGGTAATAAAATTGAAAGTATATCAAGTAGCCCTCAAGTTGATGGTCAAATCAAAATATATTTACAGACCTATTCTCATTAAATAACATTCAAAAGAGACCAATGTGGCAAGCAAATCAAATATCATTTCAAATGACTACATGAAGGCAATTTGAAATGAAAAAGTTAGAAATCTTTTCAAAGATAATAAATTATATAATATCTACAATGATCAACATTCAGGAGAGTATATTAAGTAAAATAGTAATTCACACCCCCCCACCAAAAAAATACCAGGTAATTCTACTTCTGAGAGATATCTACTGTAGCCAAATATAAAGACCAAAAAGAATGGCATTAGGGATGAAAAAGTAAGAAAAAGGAGAACTTGTTTGAAGAAAAAATGTGATAAAAATTTTTTAGAAAAAAAATGTTACAAAAAAATTTAAATGAACAGAACTAACCAGTAAATTTAAAATATATAAGATAATAAGTTCAGCAAAGATATACACTTTTGACCACAATTACATATTTGACAAATACATAAAAGATAAAAGAATTGTAAACATCTTTATGGTACATTTAAAAAGCTAATGTCTTACTCCTAGACAAAAGAAAAGATTTATATATGTAGAGATGATGAATATGCCATTAATTCTAGCTGCTTGGAAGGCTGAAACATGGAAATATAATTCCAACCTTTTGCCACTTAGCAAGAGTCTATTTCAAACTAAAAGTCAAAAGGGGGTGATGATGTAGCTCAATATTACAAGAACCTCTGTGTTCAATCAGCTGTATTTGTATGTGTGTGTGTGTGTGTGTGTGTGTGTGTGTGTGTGTGTGTGTGTATATATATATAAAAACAAACTTTAGATATATTACATGATTAAGCACAAAAGCAGAGTAAATAATCAAGGCAATATACAATCATATATAAAACAGGGGTAATATTTTTACTTGTAAGTAAAAGCATAGAAAACTTGATTGAATATTGGCATATGGGTCACATGCAGTTTAATTTTACCTAATGTTGTCCTAAAGTGACGTCATGATAATTTCTATTCAATTATTACATATAGATATGAAAACAAAAACAGTATCACTAATGTGAGAAAACATAATGAACAACACTGAAGATCTCTAAAGAATGAGAGTCAAAAAAGACACAAGAATTAGAGAAATGTTACCTACAATATTATGAATAATTGTATTACAATAGAAATCTTTCTTTTAATTTTTGTAGCGATAGATGGATAGAATGCATTTATTTCATCCATTTATTTTTAGGTAGTGCTAAAGATAAAACACAATACCTCACATGTGTGAGGCAAGTCCTCTGCCACTAAACTACAGCCCCAGCCCTAAAAATTCTTCTTTAAACCACATTGATCAGCTATACTTACATTTCCACTAGGTGTAGGTATTGTGAAATACTGCTATTCATTACATGGTGAAACAACTTTACAGAATATTCAATATAAGCATTCATATAAAGTTCTGATGAGAAAAATTTGAATGAATAAATATTTAAATTATATTAAAAAAACTCTCCTTTAATATTAATACCTTACAATGGTTTGCCTAGAGATATTTGGAAATGAGCAGATTTTCTAGGGAGCCTCCAAATGCAAATAAATGCCAGGTTATGTATATCCTCACAGTCATTGTGGAATAATTTGTAGGGGGGACAAGAGTTTGTTTCCCCGCCTTAGAATGCCCTGTAATTTTCCCTAGGAACTAGCCAAGTAATTAAATACATGTGCAATGTAAATCTGCTATGGCAGTGCCCTGCTTGAAAAGGCTCTGCACTAGAGTATTATTAGCCTGAAACATAATCTCTGGCATACAACTCCTTGGAATAAAGAAACTCTCGTTTTAGACAAGCACAATGGTTCACTGAGTCTAAATCTGTCCATAAAACAGTAAGTTTATACAATGGACTTTCTTGAGAGCTACACAAAACTCCTAACACTGCACATTGCAACTTAGTATATAACTGATATATAAGCTGCATAATGTTGCTAAGTTTGTAATCTGCCTAGTAATAAAGTGAACAGTGTGTACTAGTAATGCCAATGACCTAAATTAAGCTGTTGATATAAAGCTTGGCAGTTTGGCCTCTTTGTCACTATGCCACATTTCCTGTCACTTATCTGTGTCTTCTTTTGATTTTCTTTTTTTTAAAAAAAGAGAGAGTGGGGGAGAGAGAGAGAGAGAGAGAGAGAGAGAGAGAGAGAGAGAGAGAGAGAGAGAGAGAGAATGAATTTTAATATTTATTTTTTTCAGTGCACACCACATCTTTGTTTGTATGTGTTGCTGAGGATCAAACCCAGGCTGCATGGCTGCCAGGAAACTGAGCTACCACTTGAGCCACATCCCCAGCCCCTCTTCTTTTGATTTTCCTACAATATTTTGTTAATTGAAATGTAGGGAGATCACTGAAGAACAGGAAGGAGCTTAAATAATTGATATGCATGGTAAACAGAGAGTATGAAATGCTCTTTAATGATTGTAACTGAAACAAACCTAGGTTTGAAAAAATATTTTCTGTCAGATTTTAGCTTATTAATTAACATTTTTAAATGTGAATTCCTCTTTAATTTTGGACCTCTTATCTGTATTCTTTGCTTCATTGATTTCTACCCAATTTCATATGTCTACTGTCACTTTTCTCTTCAAATCCCAAGGTTATTTCATTGGAAACCAAGTGGTGACCAAGGATTAAATAGAGACATCAATACTTTTTTTGATGGAATATGTCACATTTTGTTATTTTTTTGGTAACTAAAGACGTCTTTTTAATGTTACACTCATTAGGAAAAAAAGGAAAAGAAAATATCCAATAAGAGTTTACAAAATTATTTTCTCAAATAGGTTTTTTCTAGACAAAAACACTAAAATACTTAGAAACCATTTTCATTCTCTACATTGTAATCAGTACTTAGAAAAGTTAAGTTACACCTAAAAAGAAAAAAATCTTTAACATTTTTTTTCTACATAAACAAATACCCAAACTTTGTACTAAAAACAAGAAACAAACTTATTAATGCAGAATAGACGCTACCATAAGATACTCTATAAAGTTAAAAAAATAAATATTGTTTTTTAATTAAAAATCCTGAATGAAATTTAGGCTCACCAATAAAGAGTAGGTTTTTACAGATCTCTAACATCACGTCTCCATATAAAGTCTGCTGGGAGGGGTCCAGGAATTTCCATTCCTCTTCTGAAAATTCAATGACCACATCTCTTAATGTCAATGGTTTCTGAAATAAAAATGAAGAAATACATATTATATAAACCATATGATTAATGACATAGTACTTGATTTCATACAAATATTAATGAGAGTTAAAAGAGGTGGCTTTCACATGTGGTAGTGATATCAACCATTCAATAATATACATTTTTTGTGGTGCTTGGGACTGAACCCAAGGCTTTTTGCGTGAAAAGCAAGCACTCTACCAACTGAGCTATATCCCCAGCCCCAATAATTCATTTTAAGCAGTAAAATTGGTGGATAATTTTGGTATAATGAAATCCAGCCAGCAGCACATGTAAAGCAAAACACTGAAGCAAAAAAAGTGGGAAAAAATCCAACATAATTCTAAAGGATAAATAATAGTTGCAATTAATTAATGAATATTCAAAAGAAGAACAACCAAACAAATCAATGATACTTGAGATATGCATAGCAAAACTGTAAGAAATAACTATACTCATATGACAGTGGTCACCTTAGTTTGTAGAAGACATAAGAGATCAGTAAAGACACACCAAAACTTTCAATAATCCACGTAATTATTTGAATGTTTATCTCCAAAGTTGTCTATCTTCTCATTATTTAAATATACCATAAATCTATACTGTATTTTAAAAATTACTTTTACAACATCACAACTCACTTCTAAAACAAAAGAATAAAATTTTTAACTATCAAACTATTACAAAACACTTAGGTACTTGGGTCACCTTGAATCACATGGCACAAAGTTATAACAAAAAATAAAAATAAAAAAAGCAAATTAAGTGAATAGACTATTAATCTCTCAGTTAATAAGGAAACTGACATATCAGGTTTACCATTTCCAGATTTGTAAAACCACTCTCACTGTGAAACTGTATCCTCACTTGGCTCATTTCAAAGTAGAAATTGAAAGAATACTAAGCAGTTAAGAAAAAAAATTCTGAAAAGCTCTTGCACCCTAAATGCCTCTCTGACAGTTTGGAAATACTCCTTTTACCAGGGTCTCAGTTATCACTAGTGAACAAACACATACATGAAGTTAGTTTAACATTCTGATCTGTGATGTCTTTCTTCTGATTCAGCATTATTATTTTTTTTAATTTAGAGATTTAATCCAGGGGTACTCTACCCCTGAAATGCATTTCAAGAAGTTTTGATTTTTTTTTTATTGTGATAAATGGGCTTACAATGTTGCTTGGGGTCTCTGAATTACTGAGTCTTGAATCATATTTACTTTCTTCCTACCTCATTTTTCCACATCACAATGATTACAGGTTTGTGCCACCAGTCCTGACTCTGCAACCACCTTTGATACCAAATGTGCAAACTTGCATAACAACCAATATTTGAACAACTAGTAGTCCAATAATTCAGTTCTGATACCATTCAGTATAGATCCCACAAGTTTGGTGTTCACTACTATCAAATTTTACTAACTGAGGTGACAGTTTTAAGCCCTAGAATAGAACAATATTTATATTTATAATTCATTTTCTATAAATTAGGGGTCTCTACATCAACTCACTCAAGTTACTTATACTGATAAAAAGAGAACACACTTATGTATACCAGCTTGTTATAAATTATATAAATCTGGAAGCTGATAATTGAAACCTTGCATAGAATCTAATAAAAATGACAGAGGAAAATGTGATACTATATAGGCCATTTAAGGAAATAAGTGGTTGAAGATATTACCTCCAATTTTTATGTTCTGCCATAGAAGAGCCCCTTTCCCACTATGAATTACAAGATCCTCACTATTTTAAATATGCTGATCCAGATACTCCTATTTAAACAATTTTAAAAACATTCAAGTTTGTGTGTGTGTGTGTGTGTGTTGTGTGTGTGTGTGTGTGTGTGTGTGTGTGTGTTTAATAGAGAATAATTTGGGTAAATCAATTTTGACTATGTTTTGAACATAAAGCTAAATGATTCATTTTTATTTTTTATCATGAGATAATAGTAAAAATGTGCATAACACACAATGTATCTTCAACTTAGTTTATTCTCTTTTTTGGTGTTCATAGTCTACTTATGATTTTTAACCTAGAATAACCTTAGACATAATTTTCATAAAAGAGTTTCTTAATATGAAAGCAAGAGAACAAGATAGGTCTACTGAAAAAAATATTTCCTCCACAAAGAGTTTGATTAAACACCTGAAGTTATATTAAAAAAAACATTCTTTGATTTTCTTTTTTAACATGGAAAATCTATTCTCTATATACCCCCACATGAAAGGCTGAAGTGGACAACTACACACAACACACAAAGAAACCACACAGAGCTAATGTGTTTTCAACTATGAACCAATGGTTCCTAGTTCTGGCTAAAGTGTACAGTCACCTGAAGGGCTCCTTAATTTCCAAAAATAAAAAATAAATTAATATTGCATTAAAACAATGTAATCCATATCCCTGGAGAAAAACCCAGGAATGTGTGTCTTTGAAAGATATGAAATAAATTACCATGTGCAGTAAAAACAAAAAACTACTACTTTAAATTAACATCTTTTGATGAATGAGTTGCAAAGACATATAAGATATGTGCTCATGACATTGGCCACCTAATTTCTATTTTTTGTTTGTGCAATTTTTTTAGCTATGAAATATACTTGTGATAATCAACTAACAAATAAAAATGTCATATTTGAATCAAAGTTCTGGAGATTATTTTTCATAAATGCTTGGTGTTATACCATTATGTTTGAGATGAGTGAGCACATTATGGCAGAAGCCCTTGACAAACAGAAGCACCAGGTGTCAACAATTTCTTTCAAGTACATAGTCTACAATAAACTAAACAATTCCAAATATGTTTTATTTTTGCAAAGTTGTCACTAAATAAAACACCCTTGAAAATAAACCTTAAATATATGAACTATTATTGGGCAATTATTCAAACCAGAGTGCCTGTATTATATTATTGATATCCTTTGCATACACTGATAATTGATATCCATTTTGCCTATTCAACTCAGTTAAAAATTACTGGGAATACACCAGACACAGTTTTAAGTGCCTTGATTATGAACCACATCATTTTATCAAATAATTTAATTGAAAAAAAATTATTAAAAATTGTGTTAAACCATGTATTGTGCTGCATGTCAATAATCCTAGCAATGAATGTGCCTTATGCTTTTGGATTGCAAGTTCAATGACAGAATTCATAACATAGTATGGTGTCATTTCAAAGAAAAAAAATTATATTCACAAAGTGAATATTTTCCAGTGAATAATATATATATAGATATATAGATATAGATATAGATATAGATACACACACACACACACACACACACATATCTCCACTGGTGTGTGTGTGTGTGTGTGTATTTAGTGATACTTACTTCCATCCTCTGTACTGAGGGAAAAAAGTGAATAAAAAATAATGTTTACCAAATGGTTGCTGAATTAAATAAATAAATAAAGTTATGTCCAAGTGTTAGAACATAGATAAATGCTTGAGAATGATAAAATATTAAAATAGAAAGAAAACCAATTTGAGATTTATACCAAATCATACATTTTTACTAGTATTCTGAGAAACATAATTATTTCACAAACATAACTTTTAAATTTTTTATGAAAGTATAATGCACATATAAAACCACATGAAGCATTTATGTAAAGATTCAGAAGTCATTCAAAAGTAAACACATTTTGAATCAGCCTTGCTCAGGACAGTCTAAATCAGTTTTTTCATCTACTATCCCAAAGAGCAAAAAGGTTCTTAATAACTAGCATGGAAATGTTTTACTACATAAATGTAAAATATATCTTAAAAAACTAAATATTTTACCAGTTACCCAGATTGAATACCTGTGTATTATATGCCATTTTTATTTCTTTTTTATGCTTCTACCCATTTCACAACATAGGCCAGCCATCCTCCTTGTATATTTATTTTTTGGTGATGTCATATGTATATGTCTTGAATGTCATAGAAATACATTATACAGTTTAAAAAATTGGAATGTTAAAAACTTCACTGCTTTTAAGCACAGAGTATTTACATCATTGCTCCCCCCCCCAAAAAAAAAACATTTTCTTTTACATGCATCTTTGTTTTCCCCAGAAGAATGTTACTGTAATGTATTAAAAAACTATAATTTTATTTTGCCTGGCATATTGCAATATAATTTAAATACAGCTGCTGTAAGAGTCAATAAGCATGTGTGCATCAGTAAAGTGTTTCTTTATATTGATGACTGCTTTTGTATTTTATGGATGCACTACAAATTGTTCATTTCAACATTCAAGAACATTTGAGTTATTTCTTATTTTGGACAATTAGGATGAGTGGGGCCATCAATAATTTTAAACAAATAATTATTCCACTCAGCTTATTCTTTCCTAGTATTTCAATGAGAATATATTTTATCTTTACTGGTTGCTAAGAAAATTATAATTTCCATCTTATCATTTCAATTTAATTAGAGCCAATATTATATGAGTTTACTAAATACAAAATAAAAACCTTACCACAAACTGTTTATTTTTTTGTACCCTTTGTGCAAGTACTATAAATGTTTATGTACACATTATACATCTCAAAATACACTGAATAATTTTTGTACAAAATAACCATAGATTATTATAAAACAAAGAGAAACAAGTGTCAACCTTAACGTTGCTAATATCTGTTAGCCATGGCGGTTCACACCTATAATTCCAGTGACTTGGGAGCATGAGGCAGGATGATCACAAGGACAAATAGTGCTTCTGCTACTTAGCAAGGCTCTAAACCACTCAGCAAAACACTGTCTCTAATAAAAATATAAAAAGGGCATGGGAGCACAGGATTTGTCTCAGTGCTTAAGTGTACCTAGGTTCAATCAGTGGTACCACAAAAAGAAGATTTCTAATATATTACAAAATTTAGGCAGTGTGGTAAAATTTTGAAAATAATACAGCACATAAAGAATTCAATAGATAATACTGAGAAATTATAAAATGTTATTAGTGACATTTTGGCTGCAATATTAATAGGTATTATTAACAGTTTTTGTTAAATTTTCTTTCCTATGTGCATATATTTCTATGTATAGATTTTAATGTAATTATTTATAGGTTGAGATACCATTTAAACAACAGAATATACTATTCTTTTATACTGATTGTTTTATGTTTTACAAGACACTTTTTCTCAGCTTTTTAAAGTTTCAGGAAAGTGAATTCAGAAACAGTTTCAAAGTCACTGAACACTACACAATATTGAGTATAGAGATCCTTTAATACCCCTGGTAAAAACTCTAAGACACATTAGAGATGAAAAAAAGTTCTATGTGACCATTCTGAATTTAAGTCTTCAGACTCAAATTTTTATGTACACAATGACAGCACACTTTAGATAACATTCAGCCAGAAATTCACCACATTAATCAGAAGCCCAAGTGCATATGCTTTGTTGACTTTTCCATTTTATCTAATTTTTTTCTATTTTTAAACACTTCATTTATGGTGACCTTGAAAATATATACATTTTTAGCTCTGTTATAACTCATTAGGGAAAAAAACAAAATTAAATAGCAAGAGACACAAGTAAGCTACTTGGTATATACCTTACTTTTACCATATTAAAAATGTTGGTTTGAATCTCAAAAATCTACAATTCAGAAACAAACAAACCAAAAATAAAAAAAAGACCATTAAAGAGACACAAATACATCCACTCAATGAAAGAAGTGAAAGAAACATTAACCAATAAATTTTCTATTCTCAATTAAGCAGATGACAGAAGCAATAAAGAATTCCTCCAATTTTAAAAAATAAAAACATATTTTCAGGAAGTTTCTCAGAATCAGCCCTACACTTTTGAATACTGCAAAAAATAAAATATATTAAAAAGTATTTAAAACAAAATATTTTATTAAAAATAAGTAATGAGAAGTTATATAAAAGATAGAGTCAAATCTGCAGTAAGCAGCAGGTAGGATATTAAATAAATAAATAAATAAATTAATTAATTGATTGATTGATTGATTGATTAATTAATTAATGAAATACTGAAGAATTTGCCTTACCAAGCTCATTCTGTTTCTGAAAATATGCTAGAAAGCTTTCAATTAAACTTGCAAATATATATAAACAACCTGGACAACCAGTATTTATATTTGACACCTACCACTTTAAGAGGATTCACTTTGGTTACATTGTCAATTAAACTTGCAAAAAAATCCATAGATTCCTATTGCAACTAAAGGAAATAATAACAAATATAACAGCTTAAAATAATAAAAACATATTCATTTATAGTTATGGATGTTTTTATTATCAGGACAGAGGATTAATAATAAATATTAGCAAAGACACACTCCTTCAGAAACTCTAGAAGAATATCATTCCAGCTTTAAATGGCTATCGGTATTTTTTCTGTGGTTACAAATGTTTCCCTTCTCCTAGTAGTGATACAGCCTTCAAAAGAATAAAGAGAGACTATACACACACATACACACACGCGCGCGCGCGCGCGCACACACACACACACACACACACACACACAGAGAGAGAAAATGATGCTGTGATAACAAGTTACAACATTGAAGCCTCATAGAATTTGAGAACTACAGCAACATAGAAGTTAGATCCTCCATTAAGCTTATTTTTATTCTTGCACAGAGTATTTGACAGAATCAGAAAAAAATAACATTTCATGCACAGTAGATGAAGGAAGAGAGGGGACACTGATCCAGGAGAATGTAGCAAAACAGGTTAATTATGCACAAAAGTGACTATGACAGATAAAATGTGACATCATACACTGTCTCCAGATGCAGAGCAGAAGACAGAGCTGTGTACAGAGTGGAAGTATTATTTATTTTTTCTTGAAACCCTGGAAACCCTCTTAATTACATGGAGCTTTGGATTATTCCAACTAATACTCTATTTATACTTTCTGCCTGTCCTTGGTCATCCTCTTACAATGAATTTGCATGGTACTTATTTGAATACTTGGAAAAAGATACTATATCAGTGACTTACACTACTCAATTTTTAAGACCCTTTCCTGTTTATTTTCATGGATTTCTGTATGAGAAGGCCAAGTTTTAATATTGTAGATGAGGAACACTCAGGTATCCAAGCTAAAATATAAAGTGAGAGAAAATACTTGCAAAGTACATACGTAGCAAAAAGTTGATATGACAGAATAAAAGTGGTTTATATTTTTGAGAAAAAGAAGGCATAACAAAAGAGAATGTTATGGTCAACATATTTCTAATTCACTTAATTAAAGAGGAAATATTAGACAATTATGTAAATTTATAAAAAGGAGTATAAATCATGACTATTGAGACAAGTTTACAAAAAAGCAAATTCACTATTGCATATCAATCAGGAAGAAGAACATGAAATAGAAAGGCAAAAAAATGACTGAAATTATAAGCCTTGTGGAAAATTGATTTGGAACTGCCTACATAGGTATACCTAAATGAGTAATCAGTTCTACTCTTGGCACCTAATATTCTGAATTTTCCAACAGGTAACTGACACTCCTGTTTTCATCATGAAAATACACTGCTTCTGCCGCCATCTTTCACTGTCCAGTTTCTCTAAGTCAGGGCTCTGGTTACCAAGATTCCCATGAGCCCATGCCCTGTCCCACAACAATGTCAGAGTAAAGCATAAGGAATGTGGCATCCTTGAGTATTAAGGATCTGAATGTGGACACAATGAATGAAAAAGCAAATTGGAAAAAGAAGAAAAAATGGTGAAGGACTAAAAGAATGGATCTAAGGAGGATGAAGAAATTGCTAACTGTGTATTAGATGAGAAAAGAGGTTGATCCCATGGGGAAGAAGACAGGAAATATGTGGCAGCAGGATACTTACCCCAGTGGCCTCATATTTGGACATTCCTGAAAAACAGAATGCTGTAATCAAACAAGTATGCCACACACCTGGCTTCCTGCTCTTAGAGCTTTACCAGAAATGTCACTCTTATTTTCTTTCAAGACTTCGAATTTATCCCTCTCCAGGCACTGCTCATCCAACTTAAATCTGCTGGTCCTCTACTTCTGAACCTATTCTGTCTGAGCTCTCTCAGATTGTCTCCAGTAACTCATACCTAATCTTTTTTTTTTCTTTTTCCTCAAACCATCCCACAACCCTTATACTCAGGTAACCTCTCATAACTGAACTCTTCATGCTCCATTGCTGGTATTTTGAGCTACCCTTCTTTTTTATTACTCCTGGGTCAAGCAAGGCCTGGACCCATCCTAGCGTAAATGGCACTAGCAGAACTGAGAAGCTGCTGTGAAGTTCCCGAGGACTCCTAGGGTAACTCAGCTGACTGTTAACTATAGATATAAACAAAGTCAGTTTGACTTGCTTCATCTTAAACACTTAGCAAAGACAGTCAAAGCCAAAACACAGCTATTCCTGGACATTTTAATAATAATAATAGTTAAATGTAACTTCCAAAAATAAGTAAACTGGAGGCTACAAAAGAGATTTTCAGACAGGAATACCTGATAACTATCATCTCAGACAGGAATGCCTGATAACTATCAAAAGGAACTGCCAGAGTAATTTTTAGTTTAAGGCATTTTTTTCTAACCTACACAGGAAGGCTTAATGTTTGCTAGTATGGTTATCCAGCCCTAAGTAACAGAATTAAAGATTTCTCTATTAGGCACAGGTCATACTAGTGAAAGGATTTTGCAAGATCAGATGATATTAAATTATTAAACTATATCTTAAGGGAAGGACAACTATAACCCTAAAAGTTAAATGTTGTGTTTACATCCCTGACATTTCTGGTAATGTGACAAATATCCTTAAAGATTTACATGCTCAGATAGAAGCCATGTCCTCAGCAACTTTATCATGGAAACAATCTTAGCTCCTGGTTATTGGTACTTCCTGGTGGTAAACATTGTTAGTCTTTGTCTTTGCCATGATACTCATTGGCATATTCATGTACTATGGGATTTATTGCTACATAAATATGGTTCCAGTACTAATGAATTCTTGTTTCTCTTATAGACCACCCATCACTCAAATGGCCCTCCAGCCTATCATGGACCACTCAATAGACCCGATTTTTAAAGGGGAACTTCAAACTTCTTGCCCTACACACCGTCTCTTTTCAGCCTGAAGAAGCCAGAAAGATATTCTTTGCCCACTTTCCTTACAGCAGTAAGGAGTTCCCAAATTAGAGCGGGAAATGAAGCCAGATTTAAATTTAGGTAGTCAGTGTAGTTAGGTAAATCGGGTCTAATATCGAGTGAAATCTAAAATGGAGGCCATGCTGGGAATGACTCCGGGAAAACACAGGACAATTCATGGAATGTTAATGAAGTCCCTAAAAGGCCCTAGGCCAAAGTCCACCTGGAAGAAGTATTAATGAATAGCCCCCAACAGATTTGGAGATAGCCCATCCCAGAGAAGTGATAATCCCATCCCAAAAGGTGATAATTAAGCCCACCTGTGTCCCACCCCTCAGGCCTTCCAATCTACATTCTATCACCAAAACTATAAAAAGGGGAAACAACCACACTTCCATGGATTCAACTTCTTGGGTCCCCTTCTTCCTCCGGAAGAAGTCTTTTCTGCTGTCTTTTAAGAAACCTCTAATTTCTACTCTGACCTTGCCTCAGCGTGCTTCTTTGGTGTTATTCTTCAACATCGGGGAAGCAAGGACTCGTCACCGGTCAACAGCGGTAACACTATTTGGTCCACCAAAAAAGCTTCAGGCATAATTGCTGTAAGATTTTGTTTGCTACACAATGAGATACATATTTTACTCATTTCTTGTACAATTGATGAAATAAATAAATGGTCCCAATTGTTTTTGATTGTTTGTTTGTTTAAAGAATAATACTTTAAAATAACTAGTTGAAACAAAAAAGTTGAAGTTACCACTAGGGTGCCTGGAGTGTAAAGTGAAAGCAAGAGAACATGAAGCTGTTCTATGTAGCATCAATAATGTTCTATTTCTTAATAGAAATAGTAGTTACATAGTAATGTTCCACTTGTAATAATTCATTGATCGGTAGAGTGTGATGCTGATCAAGTATTTGCATTGTTAAATATAATCAAATTAATTTCATAAAAGTTGGTGGGGAAGAGCATAAGCGAGACAAAAAAAATTATAGTACCTGAAATTACACTATTAAATGATTAATTCAAAATAAAAGTAGGAATTCATTCACTAAATATCAGTCTCAATATTTTGAGAAAGGCAATTTTTATATGTAGAGAGTATAGGGAAAATACTAACAAAGAAGTGATACTTGAACATATTAACAGTGAATATAGCATAGAAAGTATCAGTAATTCCAAATGTTGCATTGAGAACACAACTAAAATTAAAAGAGCTCTGGTAAATTCTATAAGTAAAATTTTTATATTTATATATTATATACTTGTAAAATGTATGGTATGTATAATGATGCCTCATTTAATTATGTGGATACATTATAGAAAATGCACCATAAGATGAATGATGCAGGGTACTTACATAATTCTACATGGTATATACCACTACACACCTAGGTTATAATTTAGCCATTAGAGTACATAAAGTCCATCATAAATGAAAACATTGTGCTACATATGACTATTGGATTTAACATTATAGCAATCAATATAGATATCATGATGAGGTGAGTTATTAGCCCTGTGGAACTAAAGACAGAATACTTAAAAAGACTCTGGCCATTTAGACAATGATATAAAACAGAAACAGAACTACCATAAAGGAGAAAAAAAAAGATAAACTTTCCAAAAAAATCTGCTTAAATAATGGAGTATCTGCATAAAAAATGCCATTGTATCATTTCCTGGTATTACTTAATAAATCACTCACTGGTAAAATATACCTTAATATAAAAGAAAAGTATGATTTATGCCAAAGTTTTTGCAAGAAAGAACTTTATACAGTGTACATAATAGTTGGTGAATGTAATACCAGCTACTTGGAAGAAAAAGAAAGAAATATTGCAAAATTAAGATCAGCTTAAGCATCTTAGTGAGATGCTTACTGAAAATAAACTTTAGAAATGGCTGTGAATGTGTCTGAGTAGTATGACACACTTTTTTTAATCATGAAGAATAATAACATTAAGAGACAGAAATATGTTTTATTTTTATTTTCAAAGTTAAGTGACACCTTTATTTTTTGAGAGAGAGAGAGAATTTTTTAATATTTATTTTTCAATTTTTGGAGGACACAACATCTTTATTTTATTTTTTTTATGTGGTGCTGAGGATCAACCACAGCACCCCATGGATGCCAGGTGAGCACGCTATGACTTGAGCCACATCCCCAGCCCCTAAATGATACCTTTATAACAAAACAGAAATATACTTAAATGCAAATCATATTTATAATATGATACCATAAAGGGTACAAGCTGAAGTAAAAAATTGGGGAAAAAACTAATTGTCTCACATATGACAAAATGTATGCTTCACATATGAAAAAGGAGTAACAGAAGCTAAGGCAAAAGGATCCCAAGCCTTAGCAACACATCCAAGCCCATAAGCAAATTAGAGACCCTGTCTATAGCTTAAAAAATAAAATAAAAATATTAGGGGATGTTGCACAGTAGTTAAGAATCCCTGATTTTAAAACTGGGCACCAAAATAGAAAATAAAAATAAAAAGAATATCAAACACAGAGACTCCAAAATAGAGAAAGTAAGAGCTATGATTGGTGGCAGATTTTTATACTCCCAGTAGCTCAAGATACTCAGGAAAGAGATTGTGAGTCCAAACCTAGTCTCAGAAGTTTAGTAAGGGACTAAGCAACCAAGTGAGACAATGTATCAATAGAAAATATTTTTTAAAATCTAGGATGTTGTTCAGGGGTTAAGTGCCTCTGAATTCAATCCTCAGTGCCAATAAAAGAAAGGGAAGAGACTTTAATAGCCACCTTTTAAAAGGAAACATAGTGTTCAATAAATATAAAATAGGTCAATAGCTTTAGAAATTTGAAAATGGCAATTAAAATCATATCTGTGGCACAAAAATTCAATAGTATAAGTAAAAACATGGAGCAAGTAAATTCTCAGGAACAAAAGAAAGAGTAAAAATTGTTATTTCTTTTAAGAAGTGGCTATTAAAAATACATGTTTTTTCCCCAGCAGAAGCATATGTTTATTAAAATTACTGCATATCTGAACCATGATAACATATATGGGTATGGCCGTATTGGTCCAAACAGCTGAAATCCAGGACATGGAGAAAAAGCAATGTACATTGAGAAAGATATAACAAGAATAGGGTTAGAAAGGCAAAGGGAATACAGTGAGAAAAATGATTTTCAAAACCCATTTTCATCATAATATATCCAGTTTGAAAAATATGTGAGTCATCACATAATTTTATGTAGATGTCACATACATGATAGTTTGCATTCATGCATGTATAAAAATATGTAGAGTTTGAGAAAATAAAAATATACAAAAGGACATAAAAGACTTTATCATACACATCATTGTGTACATGATAAAACTGATCATTACCAAGATGCAAAATTTCCCCTAAATCTACAATATCACTTCATTAAAATATTAGCATATTTTACTTTTAATGAGAGAAGTGACTAGAGAAAAAAATTCTAAAATTCATCTGGAATGTTATATGTTATATATGAAACCAGCAGCCCCCAAATTCTCAATTTAAAGAAGAACTTATTTTACAATAATGAAAAAAAATCCATAGATGAATGTGTATGTATGTAAAACTTTATGTATACTTAATAAAAATTGAAAGGTAAAAATAAATCTAAACACCTCAAAAACAACATCACATGTGAATGGTTGATATGGCCAACCTGAAGAAAGATTAACTTGAGGGAAAAGTTCACTGGCGTAGTTTGTGTACAATCTGCAAAACACAGGATTACAATAATAGCCCAATGATAAAAGGCATACATTAAGTGAGGGCAATGTTGGGAATATAAATAAGTAGTACCTCCTGACTCACATTCCATTAATGAATACCTTAAATGGAAATATAATATTTCAAGTTCCTTTTAGGCAAAGTAAAAAAAAATGCGTTGAAAGATTTATATAAACTGTACAACTTGGAAAATGTCTACCCTTTGATGATCTTAAAAAGCTAGGGTAGGCTGGGATCTCAGTCCAGCCTTTGGCAATGTGTTATGTAATTGGAACAGAATTACCACCAGCTAGTGAAACCCCAAGAAGAGAAAGATTGAGACCATATATATAACACCCTACCACTAAACTGTTTTCTGTGCTTTAGATCGTAATTTTGCTTGTGCTGAAGAAGGATCCTCACATTAATACCACTAAGAATACAGAAAAAAATAATAGTTATCTATGTTCTTCCAAGGGTTTCTATGGGCTTAATACCCTGGGATTGGGACAGAGAAGTTAAATCACAAATAACTTCGTTTATGCATTTATGGGTGTTTAGCACACAAAGAGCTCCAGTCTTCAGCTTGCCCCTCTAAAAATTCCATGACAGCCAATTTTTCCCAGCAGGAAAAGTTTTCTTTATTGACTGATGTAATATCTCAACATCTTCCATTCAATAGAAGAAACTAGTTACCTCACATATAAGAAAACACTCTAGAGAAAGAAAAGTAGGAGGCTTAGGCAGAGGACCCCAAATAAAAAGCCATTCCATTTGCTCAAGTTCTGGGAATAAAGCTTACTGATCATAGGCAAATCTCCCCTAGATAACAAAATATTTGTTTACTATTGATTTGCAAGCAACTAAATGGGCTTCTAAAATCCCAAGCAGTAGTTCAGATAAGGGGTTATAAAGCACATATATTTGTTAATTCCCAGAGAAGGTTTTCAAACACTTTCTCTGTGGTTACTTGACAAATTGGACTCCACAATCTTCCCTGAAATATTTGATAGGAAAGTCAAATAGTTGACAATTGTATACTGAACAATTAGAGTAGCTTTCATTACCAGTAACAGTTGCACATGCCTGTAACCCTGGCAGCTTGGAGAGTTGAGGCAGGAGGGCCTCGAGTTCAATGCCCAGACTCAGAAAAAGTGAGGCACTAAGCAACTCAGTTAGATGCTGTCTCTAAATAAAATACAAAATAGGGCTGGGAATGTACGTCTGAGTTAAATCCCAAGTGCCTACCCCCCCCCAAAAGAGAATAGTTTTGTCAATAATCTAATACCAAAGAGTCAAGAAACTATGGATATGGAAAAAAAGAAAACCCTTGCACTCTGTTGGTGAAAATGTAAGTTTAAATAAGTCACTTGTGAAAATAATGTAAACTCCTTGAACTCTTTAAAACAGAAGTAACATATAACATGGTTAAATTAATTCTGTATATAAATTCAAAGAGTTAAAATGAGTAAGTAAAAGAAATGATTGCATGCCCACTATCATGTAGCAGTATTGCCAATAATCAAATAAAAAAAAAGACTTAAGTAAAGGGTGTCTCAGGAGATTTATTCCAGGTGCAGGGCATCCAACTACTCTCCAGATAATTTCCACACAATATTTCAGAGTGCTTCTCCCTTTCCAGTGTACAGATACGGTCTCAATACCCTGTGCAGTAACTATTGCCTGGCTTTCAAGGTGACTTGCATTTTCCCAATAGATTTTTTATTATCTATGTGGAAGCAGAACCTCAGTCTCCTGAACACTGTGAAGAAAGCCTAGAAATGAATCTGAAAGAATGACAAGCTCCAGAAATTAAAACTCGATCAGATAGTGTAAGTCATAGCTTTTGTACTTATCATATGTTGGATTAAACAATTATCATCCAAGAGTACCTGATTGGAAACTGCGTCTCTCCTAGTCTGAATCCACCGAGCCTACTATCTAATAACAGTAGATGCCTTCAACTCCAGGAATCAATGAGGCCAGAATGAGTCAAGATAGGCATGTTCTTGTGTGCATTTACTTCATTTTCTAAAGGTGATTATAATTGAGTACAGACAGCAGCTTTTTTAAAAGGCAAGTTTATCCAAAAGTGATGGAGTCTAGCCTGGCAATAGGATATTTACATTAAGCCTTTTATATAGGATAATATCAATGTATAAATTAAATGCATACATATTGTTAATTACTGAAAACTATATAATGGGCAATATTTTTTTTAATTAAAGTCTTTTGATCTAATTTCTAAAAAGACAGTTAGAGCTCTCAACTGAGAAGCACTCCCGTAATCTCCAACTACAAATAATATGTAAGGCACAGGTGTAGACTTAACTATTTTAGTATATACTATTAAAAAAAGACATAGTTGAAATTTATTTTAATCACAAAACTGAATATATCTAGAGTATTCTTATTATGAGACAAATATAAAATTAGTAATAAAGAATATATATGTATTTAGAACTCCATCCTCACAACTCCCTCATTTTTAATGCTCTAGCACAACTTAATTCATAATGATCACATTCCATTTTGAGAATATGGCTTCCCTGTCCTTGGTAAGTCAAAGTGCCTGGACGCCTGCATTCCATACAGGAGATATGAGAATACACTTTCTAATATGCTTTTCCACAAAACCAAACAGCAGTAGTGGCACTGCCCTCAGAAAGAGAAGTAAGACCAAAAGAAAAGGTATAAAAGATAATGATTTTTTTTCTATTTGATGCTGGACACAGACTCATTCCCATTCCAGATGTCAGATAGCATAACAAAGAGTTCCAAAAGTTGGATTTCTCATTTTGGTATATCTTTTCACAGCCTTGACTCTAAAACTTAAATATATTAAAGACAAACATCTTATTCTGTAACTTAGCCTTTGACCTAATGCCTACCTAGGCTGTGATATTGTTTCCTCAGTTTGTATGAGGTATTGTAACAGTTTTTGCATCAATCTGATGTATACATGTCTGCATTAGCTAATAGCACCTCAATAATGGTCCAGACTTAACATAGGGAAAAAGGAAAACAGTACCAATAAGGCAACTGCTGTTTTCCACAGAATTTTCTCCAAGTATGTGACAGAATCTTGGTTTCCAATTATAAATGGTGAATGATTCACTCTAAAGCTTATTAGATTTTGATTGGGCTGCTTTATTAATTCAAGCTGGGCTTATCTGGGTTTTTCTGGTAAAAAAAATTAGCTAATGGCTGGTGAGCTTCAGGGGGTTAGCTATCATCCTCACAGCAGCACCTTGATTCTCTGCTTTGATAATTCCTCCACTAATGTAGGCTTGTTATTTTGGACACAACAGGATTTGAAAAGTAAAATCAAAAGAAATCAGGATCTTCTGAGTGTAGATACTACACTATTCACTTTCATCTTTACTGGTTTCTATGAGCCACAATAAATAAAAAAATGCAAATAACAGTGGTGGGTGTGTGAACATAATTCAAGTGTCTCAGGAGACTGTGGCAGGAGAATTCTTAAAAACATTCTTTAAACTGAGCCTCAGCAATGTTGAGAAACTAAGAAATTCAGTGAGACCCTGTCTATAATAAAATAAAAAATAGGGCTGGGGATGTGGCTCAATAGCCAAGTGTCACTGAAATCAATTCCCAGTACTCCACCCCCCCACTCCAATAAAAAAAGAAAGAAAAAAAAAAGAAATAAATATTAGATAAACTTAGGAATAGATTCTGCATTTTAAGAGGTGAAGATGAAAAACACAATACATACTTTAAAAAGGCAGAAAATAAGGAAGAATTGCTTATATTAAGCACTCTATATCATTCAACCCTATTTTATACATGAAGCTTATACAATTATTTGAAGGAAAAAATGTGTTTGTATATCCACAGCTATTAAGCAGACCAGGTAGAATTTAGAATCAACTATGCATGACTCCAAATCCCAAAGATTTCCACTAAACCACATACTACATGCAAATTTGCTTACTCTCTGAGGTTTTGGACAGAGACATACCAAAAAGAGGAGGATCTGTATCCATATTGTGTACATCACCAGTGGGGACAATATACTCAAGAGTGTTCTTCTGAGCCTTCTAATAAGAACTTGCAATAATTTTGAGTAATGGCTGATGTCTCAATTTAAAAAAATTAGTAATCAACAATATATTCTTAATTTCTTACCATGTGAGAAATATGAAAATGCTACAATGCATCCCACAGGCATTGCATTAAAATATTCTATGAAAATTTTAGAAAAAGAATACATCATCTGTGTCCCAAAAGTTTTAAAAATAAAAATTTAAAAACCCATTAAAGAGTGTAGAAGAACACAGCACTTTTAAACAAGATACCACAGAATACACTAGAATTCCCTGATGAGATTATTATCTGTGCCTTTCTAAATGAGAACATTAAGCTACATGGAACTTGTGTCAATACAAAAGGATTTCAAATAGACATAATTGGGAAGTGCATCCCATGATTATGATATATATGCATTGGTAGAGCACTATTTTAAATTTAATTGCAAGAATTATTTTAAATATCATAAGATAAATCCATATATGAGTTAGAGTAAAAAAATAAATATAAATGAATAGAAAACAAATAATGATTTAAATAAAAATCAATTCTAAAAGAAACGTGAGGTACACAAACCCCCCCTCTGTCAAGAGTAATCCGTGGTATACAGATAAAAATTCAGTTCCAGCTATTACCTAAAGAGGCCACATTTATCCTAAAGTTATCTGATTATTAACACTTCTGTTAATAAGTGAGAATGATTTTCAATAATGCAAGTTAGCAATATTTCATCTTTATAAAACACAAAAACTAACAAAACTTGGTGGCACTTATCTAAAATCCCAGTGTCTCAAGAGGTAGAGGTAGAAAAATAAGAAATTTAAAGATAGCATCAGCAACTTAGTGAGGCTCTAAGGAACTTTTAGGGGTTCTGTCTCTAAATAAATATGTAAAGGTATGAAGTGTCTCTGGTTCAATCCAAGGTTAAAAAAAAAGTGTTGTTTTCTCTTTTTTCTAAAAATGTTCTGCTTCAATTTTTTTCACTAGTTGTTCCTGTTAATGTCTCATAAAATTAAGTAAAAAAGTTCTGTCATTACATATTATATATTACTGACATTGACATATCCTATTACCTTAATCATTATAATTATTTGAATATTAAGGTAGTATATACACAAATAAGTTTGAACAACACAACAATGGAAGAAAACTAGAAGTCTTTAAGTAAACTTCATGACTCTGGTCAATTTAATTTCGACAATTGTGTCAGAAAAATTAAATGGAGAAAAAGTAGTCTCTTCTTTAATGTAGATTGATAAAAATGCATGTTTATGTTTTAAGTAATGTTATTGGATTTTACATGAGATTATGTACAATATTTAACATAAAATATGTTTTGCACTAGAATATAAGAATTAAAACTATTAAAAAATAAGAAGAAAACAATTACATATTTATAAATCAGATTCAGCTGTGGAATCTTCATTATGCTTCCAAAGTAAAAATAAGAAATAAGAAACTGGACTTGAAAGAACTGCTGTAAAAAAATAACCTCACCGTGAAAGTGAAGACATAATTATCAAGTTTTTCTTTTTGTTTTCAAAGAACTATCTTTTCCAAGTTTTTAGACTTGGCTAGAGAGCAGTCATTCCTCCTTATTGAGAGGCTGATTGAGCCCAGAGCCCAAATAATTACCTTTTGAGGCTCTCATACTCCAGTGACAAAATGCATCCTTCATAATTACCCAACAATAAGGGAGTAAACCATTGAAAAAAAATGTTATACATTCCAGAGACCCCCAAATTTTTAAGCTGTTAAGTCAATGATAATTCCTAAAATCTAGATGACTTCATAGTACATAGTATATGGTACAGAGTACATAGAACTGCTACCACAGTTCTAATATGTCTTTGTTATACCTTCGAATGAACAACTATGTGTTTATTTTTGACATAATTCTTTTATTCCTTTTGCCTATCCAAAGCAACTGTTTTATATTATGTAAACAAAAATTATAAACATTTGCAAAAATACCCTAAAATAAAACAATTTGGAAAAGAAAAAAATGTAAATATGCAGAAAATTGAAAATTCCATGCCTCTCTGATACAAAAGTAAAATTACATTGATGGTTTCTTGGTAAAATAAAGAATTACTAGATGAAGAAGCATTCATTTCTGAAATATACCAAAAGTAACTGGAAATGTATTGAGACTGTCATTCATATAGGAATATTTATTACTGAACTACACATAAGAACCAATATGTAAAATCAATGCAAGGTAAATAGATAAATGGAAACATGTAAATCCTCACAGTAGACTGTTACTCAGGAATATTATATTTGTGTTGCTAGAAATTGAATTCTGGGCCTCACACAGGCTAGGAAAGAACTCTACCTCTGAGTTATTTTCCCAGCCATTTTGAGCAAGTAGGATTTATGAGAGCACTAAATGTTACAATGAATGTGTACATGGAAACCTTTAGCTAATTGAAAGTAAGCAGAGAAACTGTAATGTGATTTACAATTAATATTATATTTAATTTTTTGCACAAGTAAATTCATGAATCCAAAACACATATAAGTCATTGCCTAGACCTATGTGAAAAAAAAAAAACTGCTAGTGGGCACTAATTTCTTTTCATCTAAAATAGTTTTGGAAACTAAATGCTGGGGATGGTAAACATGTGAATATACTAAATGATAAAGAATTACATCCTGAAAATATTTATAAAGTTAATTTAAAGTTCACATGTGCTTTCTAGGAATGAAAAGATAAATAATTTATGGAATTCATAAAGCAGCCAAAATTAAAGCCTGTAAAACAGAGAAATAAAAATGTAACTTATTACTGTTAAAAAAAGCACTGAGTTTTCATTATGGGATCCACTTACATTTATGTGAATATACTGTGACTTTTTAAAATTTTCATTGTTACTTTATAATTTGTAATAAGTATATAGAAAAACTATGTCTATACATCAACCACTATTGTAAAGTTGTCAAGTTTTTAATATTCTTATATGAATTAATATTCATAGTTTGTGAGTGTGTGTGTGCATGCACCAATGGAGATCAAATCCAAGATCTTGCACAAGCATGACAGGTGTTTGACTGTTTTGCCAAAACCCATGTAAAAATGTATATTTTTAATCTTTGTGCGCTCTCTCTCTCTCTCTCTCTCTCTCTCTCTCTCTCTCTCTCTCTCTCTCCCTTTCTTTCTTTCTTTCTTTCTTTCTTTCTTTCTTTCTTTCTTTCTTTCTTTCTTTCTTTCTTTCTTTCTTTCTTTCTTTCTTTCTTTCTTTCTTTCTTTCTGTCTGTCTCTCCTTGTCTCTCTCTTAGCCCCTCACTCTCTTTCTCTCTGTTTTGTATTTTTGGACACAGATGGCACCCTGGAGTCATTTACCACTGAACTACATCCCTAGTCCTTTTGATTTTTTTTGGCAGAGAGTTTTTCTAAGTGTATTAGACTAGCCTCTAATTTATAATCCTCCTGCCTCAGCCCTCAGTCCTAGGATTACAGGCATGTCTTGCTATATCTGCCTATTTATCTCTTTTTGAAAAGATATCTAATGCCAATTTTCAACTGTATTATATATATTTCTTATTGCAAAAGTGAACATTTACTATGTCCTAATTAACATTCTGCTAATACTATATTGATTGTTGTTGCTGTTTTATGAGTGGATAAAAATTTCACATGATTAACTAGAATCTTCTAATACTTCACATATATGCTTTCTTGTATTGCCTATTTATTTTATGTAGATTATAAACTTGATCTCCCTGCTGACTAGTGTGCTCAGTCTCACACAATCCTCAGTTCTCTGGGCTCCTCAGGCTCCTCACTCCTGCTTTTGCTATAGTTGAGTGTCAGAAATCTCTCTTACCTATGCTCTTGCATATGTCACCGGGTCTTAATCTAACATAGCAAGGAACAAGACTGCATTAAAACAAACAAAACTCATCTAAAACTAATAGCCATGTTTTCAGACACTATGCATAGGGACACTCAGATTTGTGAAAAAGGAGTCACAAGGCATTTACTAAAAGACAAAATGAAAGCTGACAAATAAGATCCTGAGCATAAAGTTTCCTGACATGTTATTTACACATAAGTTATATGAGTAATTCACAAAGATGCAAATTACACAATTTAACATACATTGGTAAAACTGGCAAATTACACAATTTAACATACATTGGTAAAACTGGAGACTGAGGCCAGAGGATTACAAATACAAAGCCAACTAAGCAAGGTCAATCTATTTTCAATTGTCCTCTTTTAAAATCTTAATAACTGTAGGGGGCAGTGGAACACTACTGTAATCACAGAAATGATGAAGGTTGAGTTGATGAAGGATTGCAACTTGGAGTCCAACTTCAACAACTTAGTGAGGTCCTATGCAACATAGAGAGACCATGCCTTAAAAATGAAAATTCTCAGGCTGTGACTCATTGGTAAAGTGTCAATGGGGTCAATCCCCAAAACCCTTAAAATGACTAATATCTGAAATTTACTAAAAATGAATTAATTATCTAATAGTTCTTTGAATTACAAAATTAGCACTTAGGTGAAACAAATATGGTCTACAAGTTTATTAGCCTCTACTTTAATTTCTATTTGAAGGAGATAACTAAAAGTTGCAAATCAAAGGAACATGATATATATTGTAAATAACTGATGAACTGTAATCTCCTGAGACCAGGACGTATACATTACTTTTAATTCATTATCCAGTTTCATAAAGCCTAATTATAATAGTATGGGTTTAATAACCAGTTTTATTAACAAATATTAGTTTAGTAATAAAATAAAAACCAAATGTGAAGTATGTATCTTGTTGTGGATGGACTTTTAATTTTTATTTATTTAAGTATATGTGATGCTTAGAATTGAACCCAGTACCTCAAACTTTCTCAGCAAGCACCAGGCATGATGGTGTACATCTATAATTTTAGTAAGTTGTGATGGTGAGACCAACCAAATAAGTACAAGATTCCTTGTTATGATGGTGAACTTCTGCAATACCAGTAGCTCAGAAAAAAAAAGCAGGTAATTCTCAAGGTTAAAGGCAACCTCAAAAATTTAACCAAAAAAAAAAAAAAAGAGTTTTTCAAGTAACTCAGTGGTTAAGTTCCTCTACGTTTAATTCCTGATACTAATGAAAGTACAAAACTAATTGGGCAACTAAGGAAGAGACGATTCTGCTCAATTATAGAGCACAGCTAGATTTGATCCCCAGTACAAATAAGAACAAAAATGAAAATAATAAAATAAAGAGCCATACATTTACTTAAGTCAATTCCACAGTAAAATTAAAAATTAATTAATTAATTAATCAGTGCCTTTTGAGGACTGACTTCCATTGGTGAATAACTAATGTGGCACTAGGTACATGCTAGCCTAGAAGATACATATCCTGAAACTTTTGGTTGCACTCTGAAAAAAAAAAGTGCAAATTAGTAGAATTAAACAAAAATTTTTGTACCCAGCCAAATGTATGTGTGTGGGTGATTAAAAAAAATGTTAAACACTTCAGTCTGAAGACACTCTTTATTTTTTACATGTTTTTCTTTAGAAACCTCAAAATATGTGTCAAACAATATAAAGAAGAATACTAAGAATGCTTACCACATAGTGAGAGGTTTTTTTGATTTTGTTTTAATTTTTCAGGTTAGAGTTTTTGAGGAACTAGGGACATATATTCTAACTATGCAGTTTTATGTGTTGCTTTCAATATCCATTAAGAAATTAGAAAATGTTTATTTCTATTGCCTTTTATACTTTTGTTTGTACCTTTACGTGTCTATTTTTTTGAGCTACTTTTCTGGACCAGCAATTATAAATAGTTGCAATTTTTTTCCTGTTCACTAGTTCTGCTGGGCTAACCTTTCATGAATATCTTCATGCTGTCATGCTAAAGGTCTCTCAAAATATTATATTTCAATGAATGTACACTGAGTAAATTATTAGCTGTTTTTAATGGACACATTGTAGTAACATTAATTACTAAAACAACTCACAATCACCTATGAAGTAGTCACACTGCTATTTTCTTTATAGGCTTATCAAATGTGATGATAACCTGAATAAATAAAATTAAATATTTTTTTGAATGAAACTAAATTTTGTCATTGGCCTACTCATCATAAAATGACAAATTTGAGTACAAACAGTAAAAAGTATGTCTGAAACTAGCTACATTGGAGTCATATAAGATTGAAGAAATATGAGCTTATTCATTTTCAGTTACTACATAGCTACAAAATATTAAATGTTGTAAAACACTGTCAATATCATGACATTAACATGATATATATTTAATTTAGTAAGTACTACAGAAAATTATAGAGAAACATTACCCCCCCAAAAAAATTTTGCTACCACAATAATAGTTGCATGATGAATAAAAATATATTTTTTAAGTGCAACATAGTTGTATTTGCAAGTTTAAAATGACATCAAATGAAGACGTGCAAGATCTAGCTGGGAAAGGTGGCTTAAGTCTAGAATCCCAGTAGCTCTGGAGACTGAGGATGGAGGACTTCAACTTCAAAGCTATCCTCAGCAACAAGGCACTAAGCAAATCTGTGAGGCCCTGCCACTGAATCAAATACAAAATAGGTCTGTGTATGAGGCTCAGTACTCCAGTAGCCCTAAGTTTAGTTTCTAGTTATCCCCACCACCAATCAGAGACTTTGATGGGAGACTTTGAAGAAACCAATATCAATGAGGTAGAAAAGTAGAAAATGGGACCATAAAATTGATCAAACTACATTCACTTGATGAAACAAATGATAGGAAACTAGCCAGTATATTGACCAAATTTAAATTGAGTAGGTTAAAAAGCTGGAAATAAAACAGCCAATCTCCAAAATATAATACTAGAATGATCAGAGTATATATATAACAGTAGAAAACTTCCTTTTGTAAAAATCAGTTTTTTTAGTTCCAAATAATAAAATGAGTCCTTATTAGGATCATAAGAAAATAATTGTCAAGGCAGAAGTTATCAGAAGTAACTAAAAGCAAAGAGAACATGTGAGTATCTAACATGATGAGAATGGTTTAGCAAAGAACACCAATAAGTTACATCACAAAGAAACAGGTATTTCTCTCTCTCTCTCTCTCTCTCTCTCTCTCTCTTTCTCTCTCTCTCTCTCTCTGTCTGTCTCCTGTGTGCTAGGGGATTGAACCCAGGGCCTTATGCATGCAAGGCAAGCACTCTATCAACTGAGCTATATCCTCAGCACTGGAAACTAGTATGGAAAAATGAATCACAAATAAACTTACATACTATTTAGAAATTTAACGTTTATCAACCTGTTTCTTACACTCAGAAAAAGCAGGGAAGTTTAAATCATATTTTAAAGCAACTTTGTACAATGTTCTCTTAATTCCTACTTAATTCTGATCACATTATCATGATGGAAATTTGAATACATAGATTTAATTTTCAGTAATTTCTGATTTTTAATATGGCTAAAAAATTAAGTCACTTATTGAAATGAAATAACCAGAAATTATTTCTTAAAATTATGGATTATTTAAACACAAGACTTCCACAGTGTGAATGGCTTTGAGTATATAAATTTTTATCAAATTGATGTAATAGCCATACTTCCTATAAAAGTCTAAGAGAAAATTATTACTTGCATTTTCTCAAATCTTATAGCTTCTAGTGTTCTTTAGCTTGTGACCACAAATACTTCTCTTCTGAGTTGGTGGAATACAAAAGAGAGATAAGCCTTCTTTTTTTTTTTAAGAGAGAGTGAGAGAGGAGAGAGATAGAGAGAATTTTTAATATATATATATATTTTTTTTAGTTCTCGGGGGACACAACATCTTTGTTGGTATGTGGTGCTGAGGATAGAACCCTGGCCGCATGCAGGCCAGATGAGCGTACTACCGCCTGAGCCACATTCCCAGCCCCTAGATAAGCCTTCTCACAGGGAAGATGATAGGAAAACAGCAGGGGAACTACCTTCAATTCCCACAGGATCTGAGAACCATACTATACCATATGAAAGACCCTCCTATAGACTGACTATTCCAAACATTGTTTGCAAAGATAGAAAAAAGTCAGTTTATTGAACAAAGTGAATGAAGTGGGTTTGTGCCTCTGCAGATGAGAATAAGTTGTAAAAAAGCAACAAAAGCTAGTTCAGAACTGGGCATTACAAGACTTAGCTGACAAAATCCTGAAAACAAAAAAAAAAAACAAAAATTCAAAAAGCACTTTTCCCACCTAAGCTTATTTGAGAGAATCAAATTCAGATGAACAGCAGAGGAGAGAGGCATATCCAAAGTGATAACAGTATCTATTTTTATTAAATTTTTATTATTATTCCCCATAATTATAGAGTTCTGTATCACCTCAATTACTACTTTTTTCATCTTTCAGGTGTTATCATTACCTTGTTTATACAACTCATGCTGTTATCATTACCTTGTACATACAACTCATGTACACTGAATTTACCCTGCATTTATGAGCCCATCATAGGAATTTCACAGAGAACACCAGAGGTGGCGCTGTATTGGTATCTAAGTCATCCAACACACATTTCAGATAAGAAGAGCTAAAAGCAACCAATGATACTGCCACTTCAGAAAACCAGAGAAAGAAGAGCAAGGAAAACCTAAATTAACCACAGGTAGGTAACAGAAAAAGTGTGGAAGAAACCACAATCAGGAAATCCACAGTCTGCAAAATCAAGTTCTTCATGAACATCAGCATCACTGATTAACTGTCAAAAGGCTAAGAATACAGAGGACAGGGACTGGGGTTGTGGCTTGCCTAGTGCTTGAGAGAAACTGGGTTCAACCCTCACTGCCACATAAAAAGAAAAAAATAAAAAGTGTAAAATATATAATAATATTAAAGAAAAAAACAACAAGGACTGAAAACCTACTAACAGATTTAAAAGTGTCATCATCAACAATGCATTGGGACTTCAAGATTATTTTAAATGTGCTTGACACAAATTAGACAACTTGCAGAAACTGGACCATTTCTTTGAGAGAGACAATCTCCTACAACTTACATACAAGGGGAAATACACGAAATAAATAAGCCCATGGCTGCTGAAAAAAACCAGACTCAGTAACTAATTACTTCCCCAAAAGGCAAGGCAAGGCTCTTTCACCAATTTTCTACTTTTTTCCCAGAATATAGAAGCTGAGTTAACACCTCCTAGGTCTTTCTGAGGCATAAGTTATCATATTATCCAAATTAAATAAATAAAGAAAAATAATAAAAAGAAGACTATGAATGATGCTCATAATCATAAATGCAAAATTTAATCATAAATGCAAAAAAAATGTACAATTAAGTCATCACACTCCAGGTGTCTATGCAAATGATGTAAAAATTATGGGCACAGGAAGCCTCACTGTAGTGCCTACAGCAGCCATATCCACAACTGCCCAAAACTAGATGCAAGGAAGATGCACCTTTCAATACTGAGTGGACAAGCTGAAGTTTAACCACACCGAAGTGCATCACCCAGAAAATGAGCTCTGCAGCCTGGAAAGATTCAGCACCCTTAAAGGCAGACTGGTAAGTGAGAGAAGCCAGTTTGAAATGGCCAAGTGCAGTAAGATTCCAAGTCAAGAACATTCTAGAAAAGACAACATTATAGATGCATTAGCAGAACTGATGGGTGACAGGGACTTAGGGAGCAGAGAGGGAGGAAGGAATGAGGAGGAGTCATGAATGGGTGGAACACTGGATTCCCAGAGCAGTGAAACTCTTCTGTATGACATTATCTTTTATAAGACGTGAAACACACAATCACATCACACAGACGAGGAGCCCTAAGGTAAAGGATGAACTTTGGCTTATCCTAACATGTTGTTTCATCCATTCTCTTTATCAAATGTTCAACACTGGTTTAATAACTAACAAACACCCTACACGAATGCAATATGTTTAAAACAGTGGCGACTATCAGCTGGAGAGAAGGGGTATTTGATACTATGTGTAATGGCACATTTAATTGTCATCTTGATTGAATTAAAACATGTCGGTGATTAATGAGCTTGAGGGTATGTCTACAAATGATTGGCATATGGGATAGTGAGCCAAACTGGAGGACCTCCTTAAACTAGGCAGCACCACCCAATAGAATGGTGTCTTGGGTGGGACAAAATTCTTCACTCTCCCAAAGTGGACTCTGCCAGTGATTCTCTAGTGAGTTTCCAGAATCTTTGGTCTGGACTAAGGCAGCACCATTGATCCCCCTTGTTCTGAGGCTTCAGCCTCTGGGACTCTGCAGCGACTACTTCTCAAGCTTTCCAGCCTGCAGATGGCCACTGTGGACATCCACCTTCGGGTCAAGTAGGCCAATCTAATGAATCCCGTTTGATAATCATACTTCCTGTTGATACTTTTCCTCTAGAGAACACTGACTAATGAACTATGTGAGCCTAAAATTGCTCATAAAAACAAAGTTTATCTAATAAAAAAGTAAATAAACTACCAAGCCATGAAGTTTTAAAAATGTATATATAAGAAACAATATTATATGCTAAATACCTTTTTCATAATAATGCCAAAAATAAAGCAAAGAGGAAGAGTCATAGTTACAAATTTCAAAAGTATGAACAAAAGCAAGAAAACTGATTTTCAATACTATTTTCATCTGGAAAGAAATTGGATGATAAGTCTTCAAAACTCATTCCAACTGCTAGTGTAGTGGTGTGCACCTGTAATTTTAGCCACTAGGGAGGTCAAGGCAGGGAAATGGCAAAAGTTTGAAGCCTGTCTCAGCAAGATAGCAAGACACTCAGAAATTTGGTGAGATTGGTCTTCATCAAAAATAAAAAGGGGGCCTGGGACTGTAGCTGACTGGCAGAACACTTGCTAACATGTGTGAGGCACTGGGTATGATCCTCAGCATAGAAAAATAAATAAAGTAAAGGTATTCTATCCATCTACAACTATACAAAATATTGAAAAAAAGAAAAAGAAAAAATAAATAAGAAGAAGAGCTGAGGATGTGCTCAGTGGTCAAGTGCCTGTAGGTTTATTCCACAGTAAAACACTTGCCCACCTCCAGAAAGTTGCTCACAAATTGAAATTTATTTCTGGAAGATAACTAAGCATGAACATGTCCATGGCATCAATTCCCAGCACTCAATAAGTAAGCAAATAAATAAACAACAGTCTACTAATTCTCTTGGGCTGGAGAGTAGCTTGGTAAAATACATGTAATGAGAGATAAAAATGATTACGATACAAAAGGTACACAATTAGAGGCATAAAAACACAACAAATCAGTGGAAAGACACTACACTTTCTCACAAAGAAGACTGAATGTTTCCATGATCTAAACTCTTACTGAGCTTTTCAGTAAATTCTGTGAAATTTAGGGCATGGTTTACTGTATTTTGGAGGTGAACTTTAAGAAAAACTATATCTAAAATTGGAAATACTAGGGTTGGGATTCTGGCTCAGCAGTAGAGTGCTTGCCTAGCACATGAGAGGCCCTAGGTTTGATCCTCAGCACCACATAAAAATAAATAAATAGGTATTGTGTCCAACTACAGCAACAAAAAAAAAATACTTTTCAAAAAACTGGAAATAGTAAACTGTATCTAAGACCAGCCAAAATGTTGTGCATGACAGAGAGAATAGAGAGAGCATTTATGTTACTCCCAACTTTCATAAGCTAAAAGGCTAGCTCCCAAAGGGGTGGCCCTATGAGGAGGCATTTGGAAGGAAACAGGAATTAGGTGACATGATGAGGGGATCAACACCCTTATTTAGACACATGGGTCTCTCCTTTGCAGAAAACAGGTGTCATTTACTCCTTCACTGATATTCAGTGATTAAATGATTACAGTTGGGTATTCAAGGCATTGCCAAAATTGTCCTTAAAATTTACAATGAAGACGGGTGTGATGGTGCACACCTGTAACCCCAGCAGTTCAGGAGTCTGGGGCCCTAGGCGATATAGCAAGACTCTGTCTCAAAACAAAGAATCAAAAAGGGGCTGGTGGTTAAGCACCTCTGGGTTTCATTCCTGATAACAAAAAAACCACACAGTTAACCTGAACCTGCCAAGTCCAGACAACAACAGTGAAAAACTGTCATCCTTTGTCAAAATCATCACCTTGTGAAGGACAGATACTAGTTTTCATGAAATCACATTCATAAATTTATCCACCACTATTTTTGGTAGAATTGGACTCAAATTCTGCAGCAATAATGCAAGACAGAGTTTCTCTGTATCTTACGTGGTATTTTGGAATCTAGGGTGGGATTTCAATTTGAAACCACTGAAAAGACAAATCTGAATCTTACAAACTTTCTATACATACTCAGGGGTAGCAAAAGGTAATTAGGTAATTAGATGTTTTCTTTTTCTTTTTTTCTTTTTTCTTTGATGCCCCCAAGATTAAACCCAGAGATATTTTACTACTGAGCCACATCCCCAGTCATTTTTATATTTTATTTTGAGACGCCGTCTCACCAGGTTGCATAAGGCCTGGCTAAGTTGCTAAGGCTATCCTCAAATTTGCAACACGCCTGTCTCAGCCTCTGGAGCAGGAAGGATCACAGGTGTGCACCACTGTATCTGGCTGGATGTAAGTTGGAATTTTTAACAACAACAAAAAAAGGTGGACTTTAACCCACCTCTCTCTTGCCTCTTTAATAATAGTCCATCCCATTTGGCTCTGAATAAATAAACCTGGGCCTCAGATAAGTGAGCACATCATTTCAAAGTGATACACAGAAAGCTTTGGTGCTGAGGGAACACAGATGTGTCAGGCTCAAGGGGCAGGGAAGGTCCCTGACTGCAGGACCTGCTTCCTCCTGGTCTTCCTCATGGAAAGCATCCAGGATCACACTCCCAGGCACCTGGACCATGACTCCAGTCTATAAGGCTTTTCAGGTTTGCACAGCTCTGCACTGGGGTGGGTGGTCCTTATGCTGTGGGAGAGGTTTTGCCCCTTCACATTGTGAGAGACTAAAAGGGCAGGAGTCACGGCTCACCTGGCCCCTCAGCACCGGCATCCACAGGCTGACTGTCCACCTGTCTCCAGGGAATGGTGACAGAGCTTGGGAAAAACAAGGTCCCAAGGAAGTAGCTGTTTAGATGAGGCCTTTTCCAGAAGATTCCTCAGCCCAGGGCCCCCAGCAGCTTCCCTGAGAGGCTGCACCCCACACCTCAGGCTGCCCTTTAGAAGGAGCTAACCCAGGGCCTGAAATTTTGTTCACCCTGCAAGGCTCAGGGCAGCTGTGGGCACTCTGTGGCAGCTCCAGAAGAGGATAGTGGCTGAGGAAATGGGACTCTGGGAGGTGTCCAAAGGGAACCTCTGCCCAAGAAATCTGACATGGTGTCTACACCTAAGGAACATAAAAGGAGAAGCACAAGACTTTTACAGCTGTGAACTCAAGTTCTCTATACTGTTGCATCTACATCAAAGAACCTTCAGAGTACTTGACTTTGGCTAACTAGACCACCATGAGGGTGGAAAGGCAGGGTTCTGCATGGAGATCAAACATTATCTTGGGCTATTTTAAGCCTTTTAATAGCCAATCATCTTAATTTCTGTATCAGACCACAATCTCAAAACTTCTCAGAATATATCACTGACCTTACGAGACATCTCCAAAATCTACCAAAGCTCAGAGTGCAGTAACAGACATACTGAAGAAATTTTTTTTAATTTTTTTTGTACCCCACTAATCTAATGTTCCTACCAATGCAATTGGTTAATGCACTGATACACAGTTTCTTTTATAAAAGTTAATGGAGGCCAGGCACAGTGGCACACAACTGTAATCCCAGCAGCTTGAGAGGCTAAGATAGGAGGATTGCTAAATTCAAAGTCAGACTCAGCAACTTAGTGAGACCATCATGAACTTAGTGACATCATGTCAGAAAATACAATATAAATAGAGCTGGAAATGTGGCTCAGGGTTTAAGTTCCCCTGGGTTCAATCCCTGATATATTAAAAAGAAAAAAAAAAGAATAAAAGAAAGAAAGAAAATAAAGAAGAAAGAAAGAAAGAAAGAAAGGAGAAAGAAAGAAAGAAAGAAAGAAAGAAAGAAAAAAGAAAAAAAGAAAGAAAGAAAGAAAGAAAGAAAGAAAGAAAGAAAGAAAGAAAAAAAAAAAGAAAAGATGGATGGATGGATGTAATCTCTTCCAAGCAGGGTCACACACATCATTCATGGTAACTAAAATCCATGTTCCTTAGTATGATAATTAATATCTGGGTTAAAATGAACTATTCTCTGTAGCTAGGGTTGTTGATGCCTTTAATCCCAACAGATTGGGAAGCTGAGGCAGGAGGATCACAACTTTCATCCTAGGCACCATAGCCAGATCCCTTCTGAAAATCATACTTAAAAGAGCTGGGGAGGAAGGACAGTAAAGGAATCAGACATTATTATAGTGGCAATACCTTTTTTTCACAGAAAATTTTAAATGGGTTTCTCCAGAAATCTTCACCATGGTTAATTTTAGGACTGTCAAAAAAAGAGTGTCCACAAAAAACTGAAGATAAACTTCCTATTTTTGTGTTGCCTGGGCTTCACAGACAAGTCACCAACTGGGCTCCATGGTAACAGCTGGTGGGGGAGAAAAGAAAGGGGAGAAGAAGCTCTCCCCTCCTCAGGTGCTGTCCTTGAAGGGTTAACTTGGCCAGAACAGAGAAAGAAAAACCTGTTTTTATGTGTGTGATGTGACAACTTGACTGGTGACTCCGCTTTGTGAACTCAGCCATGACACTCAAAAAGCTCATGACTGGGGCCGTTTGGATTCTTTTGTTCATGAAAATTCCCCCAGGAACACAGAATCATCTATGGGACCAACTGGAGACTAACTGAGCAGTACTTTCAGGATTGCTTACATTGCCTGAACCCCCAATCTTCCCTTTTGTGGTTTTTGTGCTTAAATATGGAGCCAATTGAAGGCAGGGGCACCACCTGACCATCTCATTCTTTCGAGAGCAGAGTGTCTGCCACTGGCCAGCAATAAAGGCTTAACTGGAATAAGACTGTGTGGTCTGAGAGTTCTTTGGGGGGTCCCGGTATTACAATGTGAACTTCTGAGCCCCTCCCCTTACATACTGGGTATAAAATTCTGAAACCACCTGAACTCGGGGTTCAGGAGATGGATGGATTGAATACAGCAAAAGCATTGCCCTCTGATACTGGCTGCAGCTCTCTTCAGTGCCTTGTCTCCTTTGTCCCTACATCATTATTACCCTGTGTGCTTACTGAACTATAAGACTGGTGTGACTCTACATCATGGACTATCAGAAAAAGGAGCAGTTATACTCTAGTTATGTAGCCCAGAATTCTATATCCCTGGGATCTTTAAACAACCTCCTTATTCCCTTTAAAGCAGTTATTTTGACAAATACAAGGAAGTGTTAAGTGATCATTCTTTCCCCTCAAAGATAATATTCACAAATAAAAAACAAATGCTTTCAAAAGTGTTCTTCTTGCCAGGGACATTGGCACAGGGCTGTAATCCCAGATACACGAAAGGATGAAGCAAGAGGATCAGAAGTTGGAGGCCAGCCTAGATTCCAAAACACGGGGAAGGGAGGAAGGGAGGAAGGGAGGGAGGAAGGGAGAAAGGAAGGGAGGAAGGGAGAAAGGAAGGGAGGGAGGAAGGGAGGAAGGGAGGAAGAGAGGGAGGAAGGGAGGGAGGAAGGGAAGGGAAAGGGAGGGGGTAAGGGAGATTGATTGATACTTTCCAATATTTCACTAAGCGATAATGACAATTACCAGAAGGTGTCCATTTGAAACGAGTGGGAAGAAAAATGTCTGACTGAGCTGTGAGGTGGAGGGAGGTGGCCTTTTAGAAGGCAGGAGGTGCCTGCAATTTGGAGGACCTCCACTGGGTTGAGCTCCACTGGGAGAAGGAAGGTGCATTTGTGGCCCTGCTTCCTACACGTTGGGAAAAGTAAGTGCGGGCCACCGGTAGGGAGCAAAGGGGACACCTGGGACCTGAGCCACCCTTCAAAACCCAGGGAACCAGGGGACGGGGCCCAGGGCACTCGGCAGCTCACCAGCGCGCCGCCCCGAGGCAGGTGCTGACCGCCAACCTTCAGCGAACTCACCATTTTTGGCTTTTCTGGTGACCTGGCGTCCTCTGGAGGAACCTCTGGGCACCCAAGATCTCCGGGAACACCGGCAGCGCAGAGTCACCTGGGTCCCAGGAGCAGAGAACACGAGGCATGGAGCAGGAGTAGCCCAGTCGGTGAAGAAGAAAAGCTGCGAGGTTACGGAAGCCCGCTCTTCCCCTGCCTCTGCGCAATGATTGGACAGTTCCCCCCCAACAACCCGGATGGATGGCCTCCAAGCCCGCCTCTGGATCGTGACTGACAGCTAACATCATCCAATCACTTGCTGAAATTAGGTAGAGTGACAGATTCTTGGCCCCAGCTTCTTTCAGGAGGAACTTCCCGGCTGTGCTGAGAATGAATCCAGGTGGGAAGCTTTGGCTTAGCCTCTGGGACAGAGGTGACACCTGCCGCTGAGCTAGGCTTCAGCCATAGAGTGCTTTCCGAGCATGGCGAGGCCCTGGGTTTAACCTCAACACAAAAACAAAGCACAGCTTCTCTAGGAGGATGAGGCTGGAGGAGCCCAGGGTCAGGTCAGCATCTGCAAACAGTGAGACCCAGTCTTAAAATAAAATGAAAAGGTGGGGATAGAGCTCAGAGGACGGGATCAAGCTCAATTGGGTTTATTCCCCAGTAACTTAAAAAAGAAAGAACGATATTTTATAATATATTATATATATATAATATATATATTTTATATATATTTTGTATATATAAAATATATATTATATATATTTTTTATAAAATATATAGTATATATTATATATTTTATATATAAAATATATATATAAAATATATATATATTTCCCCCAGCTGATGCGCAACCTCAAGCAACTTAGAAAGACACGGGTCTCCAAAATTTAAAACACTATTTAAAGATACCATATATATGACCCATATATAATATCTAAAAATGAAAACTATTTAGTAATTTTCCTCACCTCCTGGCCTCTGTTGCTTTGAGGAGGCTCCTGATCTATGAAAGGAAGCAATTGGGGTTTGCTCTGATGCTCAAGGTTCCATCCCCAGCAGAAAGGGTGGGGGGGGGAGTAGGGCGATCCTCTAGGGCAGCAATGTGCCATGGAAATAAAATGGGTGCTTTGGGCTTAATGTAGTTGTTCTACTTCGACTGTTAGGAAGCCTTCTTCAGAGATGTGACTCTGGTGACCCCACAGGTCTGGTCAGGTGTTCACCCAAAACCAAACAGAAAAGGTTATAATGCAAAGCATGAAAGAAACTTTGACTAGTGCAGCTACACCAGGAAGACAAGGAAACCCTGTCCTTATCCTGTCTTCAGATGCTGAGAAGGACTTTGAGATTTTATAGAAAGGGTAATCATAGGCATGCATGGATAGAGGAACTTGTATCTAGGATTCAGTATTATCTGTAGGATTTAAGCTTCAGGCATCTGTGGTCTTATAACTTGTCTGTGAGCTCACACTCACTTGCCCCCTTGACACATGTCACTCTATTGCAAAGACTGACCTCACTTTGTCAGGAAAAAGACCCCCTCCAGTGTATTCTTTCCATGTCAAGGTCTTCAAGAAAAGCCACAAGCCCTAGAAAGCAACATACCCCCAAGAGCTGACCCAGCACTCTCAGCATCCTGGGTTTAAACTGATAGTCAAATCAGAAAGAAACCAAAACCCTTCTCAGAAGGCCCATTAACCCTGCATATAAACCATAAACAATTGCCACTTGAGGCCAATACTACCTGTCATGTCTATCCGCCTCTTGGAAATTAAGTACAACTTTATTCTCTACTCTTAAGTTGGGCTTTGTGAAGTCTATCACATCCTGCTTACTGGCCCAAGTTCATTCTACCTAACAATATTGCCCAAGGCCAAGGGGGGGCTATTGTGTAAAATGTCATATTCCCACAGGTGTGGAAAAGTGGACACATAGCTGCCCAGGGCTGAGAATTGAATTCCAGGTGCCTTTATTGTCCCCCATGGTAGAGATTGAATCGAGGGCAGGGGGACTGTGCCACTGAGCATCCCTTTTATTTTGGTTCAAAGAAGGTGGATGTGAGCATAACTGTAATGGGCCTGAGAGAATAACTTCAGATGGTGACTCCAACCTACTATCAATCCAATGAAGAAGTTGACAAATCAGAGGGTGAGGCCAAGCATGGTTGTTCATGTTTTTAATCCCAGAGGCTCAGGAGGCTGAGACAGGAGGATTGTTAGTTTGAATCTAGCCATCAGCAAAAATGAGGTGCTAAGCAACTCAATGAGAGCCTGACTCTAAATCAAATACCAAACATGACTGAGTATGAGAATATAGTATTTTGCTTTAAATGTACAATTGAGACATAAGAAAGGCAGCCTGAGGGCAAGTAGAGCAAAATGGAGAGTCATGTGTACAGCCCCAGACTGTCCATGTGGCAGATCCCGAGTCCATGCACCTGAACCACCCTGGACCCACACAGCAGGTAGGGGAGGGGTCACCCTGACCAAGAGAGAAAGAAACAGTGTTGATTTACGTAAAGTCAAAAGTGACTAGGTCCAACATGCACTCAATCCAAGAAGACTTTCCTGGCACAAAAGGACAAAGAGAGTTGGGGACAACTAAGGGTATATTGCTTTATATGAAAATATGTGGGGATTTTGATACCAGGGATTTAACTGAGCGCTCCCTAACCACTGAGCCAAACTTCCAGATCTTTTTGACTTTGACACAGGGTCTGGCTAAGTGGCTTAGGGCCTCCCTAAGCTGCAGAGGCTGGCTTCCAACTTGCAGTTTTCCTGCATTAACCTCCAATCCACTGGGATTTCAGGCATGGGCCACTCTGCCCTGCAGCATGCTTCTTTAAACAGCCCAGTGGGACACAGGAAAACCCAGGTGAAGATCTGGAAGTTGGTGCACCCCATAGTACTCTGCCAAAGAGGAACTAGGGTGGGAAGTGGGGACCCTTGTGAACTAGAGGATAGAATGCTGACTGCAACTTGCCTACTGGCCCAGATGTTCTATCCTGTTACACTGTCAGCAAAAGCTGTGCTTTTTCTGTACCTGTGTCTCTTAGTCTTTTAGGGGACACAGGCATGAATGGTGGGAACAGACGGTTAAGAGAATAATCCTGTAAAATGGGCTCGCTGTGCTGACCTGCAAATGCATGATTTCCAAAAAGCAATTTACCTGCAACTCTGCCTGGCCCAAGTGGAAAGGAGATGTCACATTCCTCAGCCAACTGCCTGTGATCTGCATGAGAAATGCAGGCAGGAAACCCCCGTAAGAGGAACCCAAGTGACCATGCGGGGACAGACTTTGTGACTCTTTCCACAGACCAGATTTTGGAAGAAAGGATAATTCTTTGGATAAGAATCTAATTAGAATGGCTCAGCATGGGCCAAGGTGACATAGAGTTGCCATGACCCTCGAGACTTGAAAGTATGATGTCACCCTGCTGTCAAAAGTCCAAAAGTGAACCTGGGCAGGACTCTCTGGAAACTTCTTACAGACTCCAATAAAACTAGAGTGCAGAAGAGGCACAGGGTCTCTCTGCTGTCTGAGAGGACCCTCTCTCACCCTTGAGAATGTCCCCTTTCTCTTCAAGAAGTTCATGCCTGTTACAGGGCAACATGTCTGAAAACATTCTGATGTGATTGCAAAAATCAAGGGTTCAAGGAGGTCTTGTCACTGCCTCAGTTTCTCAGGAGGTCCCAGCTCTATAATGAGTTCATTCTCTCTAAAATAAAAAAAAACAGAAACCTTCATTAACAAACAGCAAAACAAAACAAACAACAACAACAAAAATAGATCAGTAACCTGCTAGACCAGCCTCTGCAATTTAGCTTCATTCTGTCTTAAAATAAAACTTGCAATAGAGATGAAGTTCAGGGCATGTAGTTCAGAGGGCTGAGCATGACGGGGCACACTTCAAGTCACAGCAGCTTGTGAGGCTGAGGCAGGAGGAACGTGAGTTCAAAGCCAGCCTCAGCCATGGTAAGGTCCTAAGCAATTTGGCGAGACCCTTTCTCTAAATAAAATACAAAATAGGGCTGGGGATTGGGCTCAGTAGTTGAGTGCCCCTGCATGCAATCCCCAGTCCCCACCCTTCCTCCAAAAAGACATAAGAAAATAGAATGTAAAAGGGCAGATATAAAACTAACGACATTAACAGTGACATTATATGAGAATTGACTGAGTGATCCTATCCAAAGGTAGAGGTAATCAGAAAAATAAATAAATAAAAACAATGTCCAACTCTACGCACCTGAGACCCAGATCAGGAAATGTAATGAGCAAACTAGTCCCATCTTTGCCCCAGATCTCCCTCCTGGCTTCCTGATACCTTTTCCTTTGTGTTCTATGTTGTCTCCTCTGACCTTAAGGGTTCACAGAAAGAGAGAACAAGAAAGAATGAGAGAGATAGTTTCAGGGATTGATGTAGTGATCGGTCAGAGCCTCTTGCTTCAGGACTGGAAACCGGGGGAGTCATTCAGAGTGGCTCCCCACATATTTCCTCTTCCTTAATATTTGAAGGCGATTGGGAAACTGTATCTTTCAGTCACTGGATTCTTGGTCCGAGGTCATCATGATCTACTATTGAAACACAGAAGGCATTAGTAGAAAACATACTATCTCTAGGACATAACCAACTTGGAAGATCCAGGTTGTTGTTGTTGTTGTTGTTGTTGTTGTTATTATTCTGCCAAACACTCACCAGAAGATTCTTCATCTTTTCTCGATTTTATTGGGAAGCCTTGCACTTGGCAATGGTAACATAGACATTGTCATTTGACATGACGCTTCAGGCTCTCCACAAACCACGGAGAGTCAGACCCCATCATTCCTCCTCCAATTAAAAAAATCCTGCAGGAGAAGGGTGGAGTGTGTGGGAAGGGCGCCCCCTGCCGGGCTCTTGCAGGAACACGCGGCTGTAGAGTTCTTAGGGTCCCTTTTAGCCTCAGATTGTGTCACCTGAGCAGCAAGTGGAGACACACTCTAAGATCCCCCAGATTTCAGAGATGGGGGTATTTGCACAGGACATATCAATAACCTTTGGAAAACATTCATTAGTAAAATCATGTTATATTGATGTATGCATAGATTTTGGAATGCTTCAGTCTAGAGACTGTTTTCACATTCTTTATGGTGTTTGAAGAGAAAATTCTTATCAATTTGATGAGGTACTCTTTATCAAATTTTCTGTTCTTGCTTGTGTAGTAGTTCATGCCTGTCATCCCAGCAGCTCAGGAGGCTGGCACAGGAGGATGGCGAGTTTCAAACCAGCCTTGGCAACTTAGTGAGGCCTGAAGCAACTCAGTGAGATCTTGTCTCTAAATAAAATATAAAGAAGAGCTGGGCATGTGGATCAGTGGTTAAGTGCCCATAGGTTCAATCCTTCATACCAAAAAAATAAAATAAAAAATAAAAAATTTTTAAAAGTGGTTTCTGATTGAATCTTCAGTATGATTCTAAGACATCTTTCCTCTCTCAAGATCCCCAAAATTCCCTCTTGTTTTTATGTCCTGATAATTTGAGTAATTTTAGTATTTGCATTTCTCTGTGTTCCATGACACTAGTGTATATTTGGAAACATTATACATACATGGAGTGTAACTTATTCTGATTAGGATCCTAGTCTTTTAGTTGTACATGATGTGGAGTTATCCTGGTCTGTAGTTATATATGAACATAAAAATGTGTTCCATTCAGTTTACTCTCTTTCTTATACCATTCCCTTACCTTCCCATAATTTCCCTCTATCTAATCCAATAGACTTTTATTTTTTTCCTCCTCAATCTTCGTGTGCGTGTATGTGTGTGGGGGGACAACTAGGCTGATTGCATAGTTGAGCTATTGTGAATTGAGTTGCTAGAAATATATTTGTGGCTGAGTCACTGTAGTTTGCTGATCTTTAAGTCCTTTGAATATAAATCGAGAAGTGGCATAGCTGGGTCAAATGGTGCTTCCATTTCAAGTTTTCTAAGGAATCTCCATATTTCTTTCCAGCATGGTTGTACCAATCTGCAGTTTCACCTACAATGGGTGAGTGCCGGGTTTCTGTTCTCATGACTAAAAGGCTCAAGGGTCACTTTAGTTAAACTAGGATAACTGGGCTGCATGAAATAACCACACAAAAGACACAAATACCTTTTTCTTTCGGGTTGCTGTGATGGCTCCTCTGACCTTAAAGGACCGCAGAAAGAGAGAGAGAGCATGCGCTGACCCCTTTTATTGAAGAGAAGCTATTCAAATGAGGCAAGGGGTCAGGTTTCAGGGGGCTGAGTCTATCTTCATGATGTCCACTGTCAGCAGGTTGACTGACACCTGGGTAGGCCACACCCAAGGGCACAGTAAGAGGAGGGGACACACACAAGGCACTACCCTGGAAGATTCTATCCTAAACAGGGCAAGGGGATATATTACAAATGAACAGGTGAGCATAGCTTCACCCATGGAAGGTGTAGCAAAACACACCCATTTCTGTGACTGAGCGCCTCAGCACCCAGCTGGGGAGTGTAACTCAGTCACCCATAAGGTTGGCCTCCCACATATTCCCCCTTTCTTAATATAAAAAAAGGAATGTAACTGGGAAATTTTCTTTCAGTCACTTGGCTCTTGGTCCAAGGTCATCACAATCTGCTATTGAAACACAAAAATAATTAGTAGAAAACATATTATCTTCATAACAGTCAACATAATAATCTGGATTATTATTACCTTGCCAAACACTCATCAGAAGATTTTTAATCTTTTCCCAATTTTATTGGGAAACATTGTTTTTGGCCATAATAACACACATTTTCATTGCCATGACATTTAGGCCTCTCCATAAACCATAGGGCAAAGGGCTCACTCACATTATTCATTACATTGTCTTTTAGAACATCATTACTTAGTTCTCATCCTTCCATTAGCACTTATCTGACCATGAAAGAAGTTGGATGCAATTTAAGTCAAACATTAAGAAAATCCATACATTGTAAGTTTTAAGACATAGCCACAAATGTCGAAATTGAATAAGCAAGGAATAATATTTAAAGTAGTTACTTTAGGGATTATGAGACCAGCAGTTTGGCTAGGTCTGGTTAATAAACATACACCTGTTTCAAAGCCTGAATATTAACTTCAGCATATTATACTTCTGAAATATTAGCTGGCAATAATTAATGAGGCAGTAAGTTGTATTCTTATAGGCTACAGGATATTTATTATTTTTTCTCTTCACTCTCATATATAAGGAGTTAATTAGGTCTGTCAGTAATAAAATACCCTTGGAAAATTTTATTTTAATAATCTTTCCAACAATTGTCCATAAAGGTAAATGTAGTCTTGGTCACTAAAGTCCAGCAAAATTGGCTGGCTTGAGTTTTTTATCTGCCGTCACTGGTGTGCTCAATTTGTTGCTCTGCTATTTGGCTACCTCAGTCCCAAGAACTGGTGATAACTGGCTGGTGACAAACCTCAAGTCAATGTCCAGTAGCTCAGTTTCTTTTTGCAATGTACACAACTATTATAAGGTTTGAGTGGGGCGTGCCTGTCAATCTACATAAGCAAGATGATATCCATAAGCCGATCATCTTCTGTCTAGTGTAACCAAACTGTGAGAAAACTCTATGTGCTCATAGCTGTTAGTTGCAACTGAAGGCTATTCTAACATTTTCCCCTCTTCTATTAAATTTATTGTCAAAGGAGAACCCTGACGAGAAAAGAAAGGAAAAGAAAAGGCATAGAAAAAAAATGAGCACCAAGAATAAGAAAAGCATCCAGACATGACCTATTACTGTAGCTGCATTTGTCTCCTGCTGTGGTGAGCAGGCAGTCACTGTTGACTAGGTCTCTGTCACTAGGGTTCTGATCTGAGCTGGATGTGGGGAGCAAAGCAACCATGGGGCAGGAGACCTCTCTCAGAAGGGGAGAAGAATTAGGCCTTTGCATCTCGGGGGGTGAGGTTCTTTGCCTCACCTCTGTTGGCCCCCAAATTTTCTCCTGATGGCCCCTCTGCGACTGTGCCTGTCTTTGGTTGTCTCTCCCTTGAGGAATCTTACCTGTCATTGGCTAACCAGCCATTCTCTGGGGCCAAACAGGGTGATGTGGAGTGTTCATGGCATCGTCCCCAAGAGGGCTCTCTGTCTCCTTGATAGATAATGCCCCCGTGGCCTCCATGCCAGCATTTACCCTAGGATCAGCAAACTTAGGTTACTTCTCCATGGAGGGCCCAGCTCACAGCACCGGGATGGTGGGGATGAATTCAGGAAGGAAGGAGACAGGCCATAGAAAGACAAACAATAATATAGTCACAAAGCTGAGAGAGACAGACGAAGAGTAGATCCCTCATACAGAACTGGCCCTTAATTGGTGTTACTCACATCTGGTCTATAGCTGTTATCCACACGGATGCAGAACAATCCGTTATTTCAACACTTTCTTTTTCTCAAAAGATACTTCCAGACAGTCTGTTTACCATAGAATCAATATATAGGTATAACTGACCATTACAGTCAGGACAATTAATTTAGTTTCATGGGTGGACTTTCCAGTCCACACTGCAAGACACTTTAAAGGTGAACCTGGAAAATGGGTCCATACAAGTCTTTTCATCATTTTTATTTACCTGACAAGCTCGTGAAGCTGCATGGCTATAAACTTTGTAGCTGGAAATTGACCTTCCTGGGCCAGGTTTCTCACTTATTATAATGATAACTGGTTTAAACTCTCCTTTGATATCTGATTAAATTTACTGAATCATGTTCAGTAACACTAAGACTCTCAATAATACAATTTAAGAAAAAACTTTTAAAGTATTTTGTAAAATCTAGTGTCTCTCTGGGATCCTGTATCCCCCCTTTTCTTTATTTAACAAAATTGAGTAAAGGCTTGGCATAAGTCATAGTATTATTAGTTTAAGTTATAGATAATAGTACAAGTATTTAAATGACTAAGAATAGATTTACCTTTTATTGATTATTAAAATTTTTAATATAGACTAGTCGATCCATCCTAACAATTTAGAAAGAATCCTCAATCTTTTTGAGAGAAGGTTTCAAAATCTCTATATTTTAGAATATTATCCTTTAAATAGGTATCTCTTAATTGCCTTTAAAAAATATGATAAAGGTTATTTTCTGTGTAGGGAGCAGTATATAAATCTTACTGTATTTTTTATGGACAAAAGATCTAGTTAGATAACTTATATAATATCAATAAATTTTTTTTAAGTTTGTAACCGTTATTGTTTAAAATTAATATATAACTTTAATTTGGAGAACATTAGTCTTAATAAAACTTTTTTTAATTTTATAATTATCTAACAAACAAAATATGTAAAAATTAGTATCTCAGTGTCTTAGAATCAATCAATTTTAGTCTCTAAAGACAATTGTTAAAATCGGGATTTAAGTTAGTAGTTCAATATACTTAATGTTTAATCAACAATGTGAATTTATTTACCAAAACTAATCTTTGTCTTAAACAGTAAGAATTATTAGGCAATAAGGATCTTACTTTAAAGAAATAAACTTACTTTTTAATAGGTAGTTTATCATGTCAAAATATGGACAAAATCTTAGCTCATATTAGTATAATTAAATTAGGAAAATAACCTTAAATACCCTTAAATTAATTATAGTCAGTTTAGTATATATAGATCTCTTTTTAAATTGTTCTAACTTTTTACATCATCTGCTTAAATAACAATATAAAATTTTTTTTACTTAGGAAAATGAATATAAAGACCTTGTTTTACCCAAAGATGATTTCTTTCTTCTTTTTTGGATCCATGTGTGCTTTGTCTTTGTTGAAGCATCTTTTTCTTTTAGAATTTTTTTTTTTGGCTATACTTTGGAACAATTTCTGAAAACCTTAGGATCTATAAACAAATTATTTTACTTTGATAAGAAATATCAATGAAAATATAATTAAAATCCTTAGATATTTTGTAGACATAATTATAATTATTTATCATCTTATGAGTTTGAACAGTAACTTTGAGAATTAGAAACCACTTGAAGATTGTATTTTCACTTAAAAACAAATTTATAGTAAACACATTTATCTCAAATATCTGTAACTGAAAAGGGAGAGTATCTGATAAATGTAAATATAAAGCATAAATTATGGGTTTTCTGTTGAAGAAAAACAGTTAGGCAAATATATATTAACTAATCAATTAGGCATGTGCTAATTATTTTATAGATTAACTGCCGCAGTCTGGCTGGGCACAATTCAGGAGCCATTTGTCAAAAGAAACTAACTTTATTTTTAGAACTACAAATGCCAAACAAAACCGCTTCTCAGGAAAAAACCCTCAGAGCCCAACTGCCACCACCGGCTTCCCACAAGCCTCTCACCCCCACACCAGCCTCTCCACCTCCCACAATTTTCCTGCTCTTGAGGCCGATTGGCTGGGTTGCGTGGGTGGAGACAAAGAAATCCCCCAATGAGCAGCTCCGTGGAGGAGCAAATCAACTGGATGTTGCTGGGGCCACTGTGAGCCAATCATCAGCTGGCAGTCTGAAGGGCAGGGGAACAGCCCAATGAACATCACCGCAGAGGAGCCAATCAGCTAGATGTTGCTGGGGCCGCTTTGAGCCAATCATCAGCTGGCAGCTGGAAGTTTGCTGGGGCCCCTTTGGCTGTGGCTCTCAATAATTAACAAATATAGGTTATCTAAATATCTAAAAAAATATATATTAAGAATAAGAACATAACTTATAATTATATTAACTTTATGTAACCACGAGGTCTTAAAACATTTGGATCCATTTTAATTTATTCTTAACTAGGAGTGCACTCTTCTATGTGACGTCACTTGATGTAACTGTAATAAATCCTTGAGTATACATATTTATTTTTACAGTTAGGATGACAATAAGGATTTTTTGGTCATCACAGAAACTTTGCTGGCTTTATTCCTGTTTCGAGCAAATGCATCCTCATAACCTCCAAAATTAAAAGTAAAATATAAAGAAGCATGTTTGATATCTCTCATCAATAGAACATTATTTAGTAACACAACTGTAGAGAAAAGTCAGGTTATTTAACTCAGAACTAACTTAAATTTAGGGCTGCAACATAGAAACCTGTGGAATTAAATTTTGTCTGAAAAAGATATCTTTTGTTAACATTTACAGGTAGGCATTATTAAAAATAGACTCTGAACAGCTCGGTAGAAATCTGAAACACAGTAATACAGGTTAGTCATTGGAAGGCAAAACTAGAAGTCCTGTCTGAGTGACTGTGGAAGAACCAATCGGAAGCCCGAAAAAGTATGGAGGTGGGACCAGGAAGCCCGCACTTCCGGCCAGGCACCCCCTGGTTACCATAGTGATGCAAAAAACATGGAGTCCACTGCCCATTGTTAGAGCAAAAGTTCCCCAAGTTTTCCTCGCTGATTGCATTTTGTTTGATTTTGTCTGCATTTCCCCCCACCTGGCCACAATCTCACTGCAGTAGCAGCTTGTTCTGTCTCTGCCACCTGCGGTTGCAGCTCCTGTACATTCTGCACTTTTTTCTGTGGCATGTGGGTGCTCCAAAGGTTTTTTACGCTAGCATTACCATCAGATCTTAAGTTAGTCTGTTTGGCATTTAGGTCAAGTAATTCAAGGGTTAAAAGAGCTGCTGGCTGCAGGGGCTAGGACCCCATAGCAAGCAGGGAGCAGCAGCAGCAAAAGTTTCTTGTCCCCAGCAGCTGAGTTACAGCCATTCTGATTCATAGGAGAATCAAGTAGTAAAAAGGTCCATTCATACATTCTGAGTATTGACAAAAACAATAGAAAATTGAACCTTATTTCTCTCCAAGTAAACATCACATTTTCTCTCCCTTTATCTCACTCTTCTAGCGCAAACTTCTAGAACATAAAGGCCAAAAAAAATCTCTTTTTTTTTTTAGGCTTTTTTTTTTTATGCAATGCTGAGGATAGAACTCAGGTTTCACCCATGCTAAGCAAGCACTCTACTGCTGAGCAACAATTCTAGCCCCCCAAAAATCTTTTATACAGATTTATAAAAACAATTTTAAATATGTCAAGAGATTTGTAATCTTTTGAAAATCCAATAAACAAAAATTTTAAAAAACATTTTAAAAAATCCACAAAAGTGCGCTTTCCATGGAGAGGACTCAACTCAACAACATACCCCATCAATCATCTTAATAACTATATTTATTTAGAGTCTCTACAATTATACCCCAATATTAAAAATTTTAATGTCACAGATTTTCCTTTTGTCTAATTCACTTACTTTCTACAATTTTACCCACAATACTCTGCAATCCTAAGCATGCTTAACTTCTGGAGACAACTTTCAACTTCACTTTCTTTAATATTTAAGTTGGAGTCCGCTTAGGAGCCAGCATTTGTCCCTTTTGTCCCAGGGGCTTAAAGACACAGACCTTTCGCCCCATGTTGTGAACAAATTGCCAGGTTTCTGTTCTCGCGACTAAAAGGCTCAGGGGTCACTCTAGTTAAACTGGGCTAACTGGGCTGCATGAAATAACCACACAAGAAACACAAATACCTTTTTTGGGGGGGTTTCTGTGACAGCTCCTCTGACCTTAAGGGTTCACAGGAAGAGAGAGAGAGCACACGCTGACCCCTTTTATTGAGGAGAAGCTATTCAAATGAGACAAAAGGTCAGGTTTCAGGGGCTGAGTCTATCTTCATGATGTCCACTGTCAGCAGGTTGTCTGACATCTGGGAAGGCCACACCCAAGGGCACAGTAAGAGGAGGGGACACACACAAGGCACTTCCATGGAAGATTCTATCCTAAACAGGGCAAGGGGTTATATTACAAATGAACAGGTGAGCATAGCTTCACCAGTAAGGCTATAGCAAGACACACCCATTTCTGTGACTGAGCACCTCAGCACCCAGCTGGGGAGTGTAACTCAGTCACCTGTAAGGTTGGCCTTCCACAAGGGCTGACATCTCTGGATCAATCTTCAGTAATCTGAACCTTGGTTCTGAGTCCTGCATGTCTGATATCACATTCAGGTACCCCAATAGAATGAGAGGCGCTTTCTGGGGAAACACAAGCATGACTTTTACCCCACATTATCACTGAATCTTATTCTTTCTGTTGTTATGTTTGTAAATTCTTCCACCAAACATGGCTCAAGGGACCTGCTGCAGTGGAAAAAATGTGTTTTTCAGCTGCAGTGTGACTTTCAGAGTCACAATAAAAAAAAATTAAAACATGATTAAAGTTATTTTCTGGGATCTTATCCCCCACTTTTTTAATAATTGTAGCTTAATAGATAAATGAGTTTATTCTACAATGGCTTGACCTTGATGCTTCTATGGAATATCTGTTTTATGATCAATACAAAATTGACAGCAAAACTGCTAAAAAGAAAAATTGGTATAAGCTAGTGTATTATCAATTTCAATCTGTAAAAGACATTCTAATGCTACAAAAATAGCTAGACAGTGAGAAATAACATGCTGAGTATTTTCTTTTACACAGGCAGTGGCAAAATAAATTTAGAGTAAGTATCAACAATAACATGAACTTAACACTGTTTGCCAAATTGAGGGATGTGAGTTACATTCATTTGCCATAACTGATTTAATAATAAACCATGGGATTAACCCCAGTTGGTAAAGATAAATTGTTTAAAACATTGTGAGATTTGATGAACAATTTGACAAGTCATTTCCCAGGAATATTAAGGTTTTTTTATGTAAAGAAGAAGCATTCTGATAATGTAAAGAATGTGAGGCTTGTGCACAATCATATAAAGATATTTATTCACAAACAGCAACACGTTAATCAATCGTATCATTACCTGATGCTAAAGGACTTGGAAGATGAGAATGTGCTCTACTTATATGGCTAATGAAACATGGATAGTGACACATTTGAATTGTCTTTTGTAAGGTCTGAAACAAATTAAATAACTCTTGCAATGATGTGTTCCCATTAGTTGATGTTTCAATATTTTTGTAACACAAACAGCATGTAAAATATCTGAATAAACATTGATTGATTGGCTCATTTGAAAAATGAATTAAAGTACAAATGAGAGCTTTAAGTTCTGCTCATTTTGCAGAAGTATAAGATGTCTGTATTATCTCTGTATGATCATGGCTATAGAAACGTACATTTCCTGAAATTGATCCATCAGAAAATATTGTTAGTGCTCCAACTATTGGTTAAGCACATACAATTTTGGGGAAAATAAATGTAGTCACAAGAGCAAACTAAATAATTTTATCATGAAGGTAATGGCTTTCCATTTGACCAAGGAAATTAGCAAAAGCTATCTGCAATTATTAGAAGACTGCCAAAGCCAATCATGCTCTTGAGTAGAAAAAGGAACAACAATAATATTAGGCTATGACCCAACTATCTGAAAAACACATTTCATTCCTTTAATTACTGAGTAATAAAGCCATGGAAATGAGTTGATGACTTTTGAGGAGAATGAGGTAGGCAAGGCCACTCAATAATTCCCAATTATTGCCATATTGCTCCTGTAGGAGTATGAACATTGGGAAATGTTAGACAATATACAGGCTCTTGTGGATTAATTCTAGTAAGCTGTGCAGTCTCCATGGCAGACTCAACCTTTGGTATGTTAATCCTTTTTTCTGCCATAAGTTGATAAGAAAGTACAGAAGGATCTCCCTGGGCAATCTGAAACAGAGGACTGAAATATGCAGTGGCTAATTTTAAACTTGGTCACACCCAATGAATATCACCTAGAAACTTTTAGATGCCATGTGCCTTGGGCAATCTATTGTGCTTGGGGGTGCTGCTGATATTTCCCAAGGTAAAACCTAAATCTCCATGGCCCCATAATGAGACAAGACCCAAGTAATTTACGGATGACTCCCTGCAACTTATTTGGGCCCTACCTCAAAATAAAATATAAAAATGGCTGGGGACAGGTCTCAGTTGTAAAGTGCTCCTGGGTAAAACCACCAGTACAAGAAAAAAACAAGCTAACAAATAAAAACAAAAAGAAAACAGCTGGAGGGCTCTGCACATGTGAGACAAAATCATCTGTAACAGAAATTGTTAGATAGAGGCAAGAATATGATATATACTTGTAATTACATAGATTATATATTAAATATATGCATATTTGTGATAAAAATTAAGATATATAATATATATCAATAAAGTGGGCAATCTCACAAACTAAGTTATAAATGTATACATGTCTAAAAACAGTGTTCCAAAATATGTGAAGTGAAAACTATCAGGATTAAAGGGAAAAAAATCTACAAAAAGTGGTGGGTAATTTGTGATATCCCATTTTCAAGAAAGAATGAAATGACTAGCAAAAATCCATGTAAAACAAACTGACTTGAACAACAATATAACTACACTAGGTCTACAAAACTATACAAAATATTCTGCCCCAAAGAGTAGAATACATATTTTTCTCCACTGTGTAGAAAACATTGTACAGGACTTGCCATTTTAAAGCCAAAAAAATATCAATAAATTTAAAAGCACTGAAATCAGGACAATGATCTTTCGTAACTACAATGAAATTAAGTTAAAAAACACAAAATTTAAAAATTTGCAAACATGTAGCAATTAGACAGTGTACTCTTTAGGAAGAAAAAAATAAAAAATAGTTTAGGTGGAAAAAAATGAAAGCAAACATGCCTGAATTTATGAGGTGCAGCTAACGTAGCCCTCAGGAGAAAATTCATAACCACAAAAGCCTACATTATAAAAGAAAAACCGCCCAAACCAAAACCTAACTATGCAGCAACTAGACAAAGAAAAGTAAACTGTAATCAAATTGCACTGGGAATGAATTTTGATAAAGAATAGAGCAAGAATAAAAGAAATATACAAAAGAAAGAATTAAGAAAACATCTTCATTATTCAAAGGATTTAGAAAATTGATTGTTCAATTAACCAAGAAAGGAGAGAGAGAGAGAGAGAGAGTACTCAAGTTCATAAATATGAAAAGTAAAAGTGAGACCATCAAAGCAAACTGCACAAAAAAATTTAGAGAATTTTAAGGGCATATTATGAACAACTAAATGTGAACAAATTCCTATAAAACTTCCATCAAAACTGACTTAGACATAGAAAGTCTAAAAAGACTTAATAAGAGATTGAATCAGTAAAAAACACAATAAAAACATCCGTATCAGAGCTGAGCATTGTTGGCGCATGCCTGTATCCCAGTGACTTAAAAGGCTGAGGCAGGAGGATCATGAGTTCAAAGCCAGCCTCAGGAAAGCAAGGCACTGAGCAACTCAGGGAGATCCTGTCTGTAAATTAAACACAAAATAGGGCTGGCGATCTTGCTCTGTGGTCAAGGGCCCCTGAGTTCAATATGGTACCAAACAACCACAACAAAAATCCTATTAGAAATGTGAAGTGAAACAATCAAACTAAAAGCAGATATATGGCTTTATGTGAATTAAATTCTAATGTCTCTACCAAAGAACTATTTAAATAAAAAATTTCAGCCTTTATGCAGCATATTGCCCCAATCAATCAAAATAATTTTTGAAGCTGAACAATAAATATTCAAAGCAAAATTATTAAAATTTCCATTTATGGTAGTATCAAACATTAAATTCATAGCAAAAAAATTACAAATATGTCTTGTAAGCAAAAAATACTATACAAAATGTTTAAAAGACTAAGTAGGCATCCACTATTTATTCATAAGATTTAATGTTGCTGAAGTAGTAAAATGCAAGTTGATTTACATACCAATGTATACCTTACCAAAATTCCCACATGTCATTTTTGAAAAATATGGAATGGTAAGCCTAAAGTGAACACAGAAGTTCAGTCAACCTCAAATATAAACTATAGGTTTTCTTCAAGATAAATATAAAGAACAAAATTGGAAGACTCCCCAATTTTAAAGCTCAGTATAAAGTTTTAGTTCTAAAGAAAGAGGATCCTGATTCCTCACCCTGTTCAAAATTAATTCAAAAAGGGTAAAAGACCTGACTGTAAAACTACAAAATAAACAAGAGAAAGCAATTTAAGCTCTGGTAAAGACAACAAATGTTTTGGAAATAATTTCAAAATCAAAAAATGAATAAATAAAATAAAAATGGCATTAAACTAAAAACTTGATTTATAGCAAAGAAAAAAGTGGAAACTCTATAAAATGGGAGAAACTCTTTGCCCAGTATGCATTTGATATAAGCTTCATATTTAGAATACATAAAGAACACAAAAATAATAAAACTAAACAAACAATCAAAAACTAAGTAATGCCTTTTAAAAGTAGGCAAATAAAGTAGACAGTTTTCAAAAGAAGAAACAAAAAGTTCCAGTAAACATATAGAAAAATGCTCAATATAATAAGCCTTCAGGAAAATGCAAATCAAAAATACAATGTGGAAGACTGGGGAAATAGCTCCTTGGTAGAGTGCTTACCTTGCATGCACAAGGCCCTGAATTCAGTCCCAGCACCACAAGAAAAAAAAATACATGAGGTATAATCACATCCCAGTCAAAATGGATAACTTAGAAATGTGACAACCACTGATGTTGATGTGGAGAAAAATCAACACTTATGCATGGGTGTGTGCAAGTAAATTGGGTAGCTGATATAAAAAACTATGCATATTACTCAGAAAACTAACAATAGCTGGGATCGTGGCACACAACTAATCCTATATATTTAAGAAGCTAAAGGAGAGGATTACAAGTTTAAGGCCAACTTGTGCAAGTTCAAGGTCAAAGAGGGCAAAACTCTGTCTCCAATAAAAAAGAAATATGCTGGAAGCCAGAAATGGTGATAAATGCCTGTAAAGTAGGCAATTTGGGACACTACAGTAGGAGGATCCTGAATGTGTTGTGAGGTTAAAGAAACTTAATGTAATGCTCTCTCAAAATAAATTAATAATAATAATAATAATAATAATAATAATAATAATAATAATAAATAAGGCACTGTCATGTAGTCTAATGGTCAAATGTTTGCCAAGCACATGAGGCTTTGGTTAAGTCTTCAGTATCTCAACTAAATAATACTTAAATAGAATTACCTTGTGATTCAGGTATCCCACTTGGGGGTATGTAATGAAAACAATAAAACACTCATCTGATAACTGGATGCCCATCTTTATTGAGGCACTTCCCAGTTAAAATGGTATGGAATCACCTAGGAATTCTGGGACAGATGGATAAAGAAAATATGGCATATATCTAGGCATACATCCATAAAAATCAAATCCTGCGACCTGCAACAATTAGGTGAAATTGGAGGATAGTGTGGTAAAATGAAATAAAACCAGACACAGAAATACAAACACTGCATGCTGTCCTGCATGTGGGGGAGGCTAAACCTGAACTTAGGTTGGTGATTTTTAAAGGTTAAAGAGTGGAAGTGGGAAATGAGAAAGGGATTTCATCAGTGGATGTGGCATATGTGTTAAAATAGTAAGCAGAGATCCTTTATTATGTATATATAGTACATCTTCACAAAGCTATTTTTAAAATGTTACTGTAATCAGTACTGAGTCACGCTTACAAAATGATTAAATGGAATAATATTGCCAGGCATAGTTGTGGATGCCTATAGTACCAGCAACTCAGGGGACTGAGGAAGGATAATTGACAATTTTAGGTCACCGTTGAGAACATAGCAAGATATTGTCTCAAAACCAAAAAAAAAAAAAAAATGAACTGGGCATATATCTCAGTGGTAGAGTGTTCCTAGATTCAAATTCATTACTGCAAAAAGAAATAAGAATACAATTTAGAAATAGATCCTTATATTTATGGTCGATTATTTTTCAAGGAGAATGCCAAGACATTACAGGAAAAATATTTTCAAATCATCTGGAACAATGATCCATATAAAACTTGGAACACAATCTCAAACACTATTTCACACTTTTCACAATTAATTTTAAATGAAAGAAAAGTGTAAATATGAGAATTTAAACTACAAGATTCTTAGCAGAAAACACGTAAAAATCTCAGGATCCTGCATTGAACAATAGATTCTTAGTAAAGACAAATTTTTTTTTGTTTCTTTTTGGTAAAAGGGATTTGAAAGGTTATTAAAATAGGTACTTGTCACTCCATTTTTCTATATGCTTAACAAAACATTGTTGAAATCTTAAGAACTGTTTGCTAATCTTGTTTCCAGAATGTGCTGTCCCCAACTGTGAACTGTTTGTTAATCTTGTTCCCAGAATGAGCTGTCCCCAACTGCCAAACTACAAAATGTAACTTCCCTCCTTGCTCTCTCCAAGAAAAGTATATAAACTCTGCTTAAGCTGTTCTCAGAGCTCTATCTCTCTTTGCTATAGAGAGAGCCTTAGCATGCTGCTATCCAAATAAACCCTTCCTTCTGCTGTTGCATAAGACAGTCTCTTGTGGTCTCTTCCTCCAACATTTCGCCGGACCCTTACAGATTGAACCCAGGGGAGCTTAACTACTGAGCAAGATTCCCAGCCCTTTTAAAAATTTTACTTAGAGCCCAATTGCTAAGTCTGGCTTTGAACATGTGATCCTCCTGCCTCAGCCTCCCAAACTGCTGAGATTAGAGGCAGGGGCCAAAAGATATTGCTTATAATGCCACATATTTAGAAAGTATCTACAGGATTTTAGATATGAGCTTTATGATGTGGCATAATAAATTTTGTGAAGGGTAAAGAAAAATATATTTATAATTTAGCCAATATGTTTTCTTAAACTATAGACTTCATCTAGCCTTCCGTATATACTATTTGAAATTTCACTGTTCCCAATGGGGACTTCTATCTGAAAAAGTCCAAACACATTTACCTTGTAGAAGTCAAACCTGGACATACATTTTTCTTAATCTATAGACTTAACTAAAATTGAAATTTCTCAAGAGTAAAGATTATTCCTCTAGAGCCAAATGATCCATAGCATTGTGTGAAATCATATTAGCTGAAGGGCTATAAAAGAAATAATATTAACTAATTACCTTCTGACCCCAAATAACATCCGTATACTTGTAGCTTCTTCATGTAGTCATGAATGTATTGTTGAGTCAACAAAAAGAGAAATCTTATAATTTTGTGGGCATATTTTTAACAAATTATGAATTATCATAAAAAAGGTTCTCATTTTCACCGAACTCACAGAAGTGTTAAAAGAGTCAAGATTAAGCCTATTACATTGATAAATGTCTTTGTTCCTTTATTAATTATTTGTTGGTACTGGAAATTGAACTCTGGGGTGCTTTACCCCTGAGCTACATTTTTAAATTTTATTTTTTATTTATGAATTTCAGTTAGAAATAACATTAATGTTTATTTTGACATGAATCATACCACTTTTAAATGGGGATTATTCTATATGAGTGGCGTGAATAAAATAAATAAAAATATTATATAGCCAAAACCACACCCAAAGTAATGAAAATTTCCTCAACTGTTTTTATGACTTTTATGCTTCTAGCTATTACACAAAAAACTTTGATCCTTTTTTAATTTTCCTTTTGCACATGATGTGAGGTACGTATCCAAATACATTTTTTCTTCTTGTGGGTATCTAGTAATCTCAGGGGCATTTTTGCTTCAGCTTTTACTCTTAAAAAATAGAAGCAGTGTGTGTGTGTGTGTGTGTGTGTGTGTGTGTGTGTGTGTGTGTGTGTGTGTGTGTCTGTGTAATCCCTCTGAACACTAGTTACAAATTGCTGCCCATGCAGGTCAGGCAAATTGTTGCCCACGCAGTTACAAATTGCCACCCCGGACCTGCAAAGTCAGCTGAACTTAAGGGCACTCATGTGAATTTCCAGGAACACCAAATAACATAGTCACACTTTACCTTTACACAAGCTTCAGGACTTCTTCTCTGCTCTTGGCCTCAGGCTCCCCAAAAGGGAGGGCAAGAGAAAGTCATGAGAGGCTGGTGAGAAAGTGAACACATTCAGAAGAGTGCTTTCATTGGAGGACTCTTGTTCTTAGAAAGTTTTATTCAAAAAAGGCCAGAGGGGCAGGGTTACAAGGACCATGAGGGTAAATAAATCCTCATGAATAATGCCTACATCTGAAGACCCCCCTCTCTATCTGAGCTGGGACAATGCCCAAGTCACCACAAATGTAGTGACTGGTCAGAGCCTCCTGCTTCAGGACTGGAAGGCATGGGTTACTCAGAAGAGCTTCCCACATATCCGTCCTTCTTTCTTTGAAAAAGCAGTTGATGGGTCATTATTTTGAGTCCCTTAATTCTTCTTCTAGGGACACAACATCCTGAAATTACAACACAAGAGAGAATAAGTAGCAATGAGAACAATACAAAGATATACCATGCAGAGTGTTTAAGAATGTTTTCCAGGGTTAAAGCTGTTTAACTCTAAGTATTTGATCAGCTAAAAATTAGGATCTGAAAAATCAATCTTACATTTTTGTATCTTGAATGTGATGATGCAGCTCCAAAAAATCAAAGCATTCTTCTTTCAAATATCCAACAAATGGTTTTGAAGCTTCTTCCAATACCACTAAGAAGCATTGCATTTGGCAGCAGTAACACACACATACTTATAGCTAGCATGACATTTAAGTCTTTCCTTGAATTTCAAAGTGGAAAGTTCATTATCTATATTCATGACAGCAGTCTCTAAGGCATTTAGCTTGGTCTCAATCCTTTCATTAACATTTATTTGATTGTGAAGAGCCTTGGAAGTATTTTGAGTCAAATAATTAAGAAAATGTGCATGTTGAATATTTGAGGTAAGGCTATCAAAGCTGTCACCATGGATGCAATTTAAAAAACTAAGGGAACAACTCTCACTATTATGAGTCCAAGAGCACACTTAGGTCTCGCTAGCTGGGCGTGTATTTGTTGTAAGACTTGAAAAGCAGCATCAGCCTACCATGGCTCTGAAATATTTTCTGGTAATAAAGGAGGGCTGATGGAGCATCATCGTTCCTTTTTCTCTATTATTTCTGGTGATATAATTAGTTAAATTACATTTACTACATGTTACAAGATATCTATCATCTTCCCTTTTAACTTTTACATTTCCTGTAATTAAAACATAAGGAGATTGAACACATGCCCATAAGCTGTAGCAAGAACCTTCCTGTTACAGTTCTTGCCTACAAAGTCTGGTAAAGCTTTGTCAGTAAAATGTAAGAATTCTGAGGCAGCAATTAAGCGCCAAACATTTTTCTCAATGCCACCTTCCCTGAAAGTAAGGATGCTACTAACAAATCCTCCAGGATTCATGGCATTACCCTTGCATAACTGTCTTTTGTCAATTTTAGAAGACCAGTCAAAAATATACCCACCATTTCTACACACCTTATGCTGTAGTTGAAAAGTACAAATAATATTTAAAGTTTCTAGTATTAACGATAAAAATGAAAAAGAGATGGAGGGGGCCAGATCTCTGACTCTGAAATATAAGCAATTAAAAACAGACTTATTTGCAATTTTGCCTTTAGCATAGTGGTAGGATTATGAGGGGTACTATGAGAATATGAGCACAAATCACAGATTTTATATATATTTCAATACAGCCCATTAACAAACTCAACATTAATTTTAAAAAAAAATTAAATCTCCATTGTTTAGGTCAAGCCCTAGCTACCAGAGATCCAGGGATTCTTAAGGATAAGTGGCTTAGGTGAAAGAAGAGGAGACAGGACTATAGCTGCAAGTCATGAGCAGCCTTCAGAAGTACTCGCTGCCCCTAGAGGGCCTTTATTTTTAAATATTATTTGTCACGACCCCCTTGCCCGCAAGGAAGACGCAACTCAGGAATGTTCTTTCAGCAGTTTATTCAGGCCCTTGATATTCTTCTAATGATTCTTCTACTCTCCCTCGGATGCCCCTCCCAGCCTTAATAAAGCATCGCGAACCCCAATGCAAAGGTGCCACGTGTACCCTTCTCACAGGGTGCTAGAAAATGACATGCCAACTTTCTCTGATAAGGAGCTGGGAACACGCCAACTCTCTTTGATATGGAGTTGTCTTTCACAGACCACGACGGAGCCAGCGCCATCATGTAATGGCGACCACAGTCCGCAGGAACGGCTCACCACAGCTCCCCCTTTTTGTTTCACTAAGACAATACAGGCGAGAGTAGAGGTCCTATCCCACTGTGCAAAAGTGGCTGCATAGTATGGGCCAGCCCCAGGGGGCGCCTTCCCCAGACCTGACACCATATCAGCCGACGCCTTTTTTCATGGGGCGGGGCGGAGACACGTCAAACCCGCATGCAATAGGACATGCTCCCCTTGAGGTCCCTCTTCTCAATGGATCACTCAAGTGCAGTGCCTTGCCTCGCATCCTGTATCGTGACGATGGTGAGTAAGAGGGAATAGCTGAGGTCGAACTGTGGCCATGCAGAGGTACAACTACAAACAAGTTGGCAGCACCCTGAAAGAAAGGCACGGACTTTAAAGTGATAGATAAAGACCAGTGTGGAAACCCTTCTGCGTGCAATGGCAACAAGACCCGCAGAGTGCAAGGGCTTTCCAGCACTAAGAGAAAGACAAAAGAAGGACATGTCGTACCCAGTGCAATGTTATAATAACTTGGGGTGCAACGACCATGTCAAAGGCACTAGTGGAGAAACCCATCTGCGTGCAATGGTAGCAAGACCGGCAGAGTGCAAGGGCTTTCTGACACTAAGAGAATAACGAGGAAAGACATGTCAATCCCAGTGCAATGTTATAATAACTTGGGGTGCAATGACCATGTCAAAAGTTTAGTGCTTAAGATGCGCAAGCCAGACCTGTGGCGAGCTGCCAGTTTCTAAAGCAGCAAGAGCTTGTATGATCATAGCCTTATCTTGAGCACTACGAGCCTTAAGGCGACAGAGAAACCACAAACAGAGGAACATACCAAAACAACACAGTGCACCAAAAATGTCTACTCCCACCCACTCTTTAAAAAAGGAAAAGGCAGAAGATATCCAATTGGTGAATTGACCCAGAGTCACGGGATCGACACGGGTACTATTCAAGACAGCTATCTGGGTTAGTTGAGACTGGATCATGTCTTCCGCTTCCATGGACCAATTCCCGGCCAGATATCCACCAATGATGTGGGAAGCATTCCTGGAATCATTAAATCTGACAGAGGTTATACATAAATGTGCACGTTGGTCAATGCAGCCTAAAAGTACTAGGTCAGCCAATTCTTCTACCTGAGCTTGAAGAAAATCTATTCTTTGGTTGGTAGCTAAAATCCCTGACAAAATATGTTGATTAATCGCATTTTGTGATTTAAGTATAGTGGACGTTTGTTGAACAACTTGATTAATAGTGGCAGCAGTTTGTACTTGACTGGCCATGGCTACTCTGGCCATAACTGCTGCAGCAGCAGATGCCGCCACGGCTGTCACTATAGCTGCCGTGATTCCAAAATCTCTGTGGACTCTAAGTAGCTCTACAATAGGAAATTTATCTGGATCCGCAGTGACTGGGATTGGGACAAAAGTTGGAATTTTCATAATTACTGCTACAGTCCAAGAACCATTCCAACACTCAGATAAGAAACAGGTAATAATAGAACAATCCAGCATCCCCGATGAGGTGTGATTAGCTAAAAGGAACAGGAACGGGGATTGGATACAGACCATTGCAGGAGGCAATGTGGCATAATGTAACAGAGAGTTGAACGAAACAGATGTAAGCCTATTACCTCGTTCACTCTCCTTAGTAGTGCCAGAAACATTAGCCAGCCAACTTTTGGCTCCTAGTAATTGAGCCAATGCGGAAATATCGGCTGAAGCCCCCTTCTCATTGGAAATGAGCCATTGAAACCAAGACCAACCTGTTCCTGTAGAGGAGTTGGCATTGTTGTTAAAGTTATAAACATATCTCTTTAGAGGGGGGGAAAAGGAGAAACCTTTAGCAACTTGATGTTTCTCCCAAGAATGATCCTGACAAGGTGTAAATGTCGGGGGAAAACCAAAATTAGGGGTACAGTAGGGAGAGGCCTTGAAATGAGTGGCATTGCAAGTACTATTAGAAGAAGGAGGCATTGGGATTAATACCTCGGAGATAATAGCTAAAGTAGTTATGTTTAAAACAGAGCTAGTTGCGGGGGTCCCTGAGCCTGATTGCTTCCCTGAAACTACTTGGCTCAATACAGCACTGAGAATACTCCCTGAGACTCGACTGGACCGCAATGGGTCCTCCCAGTTAGTCAAATTTTTGGTCTTAAGGCTAATACAATTAGTGTTCCCAAGACTGAAACAAAAAACTCCTGTGAGATTAACTTGAGACTGATTAAAAATATTTTCCATGTCCCCTCTAGGAGAGGTACAAGGAGCAGACATCTCACATGAGGTAGAAAAAAGAGTGGGGAGGACACTAGAATTACTATGAACTGGCATTGGCCATGCCCGTGCCACTGCCCACCACTGCATTGGTGCCATCTGTACCGTTGGCACCAGCATCAGAGCCAGAGCACTCATCAGAATGAAGCTCCTCATCATGGGACTGTTGTGGCACCTCCTGCTGCTGGTTAGTAGATCTCGAGACTCTTCTTGTCAGGCGTTCAGGGATCCACAGCGGCTCCGTGCGATCCTGGGGAAAAACACATACAGCTCCTCGTGCCCATGTCAGCACGGGGTCAGGGCCGTTCCATTGGCCCGTAAGAACATCCTTCCACTTAACATAGCCAGTCACAGAGGGCTGAGGGGACACATGTCTATCGGCCGCAGAGCGGCCATGAATATCCAAATTCAAAAAATTAATGGTAAAAAGAGCTAAGGACAGGCGTTCTTTAGGAGTGTGGTCAACTCCTATTCCCCCTTTTTGTTTTTCTAAGGTTTCTTTTAAGGTGCGGTGGGCACGTTCAACAATGCCTTGCCCTTGAGGATTGTAAGGCAACCCATGAGCAAGTTGTACTCCCATAGTAGAACAAAAGGATGTAAACTGTCTGCCAGCATAAGCAGGTCCATTATCAGTCTTAAGGGATGCAGGTGCACCCCATGCTGCCCATGCCTCTAAGCAATGAGTAATAACATTACGTGCCTTTTCTCCCGATAAAGCAGAAGCATGAATAATTCCAGAGTATGTGTCAATAGAAACATGTACATATTTGAGGTTACCAAAGTCAGGCACGTGAGTTACGTCCATTTGCCAGACAACCAATGGCTTCAATCCTCGTGGGTTTACACCATAAGTAGGAGGATGAAGAAATGTGACACAATGGGGACATTGTAATACTATCTGACGAGCATCTGCTCTGGAGATGGAAAAACGTCTGCGCAGTGTCATAGCATTGACATGAAAGTTGTGGTGAAACAATTTAGCTTCTTCTAAGGAGGAGGCCAAGCATACCAACTGGCTTCTAGTTGCCGAGTCAGCACAGGCATTACCCTGTGATAACGGGCCAGGAAGAGAGGTGTGAGCCCGAATGTGCATTGGATAGAAGGGGGCAGTACGGCTACGGATAAGCTGTTGAAGCTGATTAAAGTAAGCAGACACAGCATGGGTGTCACTAATAGCTCCTACAGCCTCCAGAATTTTGAGCGCCTGCACCACATAGATGGAGTCCGAAATGAGATTGAAAAGAAAAGAACACTGTTTAAAAACTTCAATGACAATTTGCAGTTCTACCCATTGTGGATTTCCAGGAGCAAATTGATGCTGGACAGGGGGAGAGTCATTAATCACATAAGCTCCCATTCCAGACTTAGAGCCATCAGTAAAAATATTAACAGCCCCCGGAATTGGAGTGGGTGAAGTTACTCTAGGGAAAATGATAGGATGCTCTTTAACAAAATGGAGTAATGGATGAGAAGGGTAATGATTATCAATATCCCCTTGAAACGAGCAACATAGAATAGCCCAGTTGTCTAGAGTAGCACACAAAACATTAAGTTGAACTTTAGAATAGGGTATGATAAGAGAAAAAGGTGCTTGTCCAAAAAATTGAATGCTCTGTTGAATCCCTCTAAGTGCTAATGCTGCAACAGCATCAGGATAGTATTCTAAAGATTTTCCTGGGGATACATGTGGGTGGATCCATAGTAAAGGCCCATCTTGCCACAGTACTCCAGTAGGCTGCCGCATAGTGGCAAGCACACATAACTGGAAAGGTTTATCACTCTGGAGCCTGCATAGAGTAGCATGTTGTATAGCTTCTTCTACTTTTATAAGGGCCGCTCTGGCCTCTTTAGTGAGGGTACGAGGGGAAGTAAGATCTGGATCACCCTTAAGAATAGCATACAAAGGCTGGAGCACGATATTAGGAATATGTAAATAACCTCTTATCCAATTAATATCTCCCAACAGTTTTTGAAAATCATTTAAAGTTTGGAGATCTTGAGTTTTTATAGTAACTTTTTGTGGTTTTAATATGTCATATCCAATCGTCGCTCCCAAATACTGAATAGAATCCCCTGTTTGAACCTTTTTAGGTGCAATATGTAATCCATACTGAGCTAACAACTTCACCAAGTCTTTATAGGCCTCATAAACTGACCGTTGTAATTTGGCTGCCAATAATACATCATCCATATAATGAATAATCTTGATGGAAGGATATTGTTGTCTGAGAGGTGCGAGTGCCTTCCCTACATACATCTGGCAAATCGTAGGACTGTTAGACATTCCCTGTGGTAAAACAACCCACTCAAACCTTTGATCTGGTTCCTCGTGATTACACGAGGGAAGGGTGAAGGCAAAACGCTGTGAGTCTTTAGGATGCAAAGGAATAGAAAAGAAACAGTCTTTAATGTCAATAGCAATGATATGCCAGCCCTGAGAAACAGAGGAAAGCAGCGGCAGCCCGAAACACCCCCGCCATACGGAGGCGGATCGGGAGGCCGCCCGTTCCCGAGCCCTTGCTTATCTCTGTTCCCTGTACCTAAACTCCCTAACTGCCGAGACAGCGTCTCCAGCTCCTCCTCTTCATTATCTTCTACCTCTGACCCACTTTCGCATGGGGGCGTGCGCAGCACACTGAGATTTGGATACAGTCTCCTCCCGTTCTCCACGCCCCGCACACTCCCCTCTTCCTGAGACACTTCGCTCTCTGTTGTTTCTGATTTTTCTTCATGTAATTGTTCTAAAACCTCTTGCCCTTTAACAAGCGCTTCTTGGCATCGGCCATCCGTAAGACAACTACGGACCATCTTCCAGAGGGGTATCACCCCGCCCTCTAGCATGCCTTTCTCACGAGCAAAGTCAAGGTCTTTGCCTAATTTATCCCAGCTGGGTGTAGTGAGGCTGCCTGAAAATGCAAACCACGGTGCAGCGACATCTACTCTCTGTAAAAATCTCTCTAAGGTACTGCGTTTCACCTCCAGTCCCTTGGAACGTAAAAGGCCATCGAGGGCTAGAAGGAGTGGACTTGAAGTCACAGCACCCATAACGCAACACAAGAAAACACAGAAATTGAAAGTGAAAGTACACAAAACAAAACGAACATACACAGAAAGAAAACAAAAATTCAGAGTGCAATTGCTATGAGATGTAACGCCCTCTCTTTTTACAGAGGAGCAGGTACCTTTTAATGCTCCCTCTTTATGTATAGAGGAGCCTCCGCTTTTTAACAGCGGGTCCCACCTTACCTGGGACTTACCGGCGCGCCTCCCTGACTGCTGAAAGTTCTGGTTCCTGGGTGTTTCTTTGTTTCTTTTCTCCCGGGTCTCGGCACCACTTGTCACGACCCCCTTGCCCGCAAGGAAGACGCGACTCAGGAATCTTCTTTCAGCAGTTTATTCAGGCCCTTGATATTCTTCTAATGATTCTTCTACTACCCGGAATAATAATTGGATGCCCCTCCCAGCCTTAATAAAGCACCTCGAACCCCAATGCAAAGCTGCCACGTGTACCCTTCTCACAGGGTGCTAGAAAATGACACGCCAACTTTCTCTGATAAGGAGCTGGGAACACGCCAACTCTCTTTGATATGGAGTTGTCCTTCACAGACCACAACGGAGCCAGCACCATCATGTAATGGCGACCACAGTCCGCAGGAACGGCTCACCACATTAACTAATTACCTTCTGACTTCAAACTAACATCTGTATACTTGTGGCTTCTTCATGTAGTCATGAATATATTGTTGAGTCACAAAAAAAAAAGAAATGTTATAATTTTGTTGGTATATTTTTTAACAAATTATAAATTATCATGAAAATGGTTCTCATTTTCACTGAACTCACAGAAGTGTCAATAAAGTCAAGATTAACCCTATTACAATCAGAAATGTCTTTGTTCATTTAATAATTATTTGTTGGTACTGAAAATTGAACTCAGGGGTGTTTACCCCTGAGCTATATCTCCAGTGCCTTTGTTGATTTTTAAGTTTTATTTTTTATTAGTGAATTTCAACTACACATAACATTACAATGTATTTTGACATGAAATCATACCACTTTTATACAGGGATTTTTCTAACTGAATGGCATGATTAAAATAAATACATATATTAAATGGGCATCACCACATCCAAAGTAATGAAAATGTCCTCAACTGTTTTTTATGAGTTTTATGCTTCTAGATATTACACAAAGGCCTTTGATTCTTTTTTAAATTTTTATTTTTGTATATGATGTAAAGCATGTATCCAAATATATATATATTTTCTTTTGGATATCTAGTCATCCTAGGGCCATTTTTCCTTTTGCTTTTCCTCTTGAAAAATATAAGCCACAAGTATGTGTGTGTGTGTGTGTGTTTGTGTGTGTGTTGTGTGTGTGTGTGTGTGTGTGTGTGTGTGTGTATAACCCCTCTGAATACCAGTTACAAATTTCTACCCACCCAGGTCAGGCAAATTTCTGCCCATGCATTTACAAATTGCTGCCCCCAACCTGAACAGTCAGCTGAACTTAAGGTCACTCATGTGAATTTCCAGGGATATCAAATAAAACACAGACACACTTTACCTTTACACAAGCTTCAGGGTGGCTTCTGTGCTCTCAGCCTCAGGCTCCCCAAAAGGGACAGCAAGAGAAAGCCATGAGAGGCTGGTAAGAGAGAGTTATCACATTCAGAAGAGAGCTTTTATTGGGGGGACTCTTGTTCTTAGAAAGTTCTATTCAAAAAAGGCCAGAAGAGGCAGGGTTACAAGGGACAGGTGAGTGTAACTCAACCCTCATGGGTAACACCTACAACTGAAGACCAGCCTCTCTATCTGAGCTTGGACAATGCCCAAATCACCACAAATGTACCAGAGCCTCCTGCTTTAGGACTAGAAGGCATGGGTCATTCAGAGTTGCTTCCCACATATCTGTCCTTCTTTCTTTGGAAAAGCAGATGATAGGATATAATTTTGAGTCTCTGAATTCTGTTCTGTGGGAACAACATTCGACAATTACAACACAAGAGAGAATAAGTAGCAATGAGAACAACACAAGGATATAACATGCAGAGTGTTTAAGAATGTTTCCAGGGTTAAAGCCGTTTAATTCTTTAAGTATTTGATCAGCTAAAGAAGTAGGATCCAAATAATCAATCTTACTTTTCTGTATACCTTGAATCTGATGATGCAGCTCCAAAAGATCCAAGCTATTATCATTGTTTTGCCAATATTTAACAAACGGTTTAGAACTTTCTCCCAATACCACTAAGAAGCATTGTGTTTGGCAGCAGTAACGCACACATACTTATAGCTAGCGTGACATTTATGTCTTTCCTTGAATTTCAAAGTGGAAAGGTCATTACTTATATTCATTAGAGCAGCCTCTAAGGCATTTAGCTTGGCCTCAATCCCTTCATCAACATTTATTTGATTGTTAAGAGCCTTGGAAGTATTCTGAGTCAAATTATTAAGAAAAATTGCATATTGAATATTTGAGATATGGCCACCAAAGCTGAGACCATGGAAGCAACAAAAGAAACCAAGGCAACAACTCTCACGATTATGAGCCCAAGTGCACATTTAGGTCTCACTATCTGGGCGTGTATTTGTTGTAATACTTGAAAACCAGCATCAGCCTACCATGGCTCTAAAGAATTTTCTGGTAATAAGACAAAAGAAAGATAATGGAGCATCATCGTTCCTTTTTCTCTATTATTTCTGGTGATACAATTAGTTAAATTACATTTACTACATGTTACAAGATATCTATAATCTTCCCTTTTAATTTTATCTTTCCTGTAATTAAAACATTAGGAGATTGAACACAGGCCCATAAGCCGTAGCAAAAACCTTCCTATTACAGCTTTGCCTACAAAGTCTGGTATAGGTTTGCCAGTAAAATGTAATAATTCTGAGGTAGAAATTAAGTGCCAAATATCTTTCTGAATTCCACCTTCACTGAAGGTCAGGATGCTACTCACAGATCCTCCAGGATTCATGGCATTACCCTTGCATAACTGCCTTTAGTCAATTTTAGCAGACCAGTCCAAAATATACCCACCATTTCTACAACCTTATGATATACTGGAAAAGTATTTATACAATCCATCCACTTAAGAAAGGCGCCTATATCTATTGCAGAAGTGTTAGGAGAACGAGGTATTCGTGGATGTTCTACTGAGATGACTGGTTATGAGAAAGACCAGTTTGAATAACTGATCTGATCTAAAGCTTTTAGTCTCCAGAAACAGTATGATTAGTTGGTCCCCAAGCTGCTGTCTTTTCCTCAAATGAGACTTTTGGAGAGCTAGAATATTTTTCGTGGGACCAACACAAGGGTAGTTGGGCACTATAACCCGAATAATTAAATCCAATCACATGGTTTGGAGAAATAGGGTTGTCTGTAAATCTTGCCATCATGAATGAGTCATTAGTAAACACTGTGATGTATTCTCCAGTCCACACTACTGGGTGTACTAGAGGTGGATCTTGAAAATATGTCTAGTAAGTGTCTCCCTGATTCCCCTTTACCTGACAGCTCAATAGAGCTATTACTAGCTATTAGCGAGCATCATAGTTGGAGATTTAACTTTTTTTTTGCTGTCTAATAATTTGTTTGCCTGCAGTGTCAAATTCTTCAGGTCCTTTCATGAGGGTGGCTTCACCATTGGGTCTTTCTGGGCCATCTTTCTTTCTCTATACCTTTGAGAGTTCCTCTTGTTGGAGGGAGTTAGGTCTGGCATCTTTTGGTCACTCTTAAGTCTTTTGAATCTTGGTTCTAGGTTCTTTATGCCTGATGGTGCATTCAGAAACCCAAATAGGATGAAGAGGACCTTCTGGGAAAATACAAGCATGACCTCTGCCCCACATGATATTTGGATCTGGTCTTCTCCATTGGCCAGTCTGCAAGTCCTTCCATCAAACTCAGCTTAAAGGGCCTGTTGCTGTGGAAGACATGTCACTCAGCTGCGGTGTGTCCTTCTGAGTCAAAACATAAAAAAATTTAAAAAACAGAGCATGATTGAGGTTATTTTGGAGAGTCCTAGTCCTATCTCCACTTTTAGCTTTTGTAATTGTAGCTTAATAGATAAATGATCTCATTCTACAAGAGATTGACCTTTCTCATTTGTAAGTTTTGAGGACTGATTATATGTCCTCTAATCACATGACCTAGATATTGAAAAGGAGATGTCTTTAACACCTTTGGAGGTACAATGAACAAACCCATTGCTGTGAGTGACATCCCTTATTGGGCAAAAAGTTTTAAAAGTACATCTGGATTATCATTAGCTAAAAGTATGTCTTTTATAAAATGAAAAATATATGCACAGGCGTGATAGCCTGTGTCACAACATTTTTCTATAGGGTAGGACTGTTAAACATTCCCTGAGGCAACACTTTCCAGCAATACCTTTTAACTTGTTCTTTAAAATTAATTGCTGAGACACTGAAGGCAATTTCTTTACAGTAATCTGGGTGCAAAGTTATAGAGAAGAAAGAATCTTTTGGATCTATTATTATCAAATAATAATCTAGAAAAATAGCTGTAGGAGAAGGAAGCTTAGATTGTAATGCTCCCATGGGCTCTATAACACAATTAATATATCTTAGGTCTTGTAATAATCTCTAGTTACCAGACTTTTTCCTAATTACAAAGATGTGTGTGTTCCAAGAGCTTAGTTTAGGGGCTGTAAATGACCAGCCTGAAGTAGTTCCTCAACTAGTATGTGGGCTATTTTAACTTTTCCCCTGTAAGGGGCCACTTATAAACCCAGATTGGCTCTTCTGTGAGCCAATTAATTTTTTTTATGGCCAGGGCCTCTTCTAAAAATTTGGGCTGGATGCATTCGTTAATCTCTTTTAGAGTGATTGGGTTACACGTAAGTATTCTTCCTGTAAATCTCCCTCAATTTCCCTAGGAGTAAACCCTTGATTAAGTCCTTTGAATGACATGATAGTCTTTTGTAGAGAGCTGGATGACATGTTCTAATTGCAAAGCAATTTTAGACTATCTCAAAAATTTGAATCAATCAATCACTCCTGGCAGTACCAGAATTCTGTTATTTACATTGTTTCATCCCAAAATTAGGCCTAAGTTAGGGGGTAATGGCCCACGAGTCATCACTAATGTAGTGACTGGTCAGAGCCTCCTGCTTCAAAACTGGAAAGCATGGTCATTCAGTGTGGCTCCCCACAACACATCTTATTGTTAGGCTGAAAATTTTAAAATGCAGGAGCTCCCCCAGTGACTCCCAAATTATAATGTACACTTTCCGTAGGAAAAAAAAATAAAATGACTCCTCAGAATTAAGTGATCATTTCTTGTGTGAAATGATATGGAATGTATATAAGAGGAAAGGTACAGGCGTCACGACCCCTAGAAGAAAAGAGAATGACCATGATACGTCCATATCTGAAACCAAAACTCAAAGATCACAAAAACATCATTACCATTACCTTGGTTTTCTTATCCCTATAATTGATCATTAGATTGTAACATTTACATATTCCAGTCAACTTAAATCAGCATGTATAAAAATTTTTTTTTGAGCCAAAGCACTAACACATGAAAAAATATAGGGTAATCATGTGCTTTAACTTTTGAACAGGTTTGTACATAGTTAACAGCTTATCTGAATAAGAATTTTGTTTTTCTCATTGTGAGGACATTTGCTTCTCTCCCTGTAAAATAAAAAAAGAGACAGATTTAGTTTATAGTATCTTGTAAACAGTCTATTATAGAGAAGTTTGGGAAGTCTATGCTATATACTGTCTACCCTGCCATCTCAAATGTATAACTACCATTATATATTATAAAGTACAATAAAAGAGGTAGGAAAATACAAAGATATTTAATTAAGTAAATTGTGAGGTGCCCGGCTAGCTCAGTTGGTACAGCATGAGACTCTTATTAAATTGTGTGGGAGATTTAAGTGCTCCATAGGTATGTCTCTTTTATATCCATATTGTTGTACCCATTTCTGGATATATTTCCATGCTAGGGCTTCAAGAATAAATAGGAAGTCAATATTGGGGTAAAATATTTTCCTACATATTTTGAAGTCAGTCAAGTATCCTCAGGGGTTACTTTTAGGGATTGCCTGACTTTATCAGAATGTTTCTGTGCTTGAAGCATCAAGAGCCAAGTAAGATCATCATGTAACCACATTTCTATTGAAAATTTTGGGAGTATTTCTCTCCAATGACTCTCCTTTTTCCCGAATATGCGCCAGCTGCTCTATGCCTTTGATGCCTTTCTAATTACCCTGTTTAGAAGGTTGTGTGACTCTCCAGAATTTCATGACAAAAAGTTAAATATTTGTTACTAAAGATACATAAATCTGGGGCTTACTTTCATATCACCATACCTTATCTACACCTGTCTTTATTTCTCTAATGATAACAAGGAAAAAAATGAACAAAGATATGACTCATAAAAGTAATATCTCCAAGTAAATTGAATAATTAATAATCAATAGAGATTTTATGCCACTATTTACCCAATAGTGTGCTTTTAATACCTGTTACTAAAAACATTTAATAAAGTAGAATAGTTTGATATCTGGAAAATGGTGATTTCATACAGAACCGTGTTAGCACATTAATACTTACTTTTATTTCCTGAAAAAAAAGCATATATAATGTGAAGAATGTATTTCAAAGTCCATAGCATAGTCTCAACAACAACAATAACAACAACAATAGATTAAAATTTCTGGGGCTGGGGCTGTAGCTCAGCAGTAGAGTACTCAGAGCCAGCCTCAGTGAAAGATTTACTAGGCAGCTCAGTGAGGTCCTGTCTCTACATAAAATAGGGCTAGGGATGTGGCTCAGTTGTTGAGTGACCCTGAGTTAAATCTTCATTATCCCCCCTACAAAAAAATAATATCTGAGTCATTCTTTCATGGAGGTTCTAAAATGTAGAATTAGTATAGAGTAAGTGTTATGGGCAAAGCTCTGGAGTGCAGGTGCATGCATTTCAATCCAGGCTTTTATATATATTATAGATTTGATGTTGATCTACTGATGGAATATTTCCTACACAAGGCATGTATGTACTTTAAGTGTCTGAAATAGTAGAAATATATTTTACCTAATCTGCAGCTACATATTGAAAAATAACAGTCATCAGAAAATCATGCATGTGAAGCTAGATCATTTAATGACTCTTTAGAAAATGTAGATCTACAAGGCGAGATAGTAAAAGAAACAATAAAAATGAAACATTCATGAATTTGGGATGCCATTTAAAAATCCGAGGTGAATGTTGGTCCAGAATCTGACTTCCATAACAAGATTCAAACAGCATAAGAATTAAAAATCAAGAATCGATAAATGGGATAGATTCAACCTAGAAAGCTATTTCTCAGCAAAAGAAACAATAATATGAAGAGAGAACCTACAGATTTGTATAAAGTCTTTACCACACATACCTCAGATCAAGCACTAATCTCTAGGGTATACAAAGAATTCAAAACTTAACAAAAAAACCCAATTAACAAATGGGCTGAGTAACTGAACAGACATTTCACAGAAGAAATATAATCCACTACAAAATACATGTCAAAAAACATTCAACAAATCTAGCAATTAGGAAGACTTAAATCAAAATTACTTTAATTTTTATCTCAATTCAGTCAGAATGGCAATGATTAATAATACAGGCAACAATAAATGTTGATGAGGATGTGGGAAAAAGGAACATTCACATATTGCTCATGAGACTGACTGCAAATTTGTGCAACCACCATGGAAAGCAGTATGTAGACTTTTAGAAAAACCAGAAGGGAACCACCATTTGACCCAGCTATCCCTCTCCTCGGACTATATCCAAAAGACTTAAAAACAACATATTACAGGGACACAATCACACCAATGTTTACAGCACCACAATTCACAAAAGCTAAATGATAAAACCAACCTAGGTGTCTTTCAACAGATAAATAAATAAATAAAACGTGATTAAATATACCCCCCCACCAATGAAATATTACTTAACTTTAAAGATAAATGAAACTATGGCATTTGGTGGTAAATGGATGGAATTGGAGAATATCATGCTAAGTGAAATAAGCCAACACACACACACACACACACACTCATACACACACAGAAACACAAAGGCCAAATGTTCTCTCTGATAAGTGGATGCTAATTCACAATGAGGGGTGAGGAAGAATAGTTACTTTAGATTAACTCCAGAGGAGTACAGGGAGGAAAGGGGATATGTAGATAGGAATGATAGTAGAGTGAAACAGACATTTCATATAATATATATGGATGCTAAACCTCTAAACAAGGGAGGGGGAGAGAATAGAAATTCAGTGGATTAGACAAAGCTGGAACGCAGGGAAGAAAAGGGATATAGGAATAAAAATGACAGTAGAATAAATCAGACACAACATTTCAGTGTTCATATATAAATACAACACAAGTGAAGGTTCACACGATGTACACCTCAAGAATGGAATGCTAACTAAAATGAGTTTTACTCCATGTATAATATGTCAAAATTTGCTCTACTCTCATATACGTAAAAAAGTAAGAAATTTTAAAAATAATAAGGGAAAATTTGTATAAAGAGAAGGTCTGTGAATGAAAAACTCTTCAATAAATGCTAATGTCTTCAAGGTTAAATAAAATTATAAAAGACTACCTTGAGCCCATACAAAATAGTAAACAATGACAAATAGAGTTGCCCAAGTCAGTGTGCAACTATCAATTATCACAAAATTTTTATTTACAACTCTTTTCTATTTGTTTTACAAGGCAGCACAAGAGAAGTACTTACAAGTTGAGTAGAGAGGAAACATTACATAGCAGAGCTATGAATACTATTAATAGTGCTGTGTGCACTCAAAGAAAGCATTTTCAATTTCGTTCCCCATGCAATAAAAAATCATGCAGTTCAAAGATACACTAGTTACTGATTAGATAACATATACATGTGTTTGTGACATTAAGCATGTGGGCAGCTGCTCAACTTGGCAGGTCAGGTCCAATAGATAAGGAAGACACTCTCTTCACACAAGGTAGCGTTTCTTTGAGTAATACTATGAAAGCAAAAGAGAAAGCAAAGTAAAAGACATAGGCCACTGTGTTGCCAGACTAGGAAAACCCAAACACTGAACCTATGTACTAGGGAGTCCCAGTTTTGAGGGTCCTGACTGGAAAATCTTGGGCAAAGTATCCTCTCTACAAGTGATAATCTGAAGTCTTTTTCTAACTTTTATTGAAAGTGAGGCCAAATAAATACAAGTTAGAACAAAGAAAACTTCATTCTAACATCTTGGATGACCTAGTGATACCATGAAGAACACTAAATCCTCGCAAGAACAGGTCAGATCCTAGAGGAGGGAGTGATAGCCTTGAGAATACTCAATAAATTGGGGTTTCAATGAGTGAGCGACCAAGCCAGATGCATTGAGAAATTGGCATTCTTTAGGTGTTTCATCAAGGATATGCAGACATCATGCAGTCACATGAAAAGGGAAGATCTTTAGGATTTTCCTTACTCCTCTAGTACTGATTCTTTCCTCTGGGACTTATAAATAGTTAAAACTCTCATATGTAAAATGAAGCCAGTTTTCTGCATAAAATAATATGGAGATAAACATGAAACCTAGAGATTTACCCTTGGAAATAAAAAACACTATAAATATTATTCTCCTAGAACTTATCATTATATTTCAACATTTATTTTCCCAAATAAAGTTAAATGCAATGTTTGTGGGTGGTGTTTTGTTGACCCCAAAAGCTCACATATAAAGAGAATAATGTGTTTTTACTTTTTTGAAGAGGACTTGTAGATCAGAGTCTAGAGGTTTGTTTCAATAAAAATTGTGTTTCTCTCTCTGTGATGTCATGGGCTCTTAGAGCTTTAATATCTGAAGAGGGACAGAGATAATTTATAGTATATTATAATTACTGGATGCAGATAGACACATGCTATCAAAAGTATAATCAATAAGTATAACAAACATTGTATTGTAAGTTATTAACTAGAACAAAAAAGGTCTACAAAATCACAATATATAATGAAATAAAAAACTGTGGGGGCATAAATACTCCTATAGTATGTCTTTTTCTTTTTACAGTCATCATTTCACATGTTTCTGGTTACACTTTTCTACTGGGTATCCAAGACTAAAGAGGTGGTCCCAAATTGGGATGGTTTTCCTACACTTAAGGTGAGTCTAGTCTCCTCAGTGATGAAAGTCATGGAATTCATGAGGAACTGCATGATTTCTTCAGTCCAAGAGTCAGTATGGGCCTGTGGATAACGAGGATTCACCAGGAAACATTGAGACTAATTCCCCCTTCAGCAACCCTCCTCTTTTACCTGAATATGCACATTGGCACCTAGTCTCTTGGGTCTTTGTTATCTCCCTGACTGGGAGCTCTTATAACTCTCCCGAGATGTAGATTTTTTAGGGAGTACTACAACACTATAAGGTGAAATTTTAAAGTCATAATTCAAACTAGGGATATCTGGGCATTATTTTAGTATTCCTGGGTCCTTCCTATAACTTAATTTTTTCATAATTACAAACAAAAGTGTATATAATTTACATATATAATATTCTCCAAATAAAACTTAATTAAACATATGAAATAATTAACACACACGATATAGCATTATTTACCCAATAGAATGTTTTACTATTGTATCAATCCATTAGCAATGTGAATAGTGGAAGATGTGTGACCTAATAACATAATTAAATGTGTTAAGGTCTGTAAACAAGTCAAAATAACACCTGGTATTTTGCCAGGGGAATGTTAGAGTTCATAAACAAGTCTGGATGGTGCCTGGCAAAATGCCAGAGGGAGTGGTTTGAGAAGTAACAAAAGTGAGCCATTGAGTGTGGAGATTCCTTATTGGTTGACTGATGTATCTAGTTTATGCTAATTAAGATAAGCTGTGCAAAATGTATAAATACCTCTGTTGCCCTACAATAAATGGCTCCCACTCCTGCTGTATCAAAGTACAGAAGTTATTCGTAACTCCCTGGTTATTTTGCTGCAGCTGGGCTGCGGCAGAAATGCATGACAATGTTAACATTAAGAAATTCACATTTTATTTAGAAATAAATTGCATCATTAATGAAATATAAGTAAAAGTGCTCTGTAAAATGGGCATGGTGGTCCATGCCTGTGACCCTATGGAAGAGAGAAGCTTTGGAAGGTAAAAGCCAGGCTTCCTAACTTAGTGAGGCCCTATACAACTTAGCATACCCTATCTCTAAATAAAAATTAAAAAAGAATTCTGGGGATGCAGTTTACTGATTCAATTCCCTTAGATATGTAAAAAAATAATAACTAAAAATTTAAAATTTCATATAAATCTTAAGAGACTTCTGTAATAATCAACTATGAGAATTATATTGTCTCCAGTTGTAAAAAATGAGAATGTTTAGCAATTGTTGATTTATAGTAAAATTATATCCTTTTAGGGATGCACTATTATATATTTGTATATCCTTATTTCTACATTATCAGATGAAGTTGTTACAAAAATTTTCAGCAAATATGAAAAGAAATTATCCATTTTCTACATCCAAATGATTTTTTCCCTCCTAGGTCCCAAATGCTTCAAGGTATGGGCTATAGTTAAAAAAAATACTACAATTTTTATATTTTTCAAGATTTTTTTTTATTGTAAATACTTTGCTGTTATCTAAGGTACATACTTTGGACAAATGCTGCTCCACCCTTGGTAAGGTATGAGGTAAGTAATTAAAAATTGTCTGAAATTTGAATATAGTCTTGGACACATTCTTCAGCTTTCTATATGCTATGAATCCTCCAGTGTTTCAAAAATGTTTGATTAATGGCCAAAACTTTGCAAAAATTTTTCTACATGTCCTCTCATTCGTATAAATTCTGAGGAGCTGAGTAGGGTGTGAAGAACTGTTGGAGACTCTGACACCTATTTACCAGTTTTATAATTTCTGTGCTATCATATCTCTGATGTGAAATAGTGTTGAACTACTGTGAAATAAGGGTTGATTCATCTTTAAAGACACTGATGCAATGTTTTCACTTGTAAACCTCTCCAGTATAAAATCTGTACTGTTTAATAAGATGTGATCTTCAATTTTAAAAGGTTTGCCATTCTTTACATTTATAAGATTTCTCTCTAGTACGGGTTCTCTGGTGTTGAGTAAGTGATGATTTTGTATTAAAAGCTTTGCCACAATCTTTACATTTGTAGGGCTTCTCTCCAGAATGAATCGTTTTGTGACAATTAAACTGTGAGATTCTATTAAAAGCTTTGTCACAATCTATACATTTGTAGGGCTTCTCTCCAGTGTGGATTCGCTGGTGCTCAGTAAGTGATGATTTTTTACTAAAACTCTTGCCACACACTTTACATTTGTAGGGCTTCTCTGCAATATGAATCCTGTTGTGGCGATCAAAATGCCAGTTTCTATTAAAACTTTTGCCACGCACTTTACATTTGTAGGGCTTCTCTCCAGCATGAATCCTGTTGTGATGATCAAGATTTGAGTTTGTATTAAAACTATTGCCACACACTTTACATTTTTAGGGCTTCTCTCCAGTATGAATCCTGTTGTGGCAATAAAGATTTGAGTTTATATTAAAACTTTTGCCACACACTTTACATTTGTAGGGCTTCTCTTCAGTATGAATCTTGTTGTGGCGTTCAAGATATGAGTTTTTATTAAGAATTTTGCCACACACTTTACATTTGTAGGGCTTCTCTCCAATATGAATTCTCTGGTTATTTTTAAGGCTTGGTTTTTGACTAAAAGCTTCGCAAAATTATTTACATATGTGGGGCATCTCTCTAGGGTGTGTCCACTGGTGACAAATAAGATTGGAGCTTTTATTAGAAGTTTTGTCACATTCTTTGCATTTGCATAGCATATCTCCTGTATGAACACTGTGATGTTGAGTAAAGTCCTTGAGTGTCTTGCATTCTTCACATTGGTAGGTCTTGTCTGCAGAATAATTTTTTTTTTCTGTTGAGTAAGTGTTGAAAACATTTTTAAGGCTTTGCCACAACTTTTACATTTACAGATCTTGTCTTCAGTATAAATACTCTGATGTTTCACAAGTTGTAACCTTTCACTAAAAGTTTTTCTGCATTCTTTAAGTTTGTAGGATTTATCACTGTCATAGTATCTACTGTATTTAAAAGATGTTGAGCAAGCTGATGGTTTGATATATTCTTTAAACTTATAGGGCTCTTTCTCTATAAATTATTTTGTATTGAGCAAGATCTACACTGTGATTAAAACCCTTTCAAATACCTCACACTTGCAAGTTTTGCCTTGACTGTGAATATTTGGATGAGTAATAGTTTTTGAGCACTGAAGCAAGACTTTCCCATATTTTTCATCTTGCTAATTTCCTTTAGAAAATAACTAGGAGTTTCTCTATATTCATAATTTTTATCACCAATATAAATATACTGGTAATTACTCAGGGTAGAGACATGGCTAATGGTGTTACTTTTAGCATTATGTATATAGTGCACTTTCCATAAATCTGTATCAGAATTGTCATTGAGCAATACTGTGGAAGAAGAAAATTTTCTACACTTCTTAATATCGTCTATTTGGGCACAAAAAGAAATTACTGTTTTGTTGCAGAAAATGGACATTTTGTAAAAAAAAACTCTCCCAAGTATCACTTTTAGAATATCTTCTCTGTGCAAATGTTTGACTGGAAATTTAACTCAGTGCTACATTTATACTTGGGCAAGTTAAAAACTGATGCATAGACCAGATTTTCCACATTTTCTTTCACTTCAAAAATGGCTGTGGATATATTTTCAAAGACATATACAGCTCCTAAAAAGTAAGTTGAATAAAATGATTATTTTCAGATATTAATTTTTTCTACAGTCTTTTGACCATAAAATTTTTATCATAAATTTGGACTACAAATTTGTTTTGACCACTGTAATACAATTTTTGAACTTTACTCTCACCTATATTTTCCCATAGTTTTCTTAGTTGTAAATAGTCAGGGTCACATTTTCCATATCTTCCCTCTTTCGCTCTCATTCCCTGCTCTGGTAAAATTTCTCGAGGATGATGAGAATTTATGGCTGAAATAAAAATAACAATCATGTTTACTTACTGTACTAGGCTGAATATATTTTGCAAACATGGGAAATTACAGCAATAAAGGAACATAAGCAGGGGGTAATTAAATCTAAGCCCATTGTTACTGAAGAAATATATAAATCAAATAAAACTGTATACAGAAAATTACTTCGAGATATTTCCAAATCATCTTAGGGTTCACAGTATCCAAGATGATTACATTTCTATAGAGAGTAATATAGTATAGGAAAATACATTGTGATACACAAAGCCTTTTCTTCTTCACAATATATTTTTAAAATCTACCAACTTTCTTCTGTTTCATTAAAAAAGAAATGTGAAACGTGAATATTTGGGGACTTTTCAAAAAGGGATTCCTGGTTACCAACAGAAAAAAAACATGGCTAAATCTACTATAAGAAAAGTAAGTTATGAATTACCCAAAGGGAATAGTAAATTATCATTTAAAAGAAGTTTACTGAACTTAACCCACAGACAAAAAATAAAATAAAATATAGTCAAGAATTGTTAATAGTAATAAGCAGAAAATGTGTGTTTAAAGACTTTCTTTAGAAAATGTCTGAAAGAGTCAGGGGTGGTTGTACATAGCAATATAGGAGGTTGAGCCAGAAAGATCAAATTTTCAAGGCCAGCCAAAATTAAAAAAAATGCAAACTAGTAGTTCTCTTTCCAGTACTAATAAATGCATCTCAGAAAATAAGAAAAATAAAACATCCAAGTAGCCCAATTATCTCCAAGTTGTAAAGACTCAAAGCAGGTTTTAATTCAAGTTTTAAAACTTACAGAGAATATTCAGAGCATCCAAATAAAAAGATGGGTCACCTAGAAATGTGTAACTATATAATTGTGAAATCCTTAGTTGAAACTTCACAACACAGAAAGGGACCTGGGACTATTTTCTGGGATGAAAGAATAAAAGTATCAACCGAGACATTATATTCATAGCTACTATTTTTCAAAAGAGAATGAAAATTAAGACTTTAAAGATAAAATGCACACACTATTCATCAACACTAGATCTGTTCTCCCAAAAGTACTAAAGGAAATCCTTCATACTAAAATGTAAGTGTGCAAATCAACACAAGTCATACAAAATTTTAAACATTTTTTGGCACAAACAATTCTATTTTGTTGTAATTATGGGTCCCAAACATGTAATTTTCAATAGAATTTGAAAGACAGAAGCATAAAAACAAAACTATCAGTAGGTATATATACCTATAATGATAATATAATTATGAAAAGACACATAAATATGATTTAAGTTTTTAATAAAGTGAAGTCAAGTTGATACTCATACAATGTATGAGTAGGATATTCTTCATTGTTAGATATTTTTGTCGGCAAATGCAACATTACAAATGTCTGATCAAAACAAACTTTGGCTATATGAATTAACTCTAAATATTACAACTATAGGTGGTCCACAAGATACTCTAAATCTAAGGACACACACATACTGAAAGCAAAGCGATAAAAAAGTGACACATACAAAAGTGACTGAATGTGACCGGAAAAGGAAGCCGCCTGGTGCCAAGCCAGACAGAAGGAGGAAGCCCGGCCCCGCCCCGTGTGCTAGTCTGGAGGAAGCCCATCAACCCTTAAAACCCATCAAAAGGGGTGAGGCTACCAGCATGGTTCTGCAGCTGATACAGGTACCGGGTTTCCAACTTCCCCACTTTTAGCTGTGATAACTCAAAATATTTCCCACAAGCTTTTAGAGGTTATAGCTATCAACACGAAAGAACAACTGTACAGGCACCTGGTTCCTACCCCAGAGACTAGAATAGGGAAGATACAAGTGGAAGGTCATTTCCTTTCACACTGGCTATACCCATCATCCTGAATACAGAGGCTCAAGCTAAGAATAAACAATGCCACCTACTGGAAGCAAGGAAAACAGTGTTCTGAGAGACTTTTATTTTCCTCTTTTTTTCTCTCTTTTCTTCTCTCTCTTCCACAACTTCAACATATGTGAAACCAAGAACTGTGGATGAACAACCGAGTTACCAAAGTAATATAAGATAGAGGAATTGCATATACCCCACCTTCCCTCATTTTTCTTTATTTCTATCTTACTTTCCTTTTCCTTCTCTTATTTCTCTTTTTTCTTTGTTATTTTTTTTCATTCATATTCTCTCTATCCCACTTTCAATCTCCTAAATTTGCTATCTATACATAAGTTAACTATCTAAATACAGACAGGAGGTTGAGTCTGTACATTCTTCCATAAATTACCAGTCTGTTAGTAAGAGTTCTTCAAAGGTGCTAAGTTAGTTTAACTTCATACCCTTACTCCTTTCCCTCTAAGTATAACATCCTTCATCTGAAATTAAGTTTTCTATATGCCACTAGATATGGTACGCCTTTTATGAAACTAATGAATATATTCTTAAGTAATAATTAAAACCAATACCTAAAGACTTAGAATCTAACTACAATTGTATAAATAATGAAAACTTGTGCTTAGATAATGTATTTTTGATATTGGGAACTGTTAACATTGTCTTTCTCTGCAAAAGAGGGATTTAGGAGCTATATAAGAACAATACAAATATATAAGGGGAAAACATTAACACAACAGATTCACAAAGCCAGAAAGAATCATGAGCAGTATGAAAAGACAAGAAAAAAAAAAGGACCACAAACAATACAGGTCAATTCAACATTAGACGAGGTAATATCTGCAGCTGATGGAATGTCAGATAAGGAGTTCAGGATATACATGCTTCAGCTGATCTGGAGTCTCAAGGAAGATATTATACAGCAAATTCAGACAATGAAGGATCACTTTGACAATGAATTACATAAACAATTCCAAGAAGCAAAAGATCAACTCTATAGGGAGATGGAGGATATAAAAAACAATCAAAAAAAAAAACAGAAATCCTGGAAACAATAAACCAAATTAAATACTCAAATGAGAGTAATACCAGCAGAGTAGAACACTTAGAAGATAGAACTTCAGACAACAAAGACAAAGTTTTGCAACTTGAAAAGAACATAGAAATCTCAGAAAGAATGTTAAGAAATCATGAGAAGAACCTCCAAGAATTATGGAATAACATCAAGAAACAAAACGTAAGAGTTATTGGGATACAAGAGGGTATAGAAGTCCAAACCAAGGGAATGAGCAATCTATTTAATGAAATAATACTAGAAAACTTCCCAGACTTAAAGAATAAAAAAGAAATCCAAATACTAAAAGCCTACAGGACACCGAATGTACAAAATCATAAGAGATCCACACAAAAACACATAATAATGAAGATGCCCAACATACAGAATAAAGAGAGAATCTTAAAAGCCACAAGAGAGAGGAAGCAGATTACATTTAGGGGTAAACCAATCAGGGTAACTGCTGATCTTTCAACAGTTGAAACTAGAAAATCCTGGAACAACATATTTCAAACACTAAAAGAAAAAGGGTTCAAACCAAGAATCATGTATCCAGCGAAATTAAGCTCCAGGATTGAAGATGAAATAAAAATCTTCCATGATAAACAAAAGTTAAAAAAATTTGCAGCTAGAAAACCAGCTCTTCAAAACATCCTCGGCAAAACATTACAGGAAGAGGAAATGAAAAATAACAATAAAAACCAACAGCAGGAGGTAATATAGTAAAGAAAAAATTAATCATAGAGGAAAAACAAATCAAGTTAAGTAACATACAGAATCAAATATGGCTGGAAATGCAAACCATATCTCAATAGTAACCCTAAATGTTAATGGCTTAAATGCATCAATCAAAAGACATAGGCTAGTAGAGTGGATTTTAAAAAAAGATCCAACAATATGCTGCCTACAGGAGACTCATCTGATAGGAAAAGACATACACAGACTGAAGGTGAAAGGTTGGAAAAATCATATCACTCATACGGACCCAGGAAGCAAGCAGGGGTGTCCATACTTGTATCAAATAAAATAGACTTCAAGCCAAAGTTAATCAAAAAGGATAAACAAGAACAGTACATACTGCTCAAGGGAACAATACACAAACAAGACTTGATGTTCATTAATATATATGCCCCAAACAATGGTGCAACTATGTTCATCAAACAAACTCTTCTCAAGTTCAAGAGTCAAATAGACCACAACACAATAATCATGAGAGATTTTAACACACCTCTCTCACCACTAGACAGATCTTCCAAACAAAAGTTGAATAAATAAACCATAGAGCTCAATAATACAATTAATAATTTAGACTTAATTGATATATAGAATATACCACCCAACATCAAGTGGATACTTTTTCTTCTCAGCAGCACATGGATCCTTCTCAAAAATAGGCGACATATTATGTCAAAGGGCAAATCTTAGGAATTACAAAGGAGTAGAGATACTACCATGCATTTTATCTGATCATAATGAAATGAAATTGGAAATCAACAATTAAATAAGAAAGGAAAAATCCTACATCACATGGAGATTAAACAATATGCTACTGAATGAACAAAGGGTTACAGAAGACATCAAAGAGGAAATTTAAAAATTCTTAGAGGTAAATGAAAACTCAGACACAACATATTGAAATCTCTGGGACACTATGAAAGCAGTACTATGAGGAAAATTCATTTCATGGAGTTCATTCTTTAAAAGAAGGGAAAGCCAACAAATAAATGACCTCACACTACACCTCAGAGCCTTAGAAAAAGAAGAACAAATTAGCAGCAAATACAGTAGAAGGCAAGAAATAATTAAAATTAGAGCTGTAATCAATGAAATCAAAACAAAAGAAATAATCAAAAAATTGACAAAACTAAAAGTTGGTTCTTGGAAAAAATAAATAAAATTGATAGACCACTAGCCATGCTAACAAAGAGAAGAAGAGAGAAAACCTAAATTACTAGCTTATGGGATGAAAAAGGCAACATCACAACAGGCAATTCAGAAATACAGAAGATAATTAGAAATTATTTTGAAACACTATACTCTAATAAAATAGAAGATAGTGAAGGCATCAATAAATTCCTTAAGACATATGAACTACCCAGATTGAGTCAGGATGATATAAACAACATAAACAGACCAATATCAAGTGAGGAAATAGAAGAAGCCATCAAAAGATTACCAACCAAGAAAAGCCCAAGAACAGATGGATATACAGCAGAGATTTACAAGAACTTTAAAGAACTAATACCAATACTCTACAATCTATTTCAGGAGACAGAAAAAGAGAGAGAACTTCTAAATTCATTCTATGAGGCCAATATCACCCTTATTCCCAAACCAGATAAAGACACCTCAAAGAAAGAAAACTACAGACCAATATCCCTAATGAATTTAGATGCAAAAATCCTCAATAAAATTCTGGCAAATCGGATACAAAAACATATCAAAAAGATCATGCACCATGATCAAGTAGGATTTATCCCTGAGATGCAAGGCTGGTTCAATATACGGAAATCAATAAATGTTATTTACCACATCAATAGACTTAAAGATAAGAACCATATGATCATCTCAATAGATGCAGAAAAAGCCTTTGACAAAGTACAGCATCCCTTTATGTTCAAAACACTAGAAAAACTAGGGATAACAGGAACTTACCTCAACATTGTAAAAGCTATATATGCTAAGCCTCAGGCTAGCATCATTCTAAACGGAGAAAAACTGAAGGCATTCCCTCTAAAATCTGAAACAAGACAGGGATGCCCTCTCTCTCCAACTCTATTCAATATAGTTCTCTAAATACTGGCAAGAGCAATTAGACAGACAAAAGAAATTGAAGGCATTAAGATAGGAAAAGAAGAACTTAAATTATCACTATTTGTGGATGATATGATCCTATACCTACAGACACAAAAGGGTCTACAAAGAAACTATTAGAGCTAATAAATGAATTCAGGAAATTATCAGGATATAAAATCAACAAACATAAATCAAAGGCATTCCTGTATATCAGCAACAAATCTTCTGAACTGGAAATGAGAAAAACCACTCCACTCACAATATGCCCACCCAAAATAAAATACTTGGGAAACAACCTAACAAAAGAGGTGAAAGATTTATACAATGAAAACTACAGAACCTTAAAGAGAGAAATAGAAGAAGATCTTAAAAGATGGAGAAATATACCCTGTTCATGGATAGGCAGAACTAACATCATCAAAATGGTGATATTACCAAAAGTTCTCTATAGGTTCAATGCAATGCCAATCCAAATCCCAATGGCATTTCTTGTAGAAATAGATAAAGCAATCATGAAATTCATATGGAAAAATAAAATACCCAGAATAACAAAATGAATTCTAAGCAGGAAGTGTGAATCAGGAGGTATATCAATACCAGATTTCAAGCTGTACTACAGAGTAATAGTAACAAAAACAGCATGGTACTGGTACCAAAACAGGTGGGTGGACCAATGGTACAGAATAGAGGACACAGAAACTAATCCACAAAATTACAACTATAAAAGAGCTAAAAGCATGCAATAGAGGAAGGATAGCATCTTCAACAAATGGTGCTGGGAAAACTGGAAATTCATATGCAACAAACTGAAACTGAATCCCTTTCTCTCACCATGCACAAAAGTTAACTCAAAATGGATAAAGGAGCTTGATATCAAATCAGAGACTCTGTGTCTGATAGGAGCCAACTTTTTTTTTCTATCTATATATTGTGGGGTTGGGCTCCAAATTCCTTAATAGGACACCCATAGCACAAGAGTTAAAAACGAGAATCAATAAATGGGACTTACTCAAATTAAAAAGCTTTTTTTCAGCAAGAGAAACAACTAAAGCGGTAAATAGGGAGCCTACATCTTGGGATCAATTTTTTACTCCTCACACTTCAGATAGAGCCCTAATATCCAGAGTATACAAAGAACTCAAAAAATTAAGCAATAAGAAAACAAATAACCAAATCAACAAATGGGCCAAGGACTTGAACAGACACTTCTCAGAGGAGGACATACAATCAATCAACAAGTACATGAAAAAATGCTCACCATCTCTAGCAGTCAGAGAAATGTAAATCAAAACCACCCTAAAATATCATCTCACTCCAGTAAGATTGGCATCAATTATGAAGACAAACGACAAGTGCTGGCAATAATGTGGGGAAAAGGGTACAACTGAACATTGCTGGTGGGACTGCAAATTGGTGTGGCCAATTTGGAAAGCAGTATGAAGATTTCTGGGAAAGCTGGGAATAGAGACACCATTTGATCCAGCTATTGCTCTTCTCAGACTATTCCCTGAAGACCTTAAAAGAGTGTACTATAGGAATACTGCTACATCTATGTTCATAGCAGCACAATTCCCAATAGCTAGACTGTGGAACCAACTTAGATGCTTTTCAATAGATGAATGGATTTAAAAAATGTAGCATTTATACACAATGGAGTACTACAAAGCACTATAAAATTAAAAAAACATGGAATTTGCAGGAAAATGGATGGCATTAGAGCAAATTATGCTAAGTGAATCTAGCCAATCCCTAAAAAACAAATGCCAAATGTATTCTTTGATATAAAGAGAGCAACTAAAAACAGAGCAGGAAGGAAGAGCATGAGAAAAAAATTAACATTAAACAGGGATGAGAGGTGGGAGGGAAATGGAGAGAGAAGGGAAATTGCATGGAAATGGAAAGAGACCCTCATTGTTATACAAAATTACATATAAGAGGATGTGAGGGGAAAGGGAAAAAATCAAGAGAGATAAATGAATTACAGTAGATGAGGTAGAGAGAGAAGATGAGAGGGGAGGGGAGGGGAGATAGAATAGGAAAAATAGCAGAATACAACAGTCACTAGTATGGCAATATGTAAAAATGTGGATGTGTAACCAATGTGATTCTGCAATCTGTATATGGGGTAAAAATGGGAGTTCATAACCCACTTGAATCAAATGTATGAAATATGATATGACAAGAGGTATGTAATGTTGTGAACAACCAATAAAAAAAGTGACTGAACAAAACCTGGGCTGTCTAAATTATAGTACACCAAACATAGTTTAAGACAGTTAATGGACATAGAAGACGTTTTAAATTTAAAAAAAAAAAACTTTGAAAAGAGGCAAAATAGAGAAAAAAGAACCTTTCCCTAAGTTCTGAATTAAGAGTACATAAATTTGCAACGTACATCCTACTTCCCAAACACACAAAGAAAACATTTAGAAAGTTGAATGAAAACAAAGAATCACTGTCATACTAGGAGACATCAATCCTGATTTACTGAAAAGGGAAATACAGTGAAGCAAAATGGTAATTGCAAAGCATAAGATTTGGAAAATATTTTGAAATTATTGTAGACATATAGAATCTCTGTTCTTAATTTCAAGTGAGATATTATATTGGATAGACCAATTTTATGTATTAAACAAAGGTTAATAATTATTTAAGTGATAGTTATTTTGTAACCTACATGGAATAAAAATTTGAAGTCAAAAGTAATAGGGATGTTCAAAGAGTGCTCAAACATTGAACACTCTTGAGCATGCTGTTGTTCAAGAATTGAGAGATAGAATTAAGAGAAAAAGTCGTTTATGTTACTTAAATTTAACTATAGGCTCCAGGTAATAATCATCAAACTCCCGTTGCTAAATTTTTTTGAGAGAAATCCATCCTTTAAATTGTATGAATATCCCACAAGCTAGAAATTACATTACAATATTTACCTGCTAAAAAGTATACTATAAGTTACAGCATTCAATTGTAAATGCAAACATGGAATTAGGTAGATGGATTTTTCAGTGACTGTGGTAATAAGCCCTAATATCAATAGCAAATTAAAAACATTTTACACAGTGTTCTAACTTGTTATTCAACAGAGTCATCCTGGGGGATGCAAATCAAATATCCCTTGAAAACAACAGATGAGCCAATTTGGAATATAGAAACTATAGAACTTTGAAGTCAAGTAATTTATTCAAATTATGTATTTGACAAAATATATATACACTAGGTTAACTAAAATATGTCACAGAAAGAATATTGCAGAATTCTAGAACATGACATCTCTAAACTAAAAAACAGCTTTCTGAACAAAAGAGAATGGTTTTTTGATGGGGAGAAAGAAATGAGTCTTTGCTTCCTAGGCATTGTTTTTTTTTTTTTTGAGATGTAAACTTTTTAGAGATATATTGCATAACAATTTGAATCAATGTTACTGAATATTTAAAATTTTGGAGACAGTAAGTTTTATTTTGTGGTTTTGATTACAATGAAAATTAAAAGATGAAGAAATTTGCAACATTTTTTAAACTACATTTAAAATAATGTGGTCATAATCCTATAAATAAGAACAGACTCATCAATATACAAATGATGGGCATGCATGAAATCTCAGCTACTAGGAAGTCTGAGGCAGAAGAATTGCAATTTCAAAACATCCTCAATAACTTAATGAGAATCTCGCTCCAACTATGAGTGAAAAGGAGCTTGGGTTGTAGTTCAGCATTAGAGTATCTCAGCCATCAATCCCCATTATATTTACATATAGGAAGTTTCAATTTCTACATACATGGGCAGAATGCAAAGCAAATCAAGATAAAATACAAAAGTCATAGACAAAAGAGGCTTACTATTTATACAATCAAAAGCACATATAATATTATTGGCAATATAAACAAAAGTCATGCATATCTTAATTAGTGAAGCAATTAACTGATATGAGGAAACCCAATCTATAGCATGGAACCTACTATATACAATGAAAAAATAAAGAAAAAATTAACCAACCAAATTGTAAATATCTAAAGATTTATTATTTTACACATCCTCTTATTCAACTACAACTTACACCATCTCTCAAAAGAGCAGTCTTTGTCCATCTTGACATTCATTCCATGGCAGAAAATTTCACAGAAAATCCATTACACATATTCAGAAAGAACATTGATAAAAAAATTTTAGTGAAAAAAATGTACAAATAAGATTACAAAAACTGACTTATGATAGTAATGTATTACAATGTGTGGACCTAGAAGTCTCAAGAAATGTGCAAAAATTTCCTGTAAATAATGGAAGAGGGGCTGGAGTTATGGACTAGTGGTAGAGAGCTTGCCTAGCATGTATGAGGCCCTGGGTTCGATCCTCAGCACCACGTAAAAATAAATAGGAATTCATTAAGAATTAAAAAATATATTTTTAAAAATTAAGAAAGAGCCATCAGATAATATTGACAGTCACAAGGCAAAGGGAGTGTTTTCTTGTTAATTTGAATGTACAGAGACATTACTGGAGGAAAAGCAGGAGACTAGATAATTGTAAAGCACAAAACACAGGACAGGTTTTGCTATGATAATAAGAGAAAGAAATCAAAGCTTCTCAAAAATCTTTTCTGCTGTATAACGTCTCCATCAACATTCTTGAATTTAGGCTTCCTCCTCTACCGCAACTATGTCCTCTGCTATATGTGGGCCATAGTATTTGACATGACTGCATTTCTCTTAGTCAACCATATATCAAGTGAACGATATATATCATGCCAACAAAGGAAAACATTAAGGATGAAAAAAAAACATCATTAACATTTTATTGTCAGCACCAAGAACTACCACATCTTTTTTATTGAAAGCATAAATCTGAAACTCATTCTTATGATGAAGTTTTGAAAAGATATACTTCAAGGGAAGAAAACTAAATAATGATAGGAATTTTGAAGAAAAGTTATGCTCACCCACAAAGAGCAGGTTGCTGTAGGTCTCCAACATTACTTCTCTATATAAATTCTGCTGAGCAGGATCCAGGCATTCTCATTCCTCCTGAGAAAAATCAATGGCCACATCCCCGAATGTCAATGGCTCCTGAAATAAAAAAATCTTAGAGTAATATAACATGGACCAAACCTTTATTCAGTTTTTAATTTGAATTAAGAGTTTGTAGAACTGACTGTCATGTAGGAGAGTTTCTTTAATTATGTAATAAGATACTTTCCATTATCTAATTTAGAGAAAAATAGATAAGTCTAAAAACAGCATATATATTCCATATCAGAGTGAAGTGAAGAATATATACCATAATACAAGCACTGAATAAAAGCCCAACTCATAACTTCTCTGCCATCAGTGAATGTGAAATTTGGCGGATATTCCAGATGCAAATCAGAATGTCAAAGATATTCTCATAAGGTGATTGTGCCCAAGGGAGACAAAAAGAGTGGTAAAAAGCTTTTGAAAACAATCTGGTAGTTATTCTTTCTGCTTTGCATCCATGAGATAGATTTAGTTCCCCAATACACTTAGTTTCAAGTATCATCCATAACACATCCCCAATGTGTAAAATATTCATAAAATATTAATGTTTGGAGACATGTAAAGTGACACTTCCAAATAGTGAAAAGAAAAACTTGAAATATTTTAAGTTTTAGAAGCAGTTCAAAGAGTAATAAATTTGGTAAAATAGAATAAACAATGGGTTACAGAAGACTTCAAGGAGGAGATTAAAAAATTCTTAGAGGTAAACAAGAACCTAGACACAACATATCAAAATCTTCTAAATGGAGAAAAACTGAAGGCATTCCCTCTAATATCAGAAACAAAACAGGGATGCCCTCTCTTACCCCTTTTATTCAATATAGTTCTTGAAACATTGGCCAGAGTAATTAGACAGATGAAAAAAACTTAAAAGAATATGTATAGGAAAAGAAGAACTTAAACTAGCACTATTTGCTGATAATATGATTCTGTACCTAGAATACCGAAAAAATTCCACTAGAAAACATCTAGAACTAGAATTCAGCAAAGTATCAGGATATGAAATCAACACCCACAAATCAAAGGCATTTCTATTCATCAGTGAAAAATCCTCTGAGAGAGAAATGAGCAAAACTACTCCATTCACAATATCCTTCAAAAACAAAAAGAAACTTGGGAATCAACAAAAGGTGAAGGATCAATACAATGAAAACCAGGAGACACTAAAGAGAAATCAAAGACTTAGAAGATGGAAAGATTTAACTTGATATTGAATAGGCAGAAATAAAATTATCAAAATTGCCCTACTACTAAAAGCACTCTACAGATTTAATGCAATTCTGATCAAAATTTAAAAGGACTGAGGATAATGTTCAGTAATAGGACACCCTGGTTTCAATTCCCAGTTTCACAAAAGGAAAAATAGAATGAAAAAAGTCTTTTTCAAATTTACATAAAACATATTTTTAAATTTATAAATTGTATATATGAAAACAAAAATTCTATTCCTCAAATGACTCCATTAAAGAGAACAAGGAGAAGTGACAGATGAAAGAAACCAATTTCCCCACCTTTAACCAAACTCTCCTAAGAAAAGAGAACAGAGACTACAAAAGAAAAGCAGGCAAAAAATAAAAAAAAGAAAAAAAAGAAAAGCAGGCAAGAGCCATGAACAGCCCCTTCAAATAAAAAGTATCTAAATGTCTCTTCATCACAAAGCAATTAACATCTTTAGAAAGGAGACATTGTACAATAAAGTCACATTGAACACAAATTGAGACAGAGTTGAAGAACATGTGGTGTTAACATGAAGGTCCACAGAAACAGATGTGGACCCTACAGCACCTGTTCATATGGGGACACAGCACACTCCTCCAGAGCCGAGACCCGGGGTCTGGTGAAAGAGGATGTCCATTTGGGAATAAATATAAACTATGGAAAATAACCATTTCTGGCAATCAGCCACATTTTGTTTGCCATATTTCATACAGTTTGACAAATACTATGAAACACCATGTCAGTTTTACATAGCTGTCACATCAATGTCACATTTCACATATAAGCATACTGAAATAGTACATCTGAAGAATTTGAAAAAATACAAATACAGATAAGCACATAAAAGATTGAATTACACATCCTGGGTATAGATGATAGGACTCCTCATTATAAAGAGGACAGCTTCCCTCAGGTTCATCTATGGCAATACTCCATCAAAATTTCACTGTGATTTCCTTTTCAATGAAGAAGGGACAAAAGCAAATAGTTTCAAAATTCTCCTGGAAGGTTGAATTGATATGAAATTAGCCAGGAATTCTGAACTCTAAGAGTAAAATCAGGTGCTATCATTACCAGGCACTAATGCATATTATAAAATTATCATTGCAGTAATTTGAGGACCAAAAAAATCACAATGCAGAAATTTCATAGATGACTCCCTATGTATGTAAATGTCAATATTATTATGAAGTGGAATGAAAAGGCCTAGCTAATTGCAACGATCTGCAGTGGAAGATTTGATGTGAATGAACAAGACAACCCACATGAAGAGAGGTGTGGAAACTGGATGAGCGGAGCACTGGTAGGACTTGGGTGCCAGACATGTGTGGTACTGGATTATACTCCAGCACCCTGAAGAAGCACATATTGAGTAGAATTATGTTTCAAAATTATACCAGAATAGGAGGCTCCTGGATTCTCTTCACACATGGATACACCAAATAAACACCTACTTCTGTTTTTAGTCCCTATAAATACTATTATACATGGGTTGAGAAACCTATGCATTGTACCACTGAGAAAATATCTATCATCTGAAGGGCAGCAAAGTTGGGGAACACTTGGGCATTAGTCCTGCCTTGAGCGATGTGCTACATAATTTGGACACAATACCCCAATCCAGTGTCACCAAGAGTAGATGAAAACTTATTGAGGTCACAAATGGAACACATTGGACACTATATGACTTGTCGCTAAAAACATAATTTGTCTGGTACTCATAGAAGAACGAACTAGATATACACAAGTATCAGGAGTGAAAAAGGGGTGCTTTTCTATAGCTGTGGTAGGTCATGAGCTTTATCCATGGGACCAGTGCAGAAGGGGAGTGAGATCAAGGGTCCCAGTTTATCCCTAGAAGGGATTTGCCTGCATGATCTGCAAACTGTGGTTGCTAACAGCTGAGCTCCTCTCTAGCCAGTCCCTAAGGGTAGGCAGAAGAAACACAGTCCACCAAGCAGCCCTGCCTGAGCCCTCTCCCCCCTACCTGAGTAATAACTCCAGTCCTGACCAGTTCTTTCTGGAAAGAGTATGTCCAGGCACTCAGGGTCCCAACATTTTTTTTCACTCCAGGGACTCCATCCTAACCCACCAAGCTTTGGGAGCAATGGCAACTGTGCATGTGCAAATCTCCCTGTATATAAAAAAAAAGTGGCTTCACATTGATGTGTAAGCACTTTCAGGGACTACTATCACCCCCCCTAACCCTGGAGTGATGGAAAAGGATGAAAACCACAGCTCCCTGTTTCTTTATAGAACAGGCTCACACCACCTTCTTGCAGTGGGCACAGGCAGCCTAGGTTCTAACAAATTGCATCAGAAATTCAGTCACCAGCCTACTAGTAGAGTTTCTGCAGCCTTAGCACAGCTGTGGGAAAGGCGTCTATCAAACAGGTGAAGGAACTAGTCCTCCAATGACATAGATATGGAGCAAGAGACATGCTGATGACATGGGGCTAGAATATAAGCTTAGTGCAGACAATTTTTAAAAATAGCATGGAGTTCTTTAAAGTCTAACAGAGTAACAACCACTCTGGGTGCATTTCCAAAGGAACTTGAACCAGTGTGTTAATAAATGGCTGCATGCCAATCGCTGTTCCAGCATCCACAGGAGCCAGGAGGAGGGAACATCTGAAGTGTCTTCTGGATAAGAGGACTTCTCCCAGTCACAGGGACATCACCTACTCCCCTGAGAAACTACTTCCCCTAAATGCACCTGCTCATAGGTCAATAGGTGGCTGATATTTACCATATGCTCAGGAGACCTCGGATGTGCCAGTTGTGGGATCCTTGTGTCAGGCAGAGACAAAACAGAACCAGGAAAATCTCAGAGAGGGCTTGAGACCCCTAGGACATGCAGTCCACAGTGGGGACACTCAGCCCAAAGACATTCTGACAAGGTGTCTGGCTTGCGAGAGGAAGGGAAAATACACACACACACATTTTTACAAATGTCTAGTGGTTTTTAGTGTACTTTTATCTCATGCGAAATGCTCAAACAGAAAACAAAACTTTTGCTTCTTATTTTATTACACTGAGGAAAATTGTCACTGGAAATGGGGACAGGGGACTTGAATTTTAGAAATTTATTTATACACGTGTAAAGGTTTCATCTGGGATGGGGTTCTGTATCTGATATTTTGCTTCCCTTACATTTAGAACATTTAGGGGGACCCAGGCAGGAGGCCCACACCTGAAATCCCATCTATTCGAGAAGCTGAGGCACAAGTTCAAGGCCAGACTCAGCCTCTGTCTTAAGCTAAATGATAAAAATGTGAGGGATGTAGCTCAGTGGTAAAGGAGCTCTGCATTCAATCCACTATGCCCCCATGCCACACCAAAAGAAACAAAATCTCAGGAGGATAAAAAACCTGAGACCACTGAGGATCTCAGCCCCCTTAGGTATAAAAAGGGCCCACTTAGTGGTGATTCTCTGGGTCACAACACTCTGAAATCCACCACAGAAGAATTTCAGGGAGGAGATTTGAGATGCCAATTTGTACAGGAGATAACCATGTGTTCAATAATAAGAATAAAAAGAATCCAACATCTTTAGAAACCTAAGAAATGTAAACTAAAACCCTATCAGAGAGAAAATTAAATAGTAGCAATGAAGATAGAAAACAAAAGAATTCTAACAAACTCAAGGAGTTAAACTGCTTCTTAACTATTTGTGGAAACTGTTTTGCTGTTAAAGACACATGATAGTCCCCCACCGCAGGGACTTGCTGCAATCAGTTCATAGGACCAGGATAATACATTAATAGTCATGGGATATTCAGATTAAAAATAGTATAAAATACCATGGGGAAGTTTTATACGGGTGCCATATGCCTGTGGTATTATGTATAAATATGACGGACTAATAAACAATCCAGCGTACTTTACTCTTAATGGAAGATCCAGTCCTATAATTCACTACAAAGTTAAATATATGTAAAGTTAACCAAGAAAGTTTTGAATTATAGGAGCAAAAAATTATAGGAGAAAAAAAAAGGATTTATTACCTAACATGTGCATTGTGAAGCTGTACTATTACAATTGTCATCAAGGAATCATGATGTCAACAAAGTCCACCCAGGAACCCAGGAGGATGTAAAAATGATACACTTAATTGCAATGCAAAAGTCATTATCAATCAAATCCTAACCAGGTCAATCTCAGCAACTTAGCTAGACCCTCGGTCAGAATAAAAACTAAAAACTACCACGCTCATAGCTGCATGGTAAAGCACCCTTCTGTTAACTACCAAGACAAAGAAAAAACAAAGTCCACAGGAATAAACAATGTCCTTGTAAACCTCAGCTCCCCTCCTGCAGGAAAACCATGTTTGGAGGTTTGAGTATTCTTATTAATTAATTAATTAATTTTTTGGTATTTAACGCAATGGTGCTAGACTACTTAGCACCATCCCCAGCCCTATTTGGCATTTTATTTCGAGGCAGGGTCTCCCTGAGTCTATAAGTGCCTCACAAACTTGCCCAGGCTGGCCTTGACCTCGCAATCCTTCTGCATCGCCCCCCCCCAGCCACTGAAATGACAGGTGTGCGCCATCGCCCGACTTGGAGATTGGATTTCTAGTGGTCCCACCTGTCAATCACCAAAGCCCGGGAAGAAGCTGGGTAGTCGCGCTCACCTGCCAGACAGGACTTGGACAGGGGCTGAGGCTGCCCCAGGGGATGGGGAGGCTACGAGGGGTCTCCACCACTGTCATGCTCCCCACCCGGTTGGCCAGGGGGACTGAGGGGCGCTCTCCTCGAGGGGCTAAAACCTGTGGACGCAGAGAGCGCCAGGAGATGGGGTTGGGGTCGGCCAGCTCGGGTTCCGCCCACAGCCAATCCCGCCAGACGGCCTCCCTGCCCGGCCTCCCTCTCAAGCCTCCTTGTCCAGGCACTAGGGGTCACTACACACTCACCATTCCCTGGTGCCCAGCAGCCAAGCCTGCCCTGGAGAGCTTCGGCCCCTGCATGGCAAGGCCACCCGGGATCCTGGGCATGGAGCGAAGCCTGGAGTCCAACTGCAGAAATTATGAAACCGCGAATGCAGGAGAAATAAATCCCATCCTGAGCACAGAAGCCCGCCCCCTGCTCGCTGCCTGCGCTCATGATTGGATAACGCTCGACACAGGGGCTTCTGATTTGACAGGGCATCAGTTAGTCTCTGCTCTGCCCAGCCTGAGCCCTGAGAGCCTTCTTTTTGAGTGACAGGGGGGTGATATCTGCTCCAGGCAAGGAGGAAACCAGAATGGCAGGGTTGTTTTTTCTTTTTTCTTTTCTTTTTGAGGTCTGGGCATTGGGTCAGGGTTAGGAAGACCAGAATTCTAAGTTCTGTTGGGTTTTGATGTTAGGAAATTGAAGTCAATTTTTGAAAGTTTCATCACATGGGGCTCCTCCTACAATAACACGTCCCAGAGCGTCTTCAGGATGCTGACTTGTCCTCTGTTTATCGGTGCATAATTCTCCAAGCAGAACTGGCCTTTCGCCCCTTGGGAACTGCTGGTAGAGGCTCCCAGGGGGCCTGGCAGGCGCCTTGGAGGAGACTCCCACCGGGTTGGCAGCATGAGAGCTGATTTTCCTCAAGCTGAGTTGAATCTGTATCTTGAGTCCACATTGAGCTGGAGGCAGAATAAGAAGATCAGCACAGAAGAGACCCAGGAGAGCACAGACCTGGGTAAACCCCAGCAGCACTGGGCTCTCTCACTCTCTGGCCATGGGGGTTGAATTCAGAACTCGACCTCTGAGCCCCTTCCCCAGCCCTATTTTGAATTTTATTTAGACACAGCTTCTCACTGAAATGCTTAGCACCTTGCTTTTGCTGAGGCTGGCTTTGAATTCGCCATCCTTCTGCCTCAGCCTCCCCAGCCGCTGGAATGACAAACATGTGCCACTTTCTTTCTTTCTTTTTTTCTTTCTGAGAGAAATAACTGCAGTGGCCACAGGATAACAGCCTTGCACAGATCAAGGCCATCTGGGGTACTCTTCCTGGTTCTTGCCAGTCCCCTGGATCCCAGGCAATGGCTTCCTGCCTCCTCCAAAAACCAGAGACACCCTGCCAAGGTGTGCATCCTTATATCAGCTGAATACTCTGAACATGGCAAGAAAAAAGAAAAAGAAAAATGACAGACCCTACCTGCTTGTCTTGATGCAAACAAATCCAATGAGTTTCCAAAGAGAGCTCTGGTCTTGTCCCCCCAATTCAGTGGTGCAAAAAGTCACATAATACAGAGAAGACTTCTCCTTAAGTGGGCATCAAGGGTCTCTCTCTTTAAGGAAAAACAATTTGGGTTTGATTGGGAGTCCAGGAAAGCCAATTCCAGGTTTTTCTAATTTGGTAAATAACTCCATTGACTCAATGTACCCTGCTCCTCTCTACCTTAATTAATCATGGAGGCCTCCAGGTTACTTGCCCCCTGGGACCCCTGCTCCTGCAGATGAATGTTTGTGGGAGGTCCTTACTTCTCCATGCAGCACCCTGAACCTCCAACTTCCCTGCAGGCTTCAACACCTTTGGCAGCATCCAATGGGGGAGTGGTTTAGAAAATTCTGTAATGTCCCTAAAGCCATTTCTTCATCCAGCTATGATGCTATCAATTTGGTTCCATGGTCCTTTTCAGTACTTTTTAATTTTTTTTCTGTTTTATTGGTTCTTTTTAGATATACATGACCATAGAATCCATTTTGATAAAATTATCCAAACATAAAATATACATTATTCTCATTAGGACCCCATGCATTTGGGTGGGAATCATGGGTGGATTCACTTAGGTATTTTCATATATTTAAATAGGAACATTATTGTCAATTCATGCTACTGTCTTTCCTGTTCTTATTCCCCCCTCCCGTCCTGTTGTTCCCCTTTGTCTAACTCCCACCTTCCTTGTGATGCAGATAACAAATATCAGGGAAAACATGTGACCTCTGGTTTTGGGAAATTGCCTTATTTTACTTAAGCATGATAATCTCCTGATCCATCCAGACATTTACTGGCCAATGTCATAAAGTCATCCTTTTTTAAAGCTGAGTAATATTTCACAGTGTATACATACCACAATTTCTTTATCTATTCATCTGTTGATGAGCATTTAGGCTGGCTTCAAAGCTTAGCTATTGTGAGTTGTGCTATCATAAACATTGAAGTGGTTGTGCCCCTGTAGTATACTTGTTTTATCCTCTGGATTTATGCTGAGGAGTGGTATAACTGAGCCAGAGGGTGGTTCCAGTCCTAGATTTTTGAAGAATCTCCATTCTGCTTTCCAGAGGGGTTGCACTAATGTGCAGTTTCTCCAACAAGGTGTGAACATTCCCTGTCCCCCACATCCTCACTAATTTATTGTAACAGTATTATTGATCATTGCTATTGTGACTGGAGTGAAAGAGAATCTCAGTGTAGTTTTAATTTGCATTTCCCTAGTTGCTAGATACATTGCCTTTTCAGTTTTCATTTTTTAAAATATTTTTTCTATTGGAGTCGGACACAATACCTTTATTATATCCATTTATTTTTCTGTGGTGCTGAGTATGGAACCCAGTGCCAGCACGTACTAAGCAAGCTCTCTACAGCTGAGCCCCATCCTCTGCCCTCATTTTCAGTATTTTTTACTTTTGCTTGTCAGTAACAGCAGCCCAGTTATTTGGGGACCATTATTGCTGCATTTGTGAAATGGGAACATTTCTCTTGAAGGAAGACTAAGGAGGTCAAACCACATGCCCAGGATTCCAGGGATGAGCAATATACAGTTGTTTTGCCCAAGATTAGAAAAGGATTATGTGGCTAAGAAGAGGGAAAGAGCCGGGGACACCTTGGGAACAGAACCACTCTTTCCCCTATGAGGGACATAATTAATTTTTTATTGCTGTTAGTTTTCTTAACCAAAATGAGAAATTTTCCAAAGCTACCAGTGCCACTAATTATAGGTCCCTGGATGGAGCTCAGATTTTTCTTGAGAGACAAGGAAAAGTGAATAACCAACCCAGCGGTTCCAATAACCAACAAGCTAGACCTTGGGCTCTTTAGGGGCAAAACACTGGGTTTTACCCAATAATTAACAATCAACCAGCATCTTACACCCAATTAATGGGGGATGGAAAACTCGTTCAGTTGGTGTGGGGGTCTGTGGGTGGCCATCTGCAGGAGTTTACCTCTGGGTGTATTTATTGCATCTCAGATGTTTTTCAACCCCAATGAGATAAACAAAGTGGCGAGAAAACTGGCAAAACCCTCTGCAATATTCTAGTCAAGAAAATTCATAAGCACTTTAAAAGCATCTTAATTTTTACCCTCGGTCAAATGTGCCTCAATAAGAATAAAACCATTTGAAAAGAGTTGTTAACATGTAAAATTTCTGAAATCTGCTGGTTTGTGGACCACACTTGTGTAGCAGTGCAAAAACCATATGAGTCCATGGCTAAATACATAAGTAAAAATACAAATCTAATAATAAGCATTCTCTTAAGTCTTCTGTCCTGAAAACACTGCCCTATGTGCTTTGATAACTAAATGATCATTTTATCATTCTTCTAGCAACAATTGAAGTCCATGAAGAACTTTGGAACATGTCTGGTTGCGACAGAAATGTTGGGATACCAAAAAGAAAGTTACTCTGAACCTCAAAAAAGAAGGTTCATAAATCACCAGAATGCAGGAATGCTAACAAAGTATTTGAAATTACAAACAAGGGACTGGAGTTTTGCTCAGTGACAGACACCTGCCTAGCACCTGTGAGGCACTGGGTTCAATCCTCAGCACCACATTAAATAGAAGTATATAAAATAAAGGTATACTGTCCAACTAAAAACTATTTTTAAAAATAAAGATCAGATTTTTTTTAAAAAAAAAGCAACTCCCTGCAATGCAGCATTTCGTCTAGATCAGCTCCTGGACCCCCAGATAGTAGCATGATATGAGCAAGCTTAGTAAAATGGGTGAGAAATTACAGAAGTCTGATCTGGCCCCATCTCTAGTCCAGCCAGCCTTAAATGTCCCTCTCCAAATAGCTGTATTTGCTGTGACTCCTTTTAGGGATTTCTCACATTTTTTCCTTTCTTTCTTCTTGTAGTGCTGGGGATTGAACCTTGGACCTTGTACATGCAGGGCAAGCATGCTACCGGCCTCACTGAATTCCTGTCTCCTCATGTTCTTTTCTGAATGCGGATCTATTTTCTAAATAGGTCTCTCCATGTGCCTGACAAATGAAGTTCTTTTCTGTTATGAAAACCAAGAACCCTACTTATTCTTAGCTGATTTCCTTCTGTCTCCCTGGAATCCCTTCTTATCACATAACCTCTCACAGCCAGAGTCAAACTTGAGCTTTGGAATTGTGTTGGATTTTTATTGTTTGGGGTCTGATATCACACACATCACTGGATGGAGATAACCAGCAGCATTGCATTTTTTAATAAGCAAAGGGAAAGGTTTGGTAGCACATGTCTGTAAGCCAGGCATTTGGGTGGCTGCTTCAGGAGGATCTCAAGTCTGGGGCCACAGTTCGTCTCTTAGCAAGACCCTGCCTCAAAATAAAGTATTCACAGTTCTGATATTGGGGGAGTCTTTATGAACAATGAAGGGTCAGAATTCCTGTTTCAACTGTCTCCCCTTAGGATGCTGTGTGTAGGTCTGTGACTGTTACCTTCCAACAGGACCTAGAGTGGTTGCTGGTGTCCACCTGTATTAATAAATAGATCAAATGAAGTGAAAAAATAAGTAAAGCAATAAAAGATCTGACACTGTAGCTGGTAGTGATCCCAGGGATATGAAAGTTATGTTGTGTTTCTTGGCTCTTGTGTTCTTGCAAGGCAGGATTTTAGATAATTCACAAAATGTAATCAAAGTAGAGCAAAGCTTATTGGCCAAAATATCACTCTCAAGAAGGGGGCAGGAAAAAAGTGAGGCTTTTCTGACATCTCTAGACCTCGCACCCACTTCGCTCCTCAAGTTTATGGGAGATGCTGTGGGTGATTCCAGAGGTCTGCCCATGGACCAATTCCTACTCTTAACTGGCAGTAGGATGACATCGTATTTGTAGGTTCCTACTCCACATGGTCTTGTCCAGAGACATCAAAGCAAAACCCGTGTGTGTGAGTGTGTGTGTGTTTGTGTGTGTGTGTTTGTAAATTTTACTATAATAAAACTTGTATTATGGCAGCTATTATGAAGACAGACAACAACAAGTGTTGGCGAGAATGTGGGGGAAATGGTACACTCATACACTTCTGGTGGGACTGCAAATTGGTGCAGCTAATAAGGAAAGCAGTAGGAAGATTCCTTGGAAAACTGAAAATGGAACAACAATTTTACCCAGATATCCTGTGCAGCCAACCTAGATGCCCTTTAGTGGATGAATGGATAAAAATAATATAAGTTATATATACAAAATTAAATTTTATTCAGCAATAAAAGAATGAAATCATCTGTGTGTGGGAGATTATGGTCTTGTTCTCTTGGTTTCTGACTTTTAGGGAATAGAGTTTTTCTGAGATTCTCACCAGTATCTTTGCCTTTCTCAAAGGGGTATTGCAACTTACTTGTGTTTCTTGCTGTCTAACTTTTGTGGTTTTCCAATATGAGGTATGAGGTAGAAGTGGATTTTAAGTGGATATTTTTAATGTAGGAGTTCACTAATTACTATTCGAAGCAACAGATGAGCTCAGAACAGTAATAAAATTTAGTATCATCAGTTATTTATGTGCATAAGAAAATAAGTAGCAAAGATAAAATTAAAGACAGTTCTAATGACCATAATATCAAAAGCAAAATACTTGGGAATTTTTCAGAAATGTAAACACTTGCACATTTAACATGGCTTGCTATTACAGAATATACCATTATCCCTAAGCCACCTTCTTTTTTGTGGTGATCTTAACTCATAGAAAAATAATAGGAATCAAAAATTTCCCCCTGTGATCCTGAGGACAGGACTTAGGTATGGTCTACCAGTGAGCTCTATCATCATCCCATTTTTATTTTTCTTTGAGATATGGTCTTGCCAAGTTAGTGAGGCTAGACTCAAAGTTGTGACCCTCAAGGCTCGACTTCCAGGGCAGCTGGGGTTACATGCATGTGCCATCACAAACCTGGTAGGGATTAGTCTTTTTTGTTTTCTTTAGTTGTAGTGGACAGAGTACCTTTATTTATATATTTATTTTTATTTGGTGCTGAGGATTGAACCCAGTGCCTCACATGTGCTAGGCAGGTGCTCTCACCCAGAGCCCCAGCCCCAGGGATTAAATTCTTGACTTTCATATTACAGGTTGGCTCAGGATAATATCTAGGTTTGCAAACGTGAATAATGTCCCATTTTGTGAGTAGAAGGCAGAGGCCACAATGAGAGAAAATGTCTATCCTTATCTTTGGAAGAGAAACATCAAATGTGGATTCACCTGCAACTTAGTATTTGAGGATTTCCCAGATATTCAAAATATAAGCAAAAGAGACATGAGGTCAAGGCTCTGAGGGAGGAGGATTAGGTATTTCAAATTATGAGGCATCAGACTGAGAAATAAAATGCTAAGGTAGCTGGATATGGAGAATAGTGTCCCTCACATTTAACTGTAGGATCCCAGAAGATATATAAGAAAATAAACCATTTATTGCGTACATTTTAAAAATATGATCATGGGTAGGACTTGGTCAGAAGCCATCATTATCACACCCCACCCACACGCCCACACACATTACTTCCCTTTTACCTCTTCCCCACTTTAGAAGTCAAGTCAACATCCACGCCTCAAGGTGCATACTTGCATGAAGAGAAAGGACTGAGCCACAGTACCCTGGGGATCTCAATGGGCACATCTTTGCCTAACTTATGGCAGAAACTAGCAAATAAATGGCAGAGTTCAGGAACATCTCTGTCTCTTTTCTCTCACAAACAAATAACTAGAGATTTCAATTATAAATTGATGGATGAAGTGAACTTGGGAATATTGGGTCAAATATTTGGAACACTGAAAATGTAAATGTTCAGCAGCCTTAATGTCTTATTTTTTATCTTTGTTTTTGTTTTTAATGCTGTGGATTGAGCCCAGGGGCACTCAATCTCTCAGCAAAATTCCTGATCTTTTTTGTAACTTAGTTAGAGAAAGGGTTTCACTGAATTGTTTAGTCCTTTCCTAATTTGTTGAGGCTGGGTTTGTATCAGCCTCCAGAGACAGTGGGATTACAGTCATGCAACACCACACCTGACTAATGTTTTATTTCATTATTTGCACAAGGGCAGTTTTTCATGTAATATAACCTACTGAATGCTCTCAAAATATTTTACTTGTGAAAAATTCAAAGAGATTACTTATTACCTTTATATTAACAAACTTAAAGAATATGATTTTTCTTATGCCTTGGCTTCTTTTCAATTGATAAAATCAGGTTAGGACATAGTTTTCTAGTTTCTTTATTATTTTTTTGTGGGGAGGGGGTATAATAGGGATCGGTCCCAGTATCACTCAACCACAAAGCCACTTCCCCAGTCATGTTTAATTTTTTTTTTAGAAACAGGGTCTCACCGAGTTGTATAGGTCCCTATTAATTTGCTGAGTCTGTCTTTGAACTCGTGAATTTCCTGCCTCAGCCTGCCAAGCCATTGGGATTGCAGGTATGTGCCCCCACTCCCAGGTTCTTCATTCTTTTGTAGTTGTTGATTTCTTTTGTTACATAAATTCAAGTTGAATAACAGTATGTTTAACAATACAAATATAGAGAAACGCCAGTGATGTAGGTAAGCAATTGAACATATCCACCAGAAAGTACATTATATATTCACCATGGTGTATTACTCAGCAATCAATACGAACTCCTCTAACGGTGAGCAAAATGGATGATATTGGATGATGTCATGCTAAGTGAAAAAATATACAATAGTGTCACATCTCATATGTTAACTAATATAATATCATGTGCAAGTACAATAGTGATTAGTATGGCTGAGGAGTGTGTGGGGGGCATCAAGGGCAGAAGAGGATGTTTGGATATTATGAATACATGTATATGCATATATATAAACATCACACTGAATCCCATAAATATTTGCAATTGCTATGTGATGATAAAAACCATCAACTCTCACAATTATCAAATTCTGCACTAAGAACACAATCCTACTGTCTTTTGGAATTTCCAGTATATGATGCGATATTATTGATGATGCTCCTTGATAACCACCAGGCTCTCCCTACACATCCATTCTATTTTCTTCCAGGCTCTGAACATAGATTATACAATGTATTTCTGCATCTGAATCATCTCACTTAGCCTAAAGTTTTTCAGTTTGTCTGTGTTATTTCAGAATATTCTTTTCTTTCTTGGGTTTCGACCCAGGGTTGCCTATCCTGTGACAGAGATCCACCATCATTATCTTTTTCAGTTTTAAGACAGAATGTTACCAAACTACTAAGGCTAGCCTTCAAAATTGGCAACACTGCCATATACACCATCCTTATTTTAAAGTTGAGTAATAAGTGAGGTGTGGAGGCATATTTCTTTTGTCATGCTAGGGACTCGATAGGCTGAGGGAGAAGAATCATGATCTTGGAGCCAGCTTCACATCTTGGTGATACCCATTGCACCTTAAAAGACCTTGTCTCAAAATAATGGTAGAAAAACTGAAAAGGTTATATATGTACGTTGATACATTTGTGTGTAAACACAATGATAAATCTCTCTTTCTCTATTATCTGTAATATAAGATAGGTTCTTCTTCCTGAGTTACTCTTTGAAAATTTAGGTTGTGGATATTATGCAGTTAACTTTGGAGGGTAGATATTCCTAAAGATGGATTTTATTTCCTTCAATTGTTGAAGTGGTTAATGTCAGATGTTCATTTGAGTGGATTGAGACACCCAGAGAATTGGTGTGGAAGATCTCTGCAGGTGTCTGTGAGATTGCTTCCAGAAGGCTGAGTCAGAAAGCCTGGGGAATACCTGTAATGAACATATATATTGGTGTTCAATAGGTTTGATTTTGAAAAAAGCAAGAGAAGCAGTCACTCACCTAATGCTCCAAGCTTCTTGAAGTCCCCTTTGGGGACTTGCACCATTGGCTCTACCTGGGTCTTTTAAAAATTTTTTATTTGTTTAAATTAGTTATAGATGACAGTAGAATGCCTTTATATACTTTGATATATCATACATAGATGGGATATAATTTCCCATTTTTCTGAGTATACATATTGTAGAATCACATGGGTCATACAGTCACATACGTACATAAAGCAATCATGTCTGTTTCATTCTCTTTCTTATCCCCACACCCCCTGCCTTCTCCTCTTTTCACTTTCCTTTACCTAATGTAAGTTAATGCTATTCTTTTTTTCTTTTGCATTACAATTTTAATACACATATATACCACAATTTTTGTATCTTTTTTATGCAAAGCATGTTGACACACAATTAAAGTCTTCATACATGTATTTTGAATGTATGACACATTCTACCAACCTTGCTAATTCCTGTCCCCCTCTCTTATCCTCCCACCCCTCTGCCCTATCTAGGATTCATCTATTCCTCCTATGCTCCCCCTGAGTACTCCACTGTAAGTCAGCCCCCTTATGTCAGGGAAATATTCAGCATTTCTTTTTAGAGGGCGGTCATTGGTAGCTTCACTTATCATTATCTTCTCCAACTCCATCCATTTACATGCAAATGCCATGATTTTATCCTCTTATTGCTGAGTAAAATTCCATTGTGTATATATGCCACATTTATTTATCCATTCATCCACTGAAGGGCATCTACGTTGGCTCCATAGTTTAGCTATTGTGAATTGTGGTGCCATTAACTTTTATGTGGCTGTGTCCTTGTAGTATGATGTTTTTAAACCTTTGTGCTTAGACTGAGGAGAGGGATAGGTGGGTCGAATGGAGTTTCCATTCCCATATTTCCAAGGAATCTCCATTCTACTTTCCAAATTGGCTGCACCTATTTGCAGTCCCACCAGAAGTGTATGAATGTATCTTTTCTCCACATCCTCGCCAACACTTATTGTTCTTTGTCTTCATAATTGCTGCCATTCTGACTGGAGTGAGATGATATCTTAGAGTAGTTTTGATTTGCATTTCTCTGATTCCTAGAGATGATGAGCACTTTTCATATATTTATTGATTGTATATCCATCCTCTCCTGAAAAGTATCTGTTCAGGTCCTTAGCCCACTTGTTGTTCAGGTTATTTGTTTTTTCATCTACCATGATCATATAAGTCCTCTATCCTGCTTCATTTGCTTCCTCATATTGTGAAGCTTCCATTTTCTTGGACTGAGCTGTTACCAGTTTCCCAGTGTTGCCAACCTGTAGGCAAACACTTGGTGACTATTACTCCCATGATTATGTGAGTAAATATAATAAGCTCCCTTCGGTATACACATGTACATTTTTGTGTATTCTATTTTTATGAAGAATCCTAAATATACAGGCATATTCTGAATGTCTGGGTCATATTGCATCTCTAGTTATAATTTTTTGAAAACCCCCCTTACAGTTTTTTTAATGTCTATTAAAATTTATGTTCCTGGCAAGGATGTTCAAGTGTTTCTTTTTCTGTATATCCTCTGCAGTATGTGTTACCTACCAACATTTTGAGGATTGAGCCCACAAGTGTGTGGTTATATCTGATTGTGATATAACCTGAAAGCATAAAAATTCCAGAAGAAAATGAGAAATTTTTTTCCCATTGGTGTTGGCAATGGTTTTAGATAGAATATGCAGAGACTGTGCAAGGAAAAATGGCTGACACTATATAAAGCTAAAAATGCTTCTATACAGCAAAGAAATCAATCAATGAAATGTAAAAGTAGACTTGGTTAAAGAAAACTGGTTCTAGCCCCATGTCTGAAAAAGCTCAACATCCAAAATATAAGAAACTTACATGACTCACCAAAATTTAATATAAACCCCTCCTAACCTAATTTAAATATGGTAAATTACTTGGATTCTTCCCTAAAAATTAAAAAATTGTGTAAAGACATACGAAAGTTACCCAAGATCACGAATTAGGCTACATAAAATGATAATTTAGCTATTCTGCTTTATTTGTCTCACAGGATTATGGGTGCACACTCTCCATTCTTCACGGGGCATTTAAGATCAATTAGCAAAATGCCAGGTTCTCATTTTCCCACCTTATGCTTCCTCATTATTCCATTTTAATTGCCAAGAAAATCTTGAGCCTGGAAAACAAAAAAATAGAGATAAATTGCTACATAATCATCAACTTTGAAAATTACTTCAGAAATCAATAAATACATTAGTAGACCCAGATGTGAAGAAATATAAAATAGTCCTACAAATCAACATTTAACTTTACAACTTCTCAAAAAATACTTGCAGCTATGCTGATATGGGAGCACATGCAGTCTTCACTACCTTGAGGCCATAGCAGGAGGAGGATTTAGGCTAAGGAATTTGAGGCTAACCTGGCAAAAACCCAGCTCTAAAAATTGACTCACCAAAAAACCAAACAGTAATCACATTTTTAAAAACGGAGCCTTCACGGGTGATTTCTATGAAACATGTAATAAGGATCAGTAACAATAATTCATGATCACGTCTAAATGTAGAAGAAGAAAATTGACTAATTCTTTCTGTAAGGACAGATATACCAGCTAATACAGCATAAGAATAGAAATTGCAGACCATCTTTTTATAGATGTTGACGCAGATATTCAAAACCCCTAGCAAACTGAGAACAACCACAAAAAGAATGATTGGACTTCATGACCAAGAGGGACATTGTCATATGGGAAGTTTCCAAAAATCATTTTGATAGAGCAAACCTTTTGGCAAATCACTTATCAAATTACTGTAAAACTTATGGCCAATTATGACCAGAGAAAAATTCTTTTTCAATCCAGTAAAGGGCAGCTGTGAACTGTTTTCATATTTAAAGTTGTTAACTGAAGTGTTTCACAATTTAGTTTTAGAAAAAGATAAAAACGTTTGCTTTGGTGACTTCTAAATATTGTTTGAGAATATTAAACAGGATTTTCATCAAAAATCAAATAGCATATGCAGATGATACTATTATTTTTATAATGTCTCTAAGCAATTTCCATAAACTAATGAAACATAAGAATAAGTTCAATAATGTCATGGTCAACATTAAATCATTTAAATTATGTACAGTAGCAATGAGCAGTGTTAAAATCACAAATATAGGAAAATAATCCAAACGAAAGTATTAAAAGAATTGTTCACTGCAAAGTAAAATGTAAAGGTGAAAATAAAATGCAAATTAGATCATGGAAACAAAATGGAAAAACTGTTAATATTCAATGATTAAAAGTTTGATTTTGGGTTTTAAGGGTTGATAGGCTTCCTCCAGACTAGCGCATGGGGTGGAGCCAGACTTCCTCCTCCCTCTGGCCTGGCATGGTGTCGAGCTTCCTCCTCCTTTCTGATATATATTCTATATATGTCAATTAAGTTATTACTTGTGTTATTGAGCTCTATAGTTTCTTTATTCAAATTTTGCTTGGAAGATTTATCCAGTGGTGAGAGAGGTGTGTTAAAGTCACCCCAGATCATGTTGTGGTCAATTTGACTCTTGAACTTGAGAAGAATTTGTTTGAACATAGGTGCGCCATTGTTTGGGGCATATATATTTATGATTGTTATGTCTTGTTGGTGTATGGTTCCCTTGAGCAGTATGAGATGTTCTTCTTTATCTATTTTGATTAACTTTGGCTTGAAGTCTACTTTATTTAATATAAGTATGGAGACCCCTGCTTGCTTTCAAAGCTCATTTGAGTGGTATGTGTTTTCCCAATATTTCACCTTCAGTCTGTCTTTTCCAGAGTCTCCTGGAGGCAGAATATGGTTGGATTTTTTTTTAATTCAGGCTACTAGCCTATGTCTTTTGATTGGTGTGTTTAAGCCACTAACATTTAAGGCTATTATTGAGTCATCATTTGTATTTCTAGACATCTTTGTTTATTTTTGCTACTTGAAGTGTTAATTATTGTTTAATTTTTAATTTGTATCTTCATATAGAATCCAGAATTTTAATTGAACATGTGTAGTGATCAAATCTGTGCAACTTCTACCTTCTAAAATATCATTTTGATGTTTGAAACCTGTGAGCTCTTTTTAGAATGTCCACAGTCTAATAATTACTTATATAGGTCAAATTATGGGCTATAAAACCTAAGAGTTACTTTTTCCCTCTTAACTGCTTTTTGGCACTCCTTGCCAACTGTCTCTTATAACAGATATAAAAAGATTTTCTCTTTTATGGTTCTTTGTGATCAACTTTCTCAGCTTCAACATATGAGTGCAAACATACATGATTTGTGAAGTATGAAAAATCACTAGAAAAAGACAGTCTCCCATGGTAAATCCAGAAAAAAGAATATAAATTTAAAAACAGTAAACTATAATCCCAGTGCTTTGTAAGGCTAAGACAGGAGGATGCTGAGTTCAAATCCAGTAACAGCAGGGCCCTGAGCAACTTGGTGAGATGCTGTCTCTAAATAAAATACAAAATAGGAGTGAGGATGTAGCTCAATGTTTGAGTGCCCATGAGATTAATCCCTAGTACCCTCCAAAATATTAGGGTTCACATTTAATCACTAGGTCTTAGTTATTTTTGGTGAGATCTATATATAAATGGCATATGCCAATTCTTATGAATTTATTTTATGTAAGTCAAATATTATATAAATATTTTTATAGTATAGGCTTAAATTGATATACATTATCATGTAAAAAAATAACTTAAAATTGCTTTAGATGTAGGTGAATGCCTGCAATCCCATTGGCTCAGGAGTCAGAGGATTGCAAGGCCAAAGTTTAGTAACTTAGCCATATTTTTCCCCAATATAAAAAATGGCTGCTGAGATAGTTTAATGAATAAGTGCCCTGGGTTCAATCTGGTGTACAAAGGAAAGGAGGAGGGTTTTAAAATTGCCTTGTTTCAACAACAACAACAAATGTCAAATTTAAAATCAAAAACTGGATTCTATCACTTTTCTGTGACACACAGAATCTGCTTTAATTCATTTTAAACATTTGAATCCTACACAATCCAAGTTTTCTAAATCTCAATAAATGACATGTTTTAATCACGTGTGTCTCCAGGCCATTAGATGAGTTTAAGATCAGTGTAGCTGAGGAATCTGCAGTCATACAAACTGGAGTGTGCAGGTGCCATGAATTTGCAGTAATAGTCAAGAACTCATGGATGGGTTGTTTATTGCCTTGAAACTATTGGAAAATTGTTTTCTGATGATCAACTTCTATACTAATATTGGGAAAAACTTAGACCCTTTCCTGATACTATGCTTCAAAGAAAGGGACACAATTTCATGCAATAATGAGGAAAACTAATCTTCATACAGGTAGTGGCTGGGAGAAAGCACAGTCTGGTCATTCTGCTAGCTCCAGTTTTGAACCATAATCATTACTAAATGATGTGCATCAAGTATGATTAAAATTGTGTAAATGCACCATGGTAGTGTTGTGAAGAAATATCTATAGTAATGTCCCTGCTGAGGCTTCATTGTTGTTAGGAAGCATCCTGGAGAATGGGAATGATTCATAGATGACTGAAATCCTGAGCTATGTACCTTCCCAGCTGTGCACATTATGCCTGGCACAATATAGTCCAGGATATCATGAGACATAACACAAACTCTCTGACATGAAGGAGGTAATCTGAGAAACACCCCTCAAACAAGGGTCTACAGAGTGATACTTCCAGCTTGGTCCATGGATGCCCTATTGTACTGGGCACTCATATCCTTTATGCACTGGAGAAATAAAGCTGCCCCCTAGAGTGGGCATTCTGTGTGGAAGGATATGTAAATCAAAGGGAATCTAACACAGATTTCTGAAATAGGTTACATTTGAAGAATTCACATATGGTAAGAAGAAGGAAAGGCCAAGTGAGGAGATGAGAAAAAATAGATCACACATGAAAAAGATTTTCAAAAAAATTACAAGTTTTGTTTGTTAGAGCTGATAGTAAAGACTCCCTCTAGTATCTGGATCCAGGAAGGAGTCATGTTAAATATGGTGCTGTCACTAAAGTCAGGGGAGGCTTTGTGATACATGCACCATCATCTGTGTTGCAACCATCTAGTGAGGACTGCTCAGGCAGTGGACACGAGCTGGTGGTCAGGACAGAAGTAGAGAGAATTACAGGAGAAGGACACCCCGCTGCAAGTCAGGGTTATTTGGACCCTCTGGGTGGGCACATTCCAGGGTGAAAGTGAGAGGAGGAAACATCTCTTCTCCCATATGCAATCTGAGCACCATTCTGTTCACAACGGGTAAGGAAATAGAATCTATCACCCCTAATAACATATACACAGACTTAAAGCTTGGGGTTTTCCTCATTACCCAGCTCAGCTTCACCACTACAGCCAAACCTCCCATGTCCTTTTAGTATTCACTAATGTAAAAACAGACAAAAGGAAGATGGAGAATTGAGACTGGTCTTGCTTCAAGCAAGTGGGCTTGGGACTGATGTCAGCCTAGGCAGAAACCTCTTACTTGTGGCTGTTTGTGCGCTGGGAATCTACAAAGAGCACTAGGGAGAAATGACAGACACCTCAGAGAGGGTGACACCATCACCCAGCCCCTCTGCTGCAAAACATACCCTCCAGTAACATGACGAGCAAACCCTGGGCAAGACTTGACTGAATTGCAGCTCTTTGTGAGAAGTAGATATGAGAACCATGGGTTGCTTTTGTAAATTGTGAGGGTTTGAAAATACAGCTCAGGTTTCACAGTTACATCTATTATATTTATATTACTATTATTTAAAATTTCTCCTGAGAAAAGGAACTAGAAGCGAAATTGTTCTTTAAAGTCAAGAAAGAAGAGGCCCCAGAGGGGCTTCTCTGTGCGCACAAGTGCATGGAGTACTGCATACAGGGCATAGGTTAAGGGCGTCTGGGTGGCAGGCCACCCCCTATGCTAGGCGTGAGAGTGGCAAACTGCTTTCCCATCGGCACAACTCTGGGCACTAGGCCATGTGTTGCAGTCCCACTCTTTAATTGTTCACTGCAAGGACAGTTAGCAGACATTACATTGGTGGCTGTCTATATTTCGCTTAGGCACTGCCTGAGTACATATACATGGTAACTGCACAATAAAATCAGGCCAGCTTCCTGATTGGTCTCTGGAGGACTTGATTAGAGACTCTACAGCCACACTCTCCTCTACTCTGTTCTGTGGACATCCTCAGGAATGAGAGAGCCAAAGCACTTCTCTGCAGACCCCAAGCTCTCATCACTGGGAAATCCACAGGATCCTGCAGGAGGGTCCATTTTCCCAGACTGATATTGCGATGGAAGAGTCAAGTTCTGCTTTCAGCTTTCCTGCTTTATCTTGTTCTCTGTGTCGTGGGGTCACATTTATCTGTGCATGCTAATGACATAAAAAATTGAATTTTGGAAAAAAATCTGAAAGTGACCAGGGCAGGATGGATTTCAAGTGTCCACAATGTTCCTCTTAGCAAAATTGAATTTACACATTTCCATTATTAGATATTGCAAAATGTTTTTGGTGATTAAAACAGAATGGACTAATACATAAAAAAAATTCTTCCAAATTCTTGTGAATTATATTCACAAGCCTATAATTTGCCACCATGAATTGAAACTTACCATCACATTTATTTGATTTTCTAAAGTATTTAATGCACTTCCTTTGATCATGGTCCCTTGTGTGACATTTACCAAGTGAACGTTCTTAACCATGTGAGATTCCATTCTATAAAATGATGTTTTGAACATAGAACCTCATTTCCCTCTAAAGATTTCAAAATGTACAATTACTCAAACCATAATGGTTCTATGCAAGATGATCAATCAAAATACTAAAACTTATTAATTCCCTGGTAATAACTATACAAATTAGTAGTGTTTAAAATCTCTATATGACATACCATATGTAAGTTATGTCCCATGAAGTTATTGAATTGAAAAATGAAGAAGTAAAACTGACATTCCCTATAAGAAAAATTGACTCATTTTAGCAGGATCTCAAAGAAGCAAACATCTTTAGAGGACAATATCCTCATTACACCATACAGAACATGGTCCTCTGGGCTCCAACAGTTCTAAAGAGCCAAGAGGACCATGTTTGGTATGGTGCAATGAGGATATTGTCTTCTAAAGATGTTTGCTTCTTTGAGAAGCAAAGAAGCTACTGGAAAAGCTCACTAGTAGACTGAATTCCCTCCTCCAATGCCCTTTTTAGAATCCACACTAACTCTGCATCTGAGGACACAGAGGTACTTTGTCACCTGAATAAGCTGAGCAGAGCACAAACATTTGTAAGTTTTATGGAAAGGATGCGTTTAAGTTCTGTCTCTGCAGATTTGTAATTTTAATGTCTGTAGAGAGGCACGAAGTTCCCACTGTAGAACACAGAACTGTGGCTGCCACAGTGGGACATGTCATCTCTCTTAATTTTATTGTCTTCTCTTATGGATAACAGCAATCCAAGAGATCATGGCTTCAAACTCTTAAAGTTTCCTGGAAACATCTGGAAAAGTATCTTGATTGAGATTATTTTCTCATGTTGATAAGGAAACTTAAATTACTCTAATTCTGGTCCTAAAATTAAATTTGTCCAACCCTGTCCCAAAACATATAATGCCTCTACTTTGATGTGAGGGACTCCTGGTGCCCCCATAATTTCCATGAAGCCCTGAAGTGTGTGATGTGCCCCTCTTTCCTAGTTTGCACATGGACCACACTTCCTTGGGGTTAGTGATGGTTTGGTGAGTCATCCTTTCCAAAGTGACAGTTCTGTGGCTCAAGCTCTAAGAGAAATATTAAAATTAAGAAAAGAAGTGGAAGACCTATAAGTCACATGTTATAGAAATCACAGGAAGATGGAATCTAGTCAGAGCCAAGGCAGAGTCAGAGCTGGAGTCCACTCTAAACCTACATGATCAACTCCACCTTCTCTGAGAGAAAACCATATAAAAAGCAGGCTCAGTCTCCTGGGTACTGTATATAAATATGCATAAAAGCATTAAAGTGCTATAATTAAAAAGGATCCCCATTATCTAGAGTCAAAAGAAAGGACAGTCATTTCAAGCAGATCCACTTATGTTCCAGTTGTAGAAATCAGAAGATAGTTCTTGAACACTGCCATTATCAACATGGGAAGGGTAAGTACAAGCATAATAATAAATTAAACATTTATTTTTTCTAGAGGTAATGGAAATTTGGACTAAATGGAAATATATAAAATGTAAACTAATATCCACAGACAGAAATTCCACATGGATGGGATGAGGGAGTTTGGAAAACTGAAGAAGAAAGTCACAATAATTGCTACATCATGAGACCTCCAAAGCCAAATGAGAGGGAAACATAAAACAGGAAAGGGGTGCAAGTCATTGAACAAGTATTTCAGCATATGAACAGTTAGGAAAGACACATCAAGGGTGGAGGAAAAGAATCCCCTCATGCAGCCCCCATGCTGGACCAGCCACATGAAAGTTTTGTGCCTTTGGTGAATTGGGCTCTGCCTTACTCCCTGGCATAGCCCATTAATCACCAACATGCCACCTGGAATTCTGTCCCTCATACCCACTGACTTACTTGGAGGCTTCTGAATGAGCCATGGCAGAGGGTTGGCCAGTACTCTCAACTTTTTGGAGCCAAGGAGAGCTGTTTGGAGAGGTGGAGAATTGCAGACCACACCTTTGTTGTAATGTGGACATGCTGTGTAATGAGGTGTTGTTGAGTCCAATCTCTTTGTAGCCATGAGTTTTCATAGAGAGGAAAATAATTTCATCTCTAATTGTGAGGAATAGGCCAAAACATACTGAACAAGTGGGTTCCAACCAGTTCAAGAAGGCTCTCTGGGGAGCTGGGCATGGTGGTATTTGCCTGTAATCTCAGCAGCTTGGAAGGCTGAGGAAGGAGGGTCATGAGTTCAGAGCCAGCCTCAGTGAAAAATATTTACTAAGCAGATCAGTGAGATCCTGTCTCCACATAAAATAAGGGTAGGGATGTGGATCAGGTGTTGAGTGCACTCAAGTTCAATCTTCATCATCGTTCCCTTCCAAAAAAGAAGAATTTCTGAGGAGTGAGTCTCAGGTTTTGGATTTATAAGAGCTTTCATGGAGCTTCTAAAGTGTAGATCTAGTATAGAATAAGTGTTATGGGCCAAGCTCTGGGTTGGATGTGCATGCATTTGAATCCAGGCATTTATATATATTATATTTAATAGATTTGATGTTGATCTACTGATGTAATATTTCCTACTCAAGGCGTCTATTTGCTTTAGTTAAAGTATGAAATAGTAGATATATATATATATATATATATATACATATTTTAAATAGTAGATATATATATAGTAGATATATATATTTCAATATGCAACTACATATTGAAAAATAACAGTCATCAGAAAATCATGCATATGAAGTTAAATCATTTAATGACTCTTGTAGACCTATAAGGCAAGATAGTAAGAGAAACAATAAAACTGAAACATTCATGAAACTGGATGCCATTTAAAAATCTGAGGTGAATGTTGTTCCATAATCTGACTTCCATAACAAGAACCCTACAGCACAAAAATTAAAAATCAAGAATAAATAAGGGGGATATATTCAAACTAAAAAGCTGCTTCTAAGCAAAAAGTAACAATAATTTGAAGAAAGCACCTACAGATTTTATACAAATTTTTACCACACGTAATTCAGAAAAAGCACTAATGTCTAGGGTATATAAAGTACTCAAAATTAACACAAACAACAATAAGAACTAATTAACAAATAGACTCAGTAACTGAACAGACAACTTCACAGAAGAAATATAAACCATTAACAAATATATGAAAAAACATTCCACCTATCTAGCAATTAGAAAAGTGTAAATCAAAATTACTTTAAGATTTTATCTCACTTCAGTAAGAATGGCAATCATTAATAATACAGGCAACAATAAATGTTGGTGAGGTTGTGAGGGAAAAGGAACACTCACACATTGCTCTTGAGATTGACTCCAAATTGGTGCAACCACCAAAGAAAGGAGTATGGAGAAGCCTTGGAAAACCAGAATGGAAACATCATTTGACCCAGCTATCCCTCTCTTTGGACTATACCCAAAAGAATTAAAAACAGCAAACTACAGGGAAACAGCTGCACTAATGCTTATAGCAGCACAATTCACACTAGATAAACCATAGAACAAGCGTATGTTTTCTTCAGCAGATGAATGGATAAATAAAATGTGATATATATATAAAATTTCCCCTACCAATGGAATATTACTTAGCTTTAAAGATGAATGAAACTATGCCATTTGGTGGTAAAAGGATAGAGCTGAAGAATAGCATGCTAAGTGAAATAAGCCCTCCCCACTCTCTCTCTCTCTCTGTCACACACACACACACACACACACACACACAAACACAAAGGCCAAATGTTCTCTCCTATAAGTGTATGCTAATTCACAATGGGGGTGGGGAAGAATATTTATTTAGATTAAGTAGAGAGGAGTGCAGGGAGGGGAGGGGTTATAAGGATAAGAAGGATAATAGAATAAAACAGACATTACATATAATACATATTATTATATAGATAGATAGATAGATAGATAGATAGATAGATAGATAGATAGATAGATAGATAGATAGATGCTAAAGCACTCAACAAGTGAGGGGAAGAGAATAAAAATTCAGTGAATTAGACAAAGTTGGATTGAATGGAAGAAAAGGGAAATAGGAATACCAATGACAGTAGAATGAATCAGACAGAGCTTTTCAATGTTTATATATAAATACACCACCAGGGAAGGTCCACACCATGTACACCTCAAGAATGGAATGCTAACTAAAATGAGTTTTACTCCATGTATAATATGTCAAAATTTGCTCTACTGTCATGTATACCTAAAAAGAGTAAGAATTTTTAAAAATGACAAGGGAAAATTTGTATACCGAGAAGATTTGTGAGTTAAAAACTCTTCAATGGATGGTAATGTCATTAAGGTTAAAAAAAGTATAAAAGAGTACCTTGAGCCCATACAAAACAACAATGGTAAATAGAGTTGCCCAAGTCAGTCTGCACAACTAGCTATAATCACAAAATTTTTGGTTTACAACTCTTTTCTATTTGTTTTACAAAGCAGCATAAGAACAATACTTACAAGTTGAGCAGAGAGGAAACATTACATAGAATAGTTATGAGTACTATGAATAGTGCTGTGGTCACTCAAAGAAAGCATTCTCAACTTCCTCCCCCATGCAATAAAAAATGATGCAGTTGAAAGATACACTACTTACTGATTAGATAACACATACATGTTTTTGTGACATTCAGTATGTGGGCAGCTGCTCAACTTGGCAGGTCAGATCCAATAGATAAGGAAGACACTCTCTTCACACAAGACAGTGTTTCCTTGAGTAATACTATGAAAGCAAGAGAGAAAGCAAAAGTGAAAGACACAGGCAACTGTATTGCCAGACTAGGAAAGCCCAACCACTGAAGCTTTGTACTGGGGAGTCCCACAGAGCTTTTCAGGGTCCTGACTGGGAAGTGCTGGGCAGAGCATCCTCTCCACAGGTGAGAGTCTGAAGTCTTGTTATAACTTGTATTGAAAGTGAGGCCAAATAAATACAAGTTAGAACAAAGAAAACTTCATTCTAACATCTTGCATGACCTGGTGATCCCCTGAAGAACACCAAGTCTTCCCAACAACAGGTCAGATCCTAGAGGAGGGAGTGATAGCCTTGAGATGACTAAATAAATTGGGATTTTAATGAGTGAGCCACCCAGCCAGATGCATTGAGAAATCAGCATTCTTTAGCTTTTTCATCCAAGATTGCAGACATCATTCAATCAAGAAAAGGGAAGATCTTTAGTATTTTCCTTAGACCTCTAGGACTAAATCTTCCATCCTGGGCTTATAAACAGTTTAAACTCTCATATGTAAAATGAAGCCAGTTTTCTGCATAAAATAATGTGGAGATAAGCATGAAACCTAGAGATTTACCCTTTGGAATAAAGAATGGTGTGAATATTATTCTCCTAGAACTTATCATTATATTTCAATATTTATTTTTCCAAATAAAGTTAAATGAAATATTGGTGGGTGGTGTTTTGTTGACCCAAAAGGCTCACATATGAAGAGAATATTGTGTTTTTACTTCTTGAACAGGACTTGTAGATGAGAATCTAGAGGTTTATTTCAATCAAAATTGTGTTTCTCTCTCTGTGGTGTCATGGGCTCTTGGAGCTATAAGATCTTAGGAGGGACATGGTTAGTTTATAGTAACTTATGATTACTGGGTTGCAGAGGGTTCTGGGAGACCATGACACATGCTATCTACCGTATAATTCAATAAGTATAACAAACATTATATTGTAAATTATTAAGTAGAAACAAAGGGTCTACAAAATCAAAATATATAATGAAATAAAAAATTTGGAGGCATAAATGCTCGTATAGTACGTCTTATTCTTTTTACAGTCATCATGTTACATGTTTCTAGCTACACTTTTTTACTGGGTATGCAAAACTAAAGAGGTGGTCCAAAATTGTGAGGTTTTTCCTACACTAGAGGTGAGTATAGTCACCTCAGTGATGAAGGTCATAGAATTCATGAGGAACTGCATGGTTTCTTCAGTCCAAGAGTCAGGATGGGCTTATGGACCATGTGGATTCCCCAAGAAACATTAAGACTATTTCCCCCTTCAGCAACCCTGCTTTATTGCCTGAATACGCATTTTGGCTCCTACTCTCTTGGGTCTATTTCCTCTCCCTGATTGGGAGCTTGTATAACTATCCAGAGTTGTAGATCCCTTAGGGAGTACTACTACTCTATAAGGTGAAATGTTAAACTCATAATTCAAACAAGGGATATCTGGGCATTATTTTAGTATTCGTAGGTCCTTCCTATAACTGTCTTAATTTTCCCATAATTACAAACAAGAGAGTATATAATTTACATAAATAATATTATCCAAATAATACATGATTAAACATATGAAATAATTAATTGAGTGGTTATAGCATTATTTACCCAATAGAATGTTTTACTATTGCATCGATCTATTAGCAAAGTGAATAGTGGGAGATGTGTGACATAATAACATCATTAAATACATGACAAGGTTTACATTAAGAAATTCACACTTTATTTAGCAACAAATTGCATCTGTATTGAAATATAAGTAAAAACACTCTTGTAAAACTGACATGGTGGACAATGCTGTGACCCTAGGAATGTGAGAAGCTTTGCAAGTTCAAAGTCAGGCTCCATATTTAGTGAGGACCTATGCAACGTAGCAAACCCTATCTCTAAATAAAAAAGAAAAAAAATCTGAGGATGTGGTTTACTGATTAAGTGCCCCTAACTTTAAGGGGCTCTGAAATGTTTAAATTTTAAATTTCATATAAATCTTAAGAAACGTCTGAAATAATCAACTCTGCGAATTATTATTTCTCCAGAAAAATGAGACTCTTTAGTAATTGTTGATTTATACTAAAATTATATCCTTTTAGGGTTACACAATTCTATACTTGTATTTCCTTATTACTACAATATCAGCTAAAGATGCTAGAAAATTTTCAACAAATGTCAAAAGCGATTACCCATTTTCTACATTTAAATGATTTTTTTCCCTCCTAGGTCCCAAATACTTAAAAAGATGGGCTATAGATACGAAACTTACTACCATCTTTATATTTGTCAAGGTGTTTTTCTAAATATTGTGCTGTTATCTAAGGTACACACTTTGGACAAATGCTACTCCACATTTGCTACAGATATGAGGTCAGTAATTTAAAAAATATTGGAAATTTGAATACAGTCTTGGACACAATCTTTGAGTTTCTATATGCTATAAATCCTCCAGTGTTTTAAAAATGTTGGATCAATGGCCAAAACCTTTACAAAAATTTTTCCCAGACATTATATTCACAGCTACTACCTTTCAAAACAGAAGGAAAATGAAGACTTTAAACATATAAAAATACACACACTATTCATCAACACTGGATCTGTTCTCCAAAAAGTACTAAAGGTAATCTTTCATAATAAAATGTAAGTGCACAGCATCATAAGTCATATGAAATTTTAAACATTTCTTGGCAAAACAATTCTATTTTATTGTACTGATGGGTCATAAAACATGTAATTTTGCAATAGAATTTGAAAGAAAAAAAGCATAACAACAATACTGTTTATAGGCATATGTACCTGTAACAATTATATAATTTTAAAAGAACACATAAATATATTCAGTTTTTTAATAAAGTGAAGTCAAGTTGATACTCATACAAAGTATGAATAGGAGACTCTTCAGTTTTAGACTTTTTGTTGGCAAATGCAAGATTACAAAATTCTGATCAAAACAAAACTTGGATATCTGAATTAACTCTAAATGTTGCAACTGTTGGTAGTCTAAAGGATACTCTAAATCTAAGAACACACACATACTGAAAGCAAAAGGATATAATAATGACACATACAAAAGTGATCGAACAAAACCTGGGCTGTCTAAATTATAGTACACAAAACATAGTTTAAGACAGTTATAGGACATAGAAAGCATTTTAAATTAAAAAAAAAACTTTGAAAAGAGGCAAAAGAGTGAAAAGTACCCTTTCCCTTAGCTTCTGAATTAAGAGTAAATACATTCGCTACATACTTCATACTTCCCAAACACACAAAGAAAACACTGAGAGGGTTGAATGAAAACAAAGAATCACTGTCATACTAAGAGACATCAATCCCCACTTACTGAAAAGGGAAATACAGAGAGGCAAAATAGTAATTGCAAAGCATAAGACTTTGAAAATATTTTGAAACTACTATAGACTTATAGAATCCCTGTTCTTAATCACAAGTGGGATATTATGCTGTTTAGATCAATTTTATATATTAAAACAAAGGTTAATAAATATTTAAGTGATAGTTATTTTGTAACCAACATGGAATAAATATTTGAAATCAAAAGTGGTAGGGATTTTCAAAAATCCCTAAATATGTGTCAGTTGATTGAAAACTCTTGGGCATGCTGTTGTTCAAAATTGAAAGATTAAATTTAAAGATGTTTATACTACTTAAATTTAACTAGAGGCTCCATGTAGTATTCATCAACCTCCCATTGTTAAACAATTTTTTGCAGAGAAATCTATCCTTTAAATTGTATGAATATACCCCAAAATACAAATAAGACTATTTCCCTGCTAAAATTATACTAAAATTTACAGCATTCAATTGTAAATGCAAACATAGAGTCAGGTAGATGGAGTTCTTAGTGAGTGTGGCAATCAGCCCTCACATCAATAGCAAATTAAAATCATTGCACACCAGTGTTTTTACATTGTTATTCAACAGAGCCATCATGGGGGACGCAAACCAAATATTCCTTGAAAAGAACTATGAGCCATATTGGAATATAGAAACTATAGAACTTTGAAGTCAAAGAATTTATTCTAATTATATATTTTACAAAATGTATGTACAAGAGGTTAACTGAAATGTCACTGAAAGAATACTGCAGAATTCTACGAACATTCAATGAGGCCAATATCACCGTGATCCCCAAACCAGGCAGAGACAAAAGAAAAAAAGAAAACTTCAGGCCAATATCTCGAATGAACATAGATGCAAAAATTCTAAATAAAATTTTGCCAAATTAAATACAAAAACATTTTTTTTATTGTTGGTCATTCAAAACATTACATAGTTCTTAATATATCATATTTCACAGTTTGATTCAAGTGGGTTATGAACTCCCAATTTTACCTCGTATACAGATTGCTGTATCACATCAGTTACCCTTCCATTGATTTACATATTGCCATTCTAGTGTCTGATGTATTCTGCTGTCTATCCTAGTCTCTACTATCCCCCCTCCTCTCCCCTCCCCTCCCCTCCCCTTTTCTCTCTCTACCCCCTCTACTGTAAGTCATTTCTTCCACTTGTATTATCTTGTCTTACCCCTCCTTTCCTCTTATATGTAATTTTGTACAACCCTAAGGATCACCTTCCATTTCCATGTGATTTCTAGTCTCACTCCCTTTCCCTCCCACCTCTCATCCCTATTTAATGTTAATCTTCTTCTCAAGTTTTTCGTCTCTACCCTGTCCTTGGTTACTCCCCTTATATCAAAGGAGTCATTTGGCATTTGTTTTTTAAAGATTGGCTAGCTTCATTTAGCATAATCTGCTCTAATGCCATCCATTTCCCTCCAAATTCTATGATTTTGTCATTTTTTTAATGCAGAGTAATACTCCAATGTGTATAAATGCCACATTTTTTTTTATCCATTCATCTATTGAAGGGCATCTAGGTTGGTTCCACAATCTTGCTATCGTGAATTGTGCTGCTATGAACATTGATGTAGCAGTGTCCCTGTAGCATGCTCTTATTAGGTCCTTAGGGAATAGACCGAGAAGGGGAATAGCTGGGTCAAATGGTGGTTCCATTCCCAGCTTTCCAAGAAATCTCCATACTGCTTTCCAAATTGGCTGCACTAATTTGCAGTCCCACCAACAATGAACAAGTGTACCCTTTTCCCCGCATCCTCTCCAGCACTTGTTGTTGTTGGACTTCATGATGGCTGCCAATCTTACTGGAGTGAGATGGTATCTTAGGGTGGTTTTGATTTGCATTTCGCTGACTGCTAGCGATGGTGAGCATTTTTTCATGTACTTATTGATTGATTGTATGTCCTCCTCTGAGAAGTGTCTGTTCAGGTCCTTGGCCCATTTATTGATTGGGTTATTTGTTATCTTATTGTCTAATTTTTTTAGTTCTTTGTATACTCTGGATATTAGGGCTCTATCTGAAGTGTGAGGAGTAAAGATTTGTTCCCATGATGTAGGCTCCCTGTTTATCTCTCTTATTGTTTTTTTTGCTGAGAAAAAACTTTTTAGTTTGAGTAAGTCCCATTTGTTGATTCTAGTTGTTAACTCTTGCACTATGGGTGTCCTATTGAGGAATTTGGAGCCCGATCCTACAGTATGTAGATCTTAGCCAACTTTTTCTTCTATCAGACGCCATGTCTCTGATTTAATATCAAGCTCCTTGATCCATTTTGAGTTAACTTTTGTGCATGGCGAGAGAAAGGGATTCAGATTCATTTCGATGCAAATGGATTTCCAGTTTTCCCAGCACCATTTGTTGAAGATGCTATCCTTCCTCCATTGCATGCTTTTAGCCCCTTTATCAAATATAAGATAGTTGTAGTTTTGTGGATTGGTTACTGTATCCTCTATTCTGTACCATTGGTCCACCCGCCTGTTTTGGTACCAGTACCATGCTGTTTTTGTTACTATTGCTCTGTAGTATAGTTTGAAGTCTGGTATCGCTATACCACCTGATTCACACTTCCTGCTTAGCATTGTTTTTGCTATTCTGGGTCTTTTATTATTCCATATGAATTTCATGATTGTTTTATCTATTTCTACAAGAAATGCTGTTGGGATTTTGATTGGCATTGCAATGAACTTATAGAGAACTTTTGGTAATATCGCCATTTTGATGATGTTAGTTCTGCCTATCCATGAACAGGGTATATTTTTCCATCTTCTAAGGTCTTCTTCTATATCTCTCTTTAGGGTTCTGTAGTTTTCATTGTATAAGTCTTTCACCTCTTTTGTTAGGTTGATTCCCAAATATTTTATTTTTTGGGGGGATATTGTGAATGAAGTAGTTGTCCTCATTTCTGTTTCAGAGAATTTGTCACTGTTATACAGGAATGCATTTGATTTATGCATGTTGATCTTATATCCTACCACTTTGCTGAATCATTTATTAGCTCTAATAGTTTCTTTGTAGACCCTTTGGGTCTGCTAGGTATAGAATCATGTCAACTGCAAATATTGATAATTTAATTCTTTTTTTCCTATTTTCATGCCTTTAATTTCTTTCGTCTAATTGCTCTGGCCAGTGTTTCGAGGACTATGTTGAACAAAAGTGGTGAGAGAGGGCATCCCTGTCTTGTACCAGATCTTAGAGGGAATGCCTTCAATTTTTCTCCATTCAGAATGATGCTGGCCTGTGGCTTATCATAGATTGCTTTTACAATGTTGAGGTATGATTCTGTTATCCCTAATTTTTCTGGAGTTTTGAACATAAAGGGATGCTGTACTTTGTTGAATGCTTTTTCTGCATCGAGATGATCATATGGTTCTTATTTTAAGTCTATTGATGTGGTGAATAACATTTATTGATTTCCGTATATTGAACCAGCCTTGCATCCCAGGATGAATCCTACTTGATTATGGTGTATAATTTTTTGATATGTTTTTGAATCCGATTTGCCAGAATTTTATTGAAGATTTTTGCATCTAGGTTCATTAGAGATATTGGTCTGTAGTTTTCTTTTTTTGAAGTGTCTTTGTCCGGTTTATGCATCAGGGTGATGTTGGCCTCGTAGAATGTATTTGGAAGTTCTCCCTCTTTTTCTATTTCCTGAAATAGCTTGAAAAGTATTGGTGTTAGTTCCTCTTTAAAAGTTTTGTAAAACTCTGCTGTATACTCATCTGGTCCTGGGCTTTTCTTAGATGGTGATCTTTTGATGGTTTCTTCTATTTCCTCTATTGTTATTGGTCTGTTTAAGTTGTCTATATCCTCCTACTCAATCTGGGCAGATCATAAGACTTAAGAAATTTATCGATGCCTTCACTATCTTCTATTTTATTGGAGTATAAGGATTCAAAATAATTTCTGATTATCTTCTGTATTTCTGAAGTGTCTGTTGTGATATTGCCTTTTTCATCCCGTATGCTAGTAATTTGGGTTCTCTCTCCTCTTCGTTAGCATGGCTAAGGGTCTGCCGATTTTATTTATTTTTTCAAAGAACCAACTATTAATTTTGTCAATTTTTTCAATTGTTTCTTTTGTTTTGATTTCATTAATTTCAGCTCTGATTTTAATTATTTCTTGCCTTCTACTTCTTTTGCTGTTGTTTTGCTCTTCTTTTTCTAGGATTTTGAGATGACGTATGAGATCATTTATTTGTTGGTTTTTTCTTTTTTTAAGGAATGAACTCCAAGCAATAAATTTTCCTCTTAGAACTGTTTTCAATGTGTCCCATAGATTCCGATATGTTGTGTCTGTGTTTTCATTTAACTCTAAGAAGTTTTTAATTTCTTCCTTGATGTCTTCTAAAACCCATTGATCATTCAGTAACCTTTTGTTCATTCTCCAAGTGATGCATGATTTTTCCTTCCTTCTTTTATCATTGATTTTCAGTTTCATTCCATTATGATCAGATAAGATGCATGGTATTATCTCTACTCCTTTATATTGTCTAAGAGTTGCCCTGTGACATAATATATGATCTACTTTTGAGAAGGTTCCATGTGCTGCTGAGAAAAAAAGTGTAACTACTTGATGTTGGGTGGTATAGTCTATATATGTCAATTAAGTCTAGGTTGTTAATTGTGTTATTGAGTTCTATAGTTTCCTTATTTAACTTTTTTTGGAAGATCTGTCCAGTGGTGAGAGAGGTGTGTTGAAGTCTCCCATGATTATTGTATGGTGGTCTATTAGACTCTTTAACTTGAGAAGAGTTTGCTTGATGAACATAGCTGCACCATTATTTGGGGCATATATATTTATGATTTTATGTCTTGTTGGTGTATGGTTCCCTTGAGCAGTATGAAGTGTCCTTCTTTATCCCTTTTGATTAACTCTGGCTTGAAATCTATTTTATTAGATATGAGTATGGACACTCCTGCTTGTTTCCACAGTCCATATGAGTGGTATAATTTTTCCCAACCTTTCACCTTCAGTCTATGTATATCTTTTCCTATCAGATGCATCTCCTGTAGGCAGCATATTGTTGGGTCTTGTTTTGTGATCCATTCGACTAGCCTGTGTCTCTTAATTGGTGAGTTTAAGCCATTAACATTTAGGGTTATTATTGAGATATGGTTTGTTCTTCCAGCCATATTTGTTTATTAATGTTACTAAACCTGATTTGTTTTCCTCTTTGATTACTTCCCCCCCTTTACTGTCTTACCTCCAACTGTTGGTTTTCAATGTTATTTTCCATTTCCAATTCCTGTAATGTTTTGCCAAGGATTTTTTGAAGAGATGGTTTTCCAGGTTTTCTAGCTGCGAATTCACACCAATTGGAGTGGGGACCGAGCAGAGCCGCCGCCCACATCCGGATCAGGACCAAAGACTCGAGGGCGTGGTAGTTACATCACCACAATTGGAGTGGGGGCAGAGCAGAGCCGCCACCCGCGCCCGCAGGGGGGGCAGACCTGCGACCGACCAGCGTGGTAGACAGACCACCCTAATTAGAGGAGGAGCACAGCCACTACCCACCCTGCAAGGGAGACTTCCCAACTATACAAGAGCAATATAAATAAATAGGGGGTAAATTTCAAAAACACAACAGTTTCACCAAGCAGAAAGAAACGCGAGCAGTATAAAAAGACAGGGGAAAGAAAGGACCACAAGCAATGCAGGTCAATTCAACTTTAGAAGAGGTAATAGCAGCTACAGATGGAATGTCAGATAAAGAGTTCAGGATATACATGCTTCAGATGATCTGGAGTCTCAAGGAAGATATGAGACAGCAAAATCAGACAATGAAAGATCACATTGACAAGGAACTACATAAACAAATCCAGGAAGTAAAAGATCAATTTCACAGAGAGATAGAGGTAATAAAAAACAAACAAATAGAAATCCTAGAAATGCAGGAAGCAATAAACCAACTTAAAAACTCAATTGAGAATACTAACGGCAGAGTAGATCACTTAGAAGATAGAACATCAGACAATGAAGACAAAGTATTTCAACTTGAAAAGAACATAGACAGCTCAGCAAGTCTGCTAAGAAACCATGAGAAGAACATCCAAAAAATATGGGATAATATTAAAAGACCAAATTTAAGAGTCATTGGGGATACAGAAAGGCACAGAGCTCCAAACCAAAGGAATAAACGATCTATTCAGTAAAATAATACGAGAAAACTTCCCAGACTTGAAGAATGAGACAAAATCCCAAATCCTAGAAGCCTATAGGATGCCAAATGTGCAAAATCATAAGAGATCCACACCTAGACACATTACAATGAAGATGTCCAACAAACAGAATAAGGAGAGAATTTTAAAAGTTAAAAGAGAAAGGAAGCAGATTACACTTGGGGGTAAACCAATCAGGATAACAGCTGATCTCTCAACACAGACTCTGAAAGCTAGAAGATCCTGGAATAACATATTTCAAACACTGAAAGAAAATGGGTTCCAACCAAGAATCGTGTATCTGGCGAAATTAAGCTTCAGGATGGAAGATGAAATTAAAACCTTCCACAATAAACAAAAGACAAAAACATTTTTAAAAGTTCGTGCACCAAGATCTAGTAAGGTTAGTCCAGGAATATAGGGTTGGTTCAACATATAGAAATCAATAAAGTTAATTCATCACATCAATAGACTTAAAAATAAGAATCATATGATCATATCAAGAGACACATAAAAACCTTTCCAAAAATATAACACCCTTTCATGTTCAAAAAATTAGAAAAACATAAGATAACAAGAACATACCTCAACATCATACTGGCTCTTTACATTAAGCCTAAGGCCAACATCATTCTAAAGGGAGAAAAACTAAAGGCATTTCCTCTAAAAATTGGAACAAGACAGGGGTGCTCTCTCTCACCACTTCTATTCAACATATTTCTTGAAACACTGGCCAGAGCAATTAGACAGATGAAAGAAATTAAAGAAATAACTACAGAAAAAGACCTTAAATTAGCACTATTTGCTGAAAATATGATTTGATACATAGAAGACCCCAAAAGCACCACCAGAAAACTTCAAGAACTAAAAATGAATTCAGCAAAGCAGCAGGATATAAAATTAACACACATTAAAAAAGGAATTTCTGTATATCAGTGACAAAGCCTCAAGAAAGAAATAAGAAAACCTACCCCATTTACAGTAACTTCAAAAAAAGAAAACATAAGATACTTGGGAATCAACTTAATGAGAGAGGTGAAAGATCTATACAGGGAAACCTACAGAACCCTAAAGAAAGAAATCAAAGAAGACCTTAGAAGATGGAAAGATCTACCTTACTCTTGCATAGGCAGAATAAATATTATCAAAACAACCATACAACCAAAAGCACTATACTGATTGAATACAATTATGAACAAAATCCCAATGACATTTCTCATAGAAATAGGAAAAACAATCATGAAATTCATCTGGAAAAATAAGAAGCCCAGAATAGGTAAAGCAATTATAAGCAGGAAGAGCAAAGCAGGTGGTATGACTATACCAGACCTTAAACTATACTACAGAGCAATAGTAACAATAACAGCATGGTATTGGCACTAAAACAGGCTGGTAGACCAATGGTACAGAACAGAGGACACATAGACTAACTCACAAAATAACGATTATCTTATATTAGACAAAGGTGCCAAGAACATGTATTGGAGAAAAGATAGCCTCTTTAACAAACGGTACTGTGAAAACTGGAAATCCATTTTCAAAAAAATGTAATTGAAACAATATCTCTCACACTGCACAAAACTCAACTCAAAAGGGATCAAGGACCTACAATTTAAACCAGAGACTCTGCATCTAATAGATGAAAAAGTAGGCCATAATCTTCATCACATGGGGCTAGGCCACCCCAACTTCCTTAATAAAATGCCTATAGCACAAGAATTAAAACCAAGAATCAACAAATGGAATGGATTCAAATTAAAAGTTTCTTCTCAGAAAAAAATCTGAGGTGAACAGAGAGCCTACATCCTGGGAGTGGATTTTTACCCCTCACACACCAGATAGAGAACTAATAACTAGTATATAAAGAACTCAAAATGCTAAGCACCAAAAAACCCAATAATCCAATCAACAAATTGGCCAAGGACCTTAACAGACATTTCTCAGAAAGGATGTAGAATCAATCAACAAATATTTTAAAAAAATGTTCATCATCTTTTGCAAGTAGAGAAATGCAAATCAAAACCACTCTAAAATATCTCACTCCAGTCAGAATGGCAGCTATCATAAAGACAAACAACAAGTGTTGGCAAGGATGTGGGGAAAAAGGCACACTCATACACTGCTGATGGGACTGTAAATTGGTGCAAACAACATGGAAAACTGTATAGAGATTCCTTCAAAATCTGGGAATAAAAACACCATTTCACCCAGCTATTCCTCTTCCTGCACTATTCTCAAAGGACTTGAAAACAGCATACTATAGGGTCATAGCCATGTCAATGTTTATAGCACCACAATGAAGAATAGCAAAGTGTGGAGCCAACCCAGATGCCCTTCAGCGGATGAAGGGATAAAAATATGGGGCACATATACACAATGCAATTTTACTCAGCAATAATAAAATCATGGCATTTGCAAGTAAATGCATGATATTGGAGAAGTGAAGTGAGGCAAACCCAAAAAATAAATGTTGAATGGTTTCTCTGATATAAGAAGGCGGACTATAGTGGGGTAGGGAGGAGGAGTATAGGAGGAATAGATAAATTCTACATAGGGCAGAGGGATTGGAGGGGAGGGGAAGAGGCAGGGGATTAGCAGTGATTGTGAAATGTGATGACACCATTATCCAAAGTACATGTATGAAGACCCAAATTGGTGCCAACATACCTTATATAGAACCAGAGATATGAAAAACTGTCATATATATGGGTATTAAGAGTTGTATTTCAGAAAGAAATGAGTATATATATAATGGCATGAATTAGCATAAATATACTTTCTGTACAGAGATACAAAAAATTGAGCTCTATGTGTATAATAAGAATTTTAATGCATGCCACTGTTGTCGTGTATTTAAAAAAATGAATTTTTAAAAAAGAAAGGTATTGAAACCAATTGGGGAAACGATAAGCTTACATGGCTATATATCTTAAAACACAGAGCTGGAAGGGAAGATGCATGAACAACATGAGAAACCAAAAAAGAATGTACCCCAAACAAAGATGCTACATTATTAGAATCCATGGTCAGAATAGCAGGACAAATGGGAGAAGGTACATAATTTTCTGTGAATTAAAGGATGATATGAGGGAAAACATGCAGCAAAGGATCATTTTGATAAAGAGATACATCAGCAAATACAGAAAGAAAAAGATTCCTTCAATAAGGAGATAGAGATTTTGAAGAAAAAAAAAACACCACAAAACAGAGATCCTTGAAATGAAGGAAACAGTAAACCAAATTAAGAACTCAATAGGAAGCATCTCCAACAGAATAGATCACTTGGAAGAAAGAACCTCTGACACTGAAGAAAAAATATATAATCTTAAAAAAATAAAGTTGACCCCAGTGAAGATGGTAAGAAACCATGAGCAGAAGATTCAAGAATTGTGAGATAATATGAAAAGACCAAATTTAACAAATATTGGAATACATGAAGGCATAGAGGTCTAAACTACAGAAATGGACAATTTATTCAATGAAATAATACCAGAAAAATTTCCAAACATGTAGAGTGAATTGGGAAATCAAATACAAGGACCATATAGGACACCAAATGAACAAGATCACTACAGGTCTACACCCACACAAATCATAATGAAAACACCTAGCATACAGGAGAAGCAGAGCATTTCAAAGGCCATAGAGAAAGGAATCAAATTACATATGGGGAAAACCAATCAGGATCTCTGATTTCTGAACTGAGACCCTGAAATCTACAAGATCCTGCAACAATATAAACCAAGCTCTGAAAGAAATGGATGCCGACCAAGAATCATACCCAGCAAAATTAAATTTTGATTACCAATCAGATTTCAATTCAGATGTTATTTTATGACAAAATAAAAACCTTCCATTATACACAAATTTAAAAGAATTAAACAACCAGAAACCTGCACTACAGAACATGCTTGGTAAAATATTCCATGAGGAGGAAATGAACAACAATAAAAAAATCAGAAAAGGGTAGTATCACTCTAAAGAAAAAACCTATCAAAGAGAAACAGACTAAGTTAAATACCAAAAATACACAAAAATAACTGGGAATACAAATGTTGTCTCAATAATAACCCTGAAAGTTTAGTTCCAACTTAGCAATCAAAAGACAGGCAGATTGAATTAAAAAGACCAACAATATGCTGCCTCCAAGAGACTCATCTCATAGGAAAAGACACCCAGAGACTAAACGTGACAGGTTAAAAAAAAATATATTGCTCAGGCTGAGGCTGGGGCTCAGTGGTAGAGCACTAGCCTAGCACATGTGAGGCCCTTTATTTGATCCTCAGCACCACATAAAACTAAATAATATAGGTATTGTGTCAATATACAAAAAATAAATATTAAAAAACCTACCACTCACTTGTAATGTGGAGGCAAGAAGGGGTTTCCATTCTTATATCAAATAATGTGGACTTCAAGTGAAATTTAATCAAAAGGGATAAAGAAGGACACTACATACTGCTTAAAGGAACCATACACCAACAAGACGGAACAATTATAAAAATACACACCCCCAAAACAATGGAACATCTATGTTCAAACAGACTCTTCTCAAGTTTAAGGGCCAAGTAGACCACAAGACAATAATTCTGGGTGACTTTAACACACCTCTTTTACCACTGGATTGATCGTCCAAACAATATCCAGACATAAACTATAGAACTCAATAATACAATCAATAACTTAGATTTAACTGACATACATAGACTATTTCATCCTTCAACAGGCGAAGACACTTTCTTCTCAGCAGCAAATGGATCTTTCTCTAAAATAGACCATATGTCATGCCAAAAAGGAACTCTAAGCAATACAGAAAAGTAAGGATACTACCCTGCATTCTATCAGATCATAATGGAATGAAATTAGAAATCAATGATAAAAATAGAAGCTACTCCAACACCTGGAGACTAAATAATATGCTAGTGAAGGAACAATGGGTTGCAGAAAACATCAAAGAGGAGATTTAAAACTTCTTAGAGGTGAATGAGGACACAGATACAACATATCCAAATATCTGGGACACTATGAAGGCATTACTAAGAGGAAAGTTCATTGCATAGAGTTTATTCCTTAAACAAACAAAAAGTCAAATAAATGACCTAAAATTACATCTCAAAGCCCTAGGAAAAACAATTAATCAACACCAAAAGCAGTAAAGGAAAGAAAAGAATTAAAATCAGAGCTGAGATCAATGAAATTGGAACAAAAGAAGAAAATAAAAATTGACAAAGTGACTGGGAATGGTATCAACATTTGACCCAGCTATCCCACTCCCTGGTCTAACCTAAAGGACTTAAAAACTGCATACTACAGGGACACAGTCATAATGTTTTTAGCAGCACAATTCACAAGAGTTAAACTGTGGAGCCAACATAGATGCCCTTCAGTGGATGAATGGATAAAGAAAACATGGCATTTGTACACAATGGAATATTACTAATCAATAAAAGAAAATAAAATCATGGCATTTGCAGGTAAATGGATGGCATTGGAGAAGACAATGCTAAGTGAAGTTAGCCAAGCCTGAAATAACAAATGCTGAATTTTTTCTCTGATATAAGGAGGCTGACTCATAGTGGGGTAGGGAGGGGGAGCATGAGAGGAATAGATGAATTCTATTTAGGGCAGTGTGGTGGGAGGAATAGGGAGGGGAAAGGGATTAGCAAAGATGGTGGAATATAATAGACATCATTATCCAAAATACACATATGAACACACGAATTGATGTCAACCTACTTTATATACAGAGATATGAAAAATTGTACTGTATATGTGTAATAAGAATTGTAACATATTCTGCTGCCATATATTTTAAAATTTTAAAAATGAAAAGTTGGCTCTTTGAAAAACAAATACATTTGATAAAACTTTATCCATGCTACTGTAGAGAATGAGAGAAATACTCCAATTACTAAAATCCATGATGAAAAAGGAAATGTCAGCATGAACACTAGAGAAATATAGAAGATAAGTAGAAATTATTTTGAAAATTTGTACTGCAATAAAACAGAATACATAGAAGTCATCAACAAATGTCTAGAATCATGTGACTTACCCAAACTGAGTAAGTTAAACAGATCATTTTCAAGCAATGAAACAGAAGATACCATCACAAGCCTACCCACCAAAAAATAAATAAATAAATAAAGCCCAGGACTCAATGGATACAAGACTTCAAAAAAGAACTAACACCAACATTCCTGAAATTATTCCATAAAATATAAAAAGAGGGAGCCCTTCCAAACTCACTCTATAAGGCCAATATCTCCTTGATGCTAAAATCAGACAAACACTGAAAATAAAGTGTACTTTAGAGCAATATCTCTAAAAAGCAGAAGCAAGAATTCTAAATAAAATTCTGGCAAATCAAATACAAAAACATATGAAAAGGATGGTTCATCATGATGAAGTGCTATTCATCCCAGGGATGCAAGGTTGGTTCAACGTAGAGATATCAATAAATGTAATTCATCACATCAGCAGATTTAAAAATAAGAAACTTATGACCATCTCAACAAATGCAGAAAAAGTATTTGAAAAAATACAGCACCCCTTCATGTTCAAAACACTAGAAAATTTAGGAAAAACAGGAACTTATTTCAACATTTAAAAGGATCTCTATGCCACGCCTCAGGGCAACATCATTGTAAATGGAGAAAAACTGAAGACATTTTCTCTAAAATTTAAACAAGACAGGGATGCCCTCTCTCACCCCTTCTATTCAATATAGTTCTTGAAACACTGGACAGAGCAAGTAGACAGATGAAAGAAATTAAAGAATAAGTATAGGCAAAGATGAACCTAACCTAGCACTATTTGCTCATGATATGATTCTGTACCTAGAAGACTCAAAAAACTCCACTAGAAAACTTCTAGAACTAGAATTTAGCAAAGTGGCAGGATAGAAAATCAACACCGGTAAATCAAAGGCATTTCTGTATATCAGTGACAAATCCTCTGAGAGAGAAATGAGGAAAACTACCCCATTCACAATATCCTCAATAAAAAAGATACTTGGGAATCAACAAGAGGTGAAGGATCTATACAATGAAAACTATGAAACACTAAAGAGAAATCGAAGACCTTAGAAGATGGAAAGATTTAACTTGATCTTGAATAGGCAGAATTAATATTATCAAAATGGCCCTACTACCAAAAGCACTCTACAGATTTAATGCAATTCTGATCAACATCCCAATGGAATTCCTCATAGAAATAGAAAAGCAATCATTAAATTTACCTGGAAAAACAAGAGACCCAGAATAGCTAAAGAAATCCTTAGCAGGAAAAGGGAGGCAGGTGGCATTGCTATACCAGACGTTAAACTATACTACAGAGCCACAGTAACAAAAACAGCATGGTTCTGGCATCAATACAGGCTGGTAGACCAATAGGCCAGAATAGAGGACACAGAGACCAACCCACAAAACCACAATTATCTTATATTAGACAAAGGTGCTAAAAATATGCACTGGAAAAAGAGAGCATCTTCAACAAATGGTGCTGGGAAAACTGGAAATCCATATGCAGCAAAATAAAATTGAATCCCTCTCTCTCACCATGCATAAAAGTTAACTCAAGATGGATCAAGGGTCTAGGAATTAAACCAGAGACTCTTCAAATACAATAAAAAGTAGGCCTTATCTCCATAATGTGGGATTAGGATACAACTTCCTTAATAACACTCCTATAGCACAGGAATTGAAACAAAAAAACAACACATGGGATGAATTGAAACTAAAGATTTTTATCAAAAAAACTCAATAGAATAAAGAGCCTACTTTATGGGAGCAATTTTTTTACCCCTCATACATCAGATAGAGCACTAATCTCTAGGGTATATAAAGAACTCAAACGTCTTAACACCAAAAAAAAAAATACTAATAATCCAATCAATAAATGGGCCGAGGACCTGAACAGACACTTCTCAGAAGAGGATATACAATCAATCAACAATTATATAAAAAAATGCTCATCATTTCTAGCAATCAGAGAAATGCAAATAAAAACTAAGATATCATCTCACTCCAGTCAGAATGGCAGCTATTATGAAGACAAACAACAATAAGTGTTGGCGAGGATGTGGGCAAACACCCCATCAAAATTTCACCATGATTTCCTTTTTATTGAAGAAGGGTCCAAAGCAAACAGTTTGAAAATTCTCCTGGAAGGTTGAATTGATATGAAATTAGCCAAGAATTCTGAACTCTAACAGTAAAAGCAGGAGCTATCATTACCAGGCACTAATGCATGTTATAAAATTATCATATTGCAGTAATTTGAGGACCAAAAAAATCACAATGCAGAAATTTCATACGTGACTCCATATGTATGTAAATGTCATTATAAGTGCAATGAAAAGGCCTAGATAAATGTCACCATCTCCAGCAGAGGATTTGATGTGAATGAACAAGACAACTCAACGTGAAGGGAGGTATGGGAAATGGAGGCGCAGAGCACTGGTAGGGCTTGGGGGCAGGACATGCGTGGTACTGGATTATACTCCAGCACCCCGAAGAAGCACATATTGAGGAGGATTATGTTTCAACATTACACAAGAATAGGAGGCTCCTGGATTCCCTTCACACATGGATACATCAAATAAACACCTACTTCTGTTTTGAGTCCCTCTTAAATAAAGTTATAATGGACTGAGAGACCTATGCATTGGACCACTCAGAAAATATCTACCATCTGAAGTGCAGGCAAAGTTGGTGGACACTTGGGCATTAGTCCTGCCTTGAGCGATGTGCCACATAATTTGGACAGAATACCCAAATCCAGTGTCACCCAGAGTAGATGAAGACTGATTGGGGTCACAAATGGAGCACATTGGACACTAAATAACTTGTCGCTGGAAACACAATTTGTCTGGTGCTCATAGAAGAACAAACTAGGTATACACAAGTATCAGGACTGGAAAAGGGATGGTTTTCTATGGCTGTGGAGGGTCATGAGCTTTATCCATGGGACAAGGGCAGAAGGGGAGCGAGATCAAGGGTCCCAGTTTATCCCTAGAAGGGATTTGCAGCATGATCTGCAAACTGTGGTTGCTAACAGTTGAGCTCCTCTCTCGCCAGTCCCTAAGGGTAGACAGGACCAATGCAGTCCACCCAGCAGCCCTGCCTGAGCCCTCTCCCCCCTAACTCAGTAATAACTCCAGGTCTAACCAGTTCTTTCTGGAAGAAGGATCTCCAGGCACTCAGGGTCCCAACATTTTCCCCATCTCATGGACTCCATCCTAACCCACCAAGCTCTGGGAGCAGTGGCAACTGTGCATGTGCAAATCTCCCTGGATCAAAAACAAGTGGCTTCACACTGATGTGCAAGCACTTCCAGGGACTACTATCACCCCCCACCCCGGAGTGAAGGAAAAGGATGAAATCCACAACTCCCTGTTTCTTTCTAGTATAGGCTCACACCATCTTCTTGCAGTGAGCACAGGCACCCGAGGTTCTAACCAATTGCATCAGGAATTCAGTCACCAGCCAAGTAGGACAGCTTCTCAGTCTGAGCCCAGCTTTGGGGAAGGCTCCTATCAAACAGGTGAAGGAACTAGTCCTGCAATGACATAGATATGGAACAAGAGACAGGCGGATGACATGGGACTAGAATATAAGCTTAGTGCAGACAATTTTTTAAAATACCATGGAGTTCTTTAAAGGCTAACAGAGTAATGACCACTCTGGACGCATTTCCAAAGGAACTTGAACCCGTGTGTTCATAAATGGCTGCATGCCCATCGCTGTTCCAGGATTTACAGGAGCCAGGACGAGGGAACTTCTGAAGTGGCTTCTGGATAAGGAGACTCCTCCCAGTCACAGGGCCATCTTCTACTCCCCTGAGAAACTACTTCCCCTCAATGCAACTGCTCATAGGTCCACAGGTGGCTGATATGCACCAGACGCTCAGGAGACCTCAGATGAGCCAGGTGTGGGATCCCTGTGTCAGGCAGAGCCAAACCAGGACCAGGAAAATATCACAGAGGGCATGAGACCCCAGGGACATGCAGTCCACAGGGGGGACACTCAGCGCAAAGACATTCTGAAAAGGTGTCTGGCCTGGGAGAGGAAGGGAGAATACACACACGCATGCATTTTTACAAATGTCAAGTGGTTTTTAGTGCACTTTTCTCTCATGTGAAATGCTCAAACAGAAAACAAAACTTTTGCTTCTTATTTTATTACATTGGGGAGGAAAATTGTCACTGGAAATGTGGACAGGGGACTTGAATTTGAGGAATTCATTGATACATATGTACAGGTTTCATCGGGGAGACGGGTTCTGGTTCTGACTCTTTGCTTCCCTTACATTTAGAACTTTCAGGGGGCCCCAGGCAGGAGGACCACACCTGTAATCCCAGCCACTCAGGAGGCTGAGGCACATGTTCAAGGCCAGACTCAGCCTCTGTCTCAAGATAAATGATAAAAAGTACGAGGGATGTAGCTCAGTGGAAAAGAAGCTCTGCATTAAATCCACTATGACCCCCTGCCCCCCAAAAAAGAAAAGCTGAGGAGGAAGAAAAACCTGAGACCCCTGCAGATCCCAGCCCCCTTGGGTAGGAAAAGGGCCCATGGAGTGGTGATTCTCAGGGTCCCAACACTCTGAAATCCACCACAGAAGAAATTCAGGGAGGAGACTTGAGATGGCAATTTGTCCAGGAGATACCCATGTGTTCAAAAATAAGAATAAAAAGAATCCTACATCTTTAGAAACCTGAGAAATGTAAACTAAAACCCTATCACAGAGAAAAATAAAGTATATCAATGAAGATAGGAAACAAAAGAATTCTAATAAACTCAAGGAGTTTAAGTGCTTCTTAACTATTTGTGGAAACTGTTTTGCTATTAAAGACACATGAGAGTCCCCCACCACAGGGACTTGCTGCAATCAGTTCATATGACCGGGATAATACATTACTAGTCATGGTACATTCAGCTTAAAAATAGTATAAGATACCATGGGTAAGTTTTACAGGGTGCCATATGCAGGTGGTGTTATGTATAACTCTGATGCACCAATAAACAATCCAGCATGCTTTACTCTTAATGGAAGCACCCAATCCTAAATTTCATCCACAAAGTTAAATATATGTAAACTTAACCAAGAGACTTTTGAAGTTATTAGCTAACACGTGCATTGTGAAGCTGTTCTGTTACAATTGTCATCAAGGAATCACGACGTCAAGAGAGTCCACCCACGAACCCACGTGGTTGTAAAAATCATACACTTAATTGCAATGGAAAAGTCATTATCAATCAAACCCTAACAAGCCCAATCTCAGCAACTTAGCTAGACCCGCGGTCAGAATAAAAACTAAAAACTACCAGGGAGAGAGCTCAATGGTAAAGCACCCTTCTGTTAACTATCAAAACAAAAACAACAAAAAAACAAAACAAAACAAAACAAAAAAACAATAAACTCCACAAAACTAGCTTAGGAATAGGCAAGGTCCCTGTTCACCGCAGCTTCCCTCCTGCAGGAAAATGGTGTTTGGAAATTTGATTTCTTTTTTTTTGGGGGGGTGCTGGGCATTGAACTCAGGGGCACTCCACCACTGAGCCCCATCCCCAGCCCTATTTTGCATTTGATTTCGAGGCAGGGTCTCCCTGAGTCTCTAAGTGCCTCACCCACTTGCGGAGGCTGGCCTTGACCTTGCAATCCTCCTGCATCAGCCTGCACCCCCAGCCGCTGGGAATGACAGGTGTGCGCCATTGTCTGACTTGGAGATTGGATTCTTCTTATGGTCCCACCTGTCAATCACCACAGCCCGGGAAGATGCCAGGCTGCCGCGCTCACCTGCCAGAGAGATAGGGCTTGAGCAGGGGCTGAGGCTGCCCCAGGGTATGGGGAGGCTGCCAGGAGTCTTCGCCATGTTAACGCTCTCCACTCGGCTGGCCAGGGGGACAGAGGGGCACTGTCCGCAATGGGCTCAGGCCTGTGGTTGCAGAGAGCCCCCTGAATCAGGGTCAGCCAACTCGGGTTCCCCCCACAGCCGGTCCAGCCAGATGGACTCCCTGCCCCGCCTCCCTCTGGAGCCTCCCTCTCCAGGCACCAGGTGCCACTGCACACTCACCATCCCCTGGTGCCCAGCCCCCAAGCCAGCCCTGGGGAGTTTCGGCTCCTGCATGGCAGAGCCACCCGGGATCCTGGGCACCAGCGAAGCCTGAGTCCAACTGCAGGAATCTGAGTGGAACCGCGGACCGCGGAGAAATAAATCCCATTCTGAGCGCGGAGGCCCACCCCCTGCTGCTGGCTACGCTCAGGATTGGTCAGCGCTCAGCACGGGGGCTTCTGATTGGACAGGGAATCAGTCAGTCTCCGCTCTCCGCAGCCTGAGCCCAGAGAGCCTTCTTTTTGAGTGACAGGGGGTGATATCTGCTCCAGGCAAGGAGGAAACAAGAATGGCAGGGTTTGGGTGCAACTTTTTTCTTTTCCTTTTGAGGTCTCGGCATTGGGTTAGGGTCAGGGTGACCAGAATTCTAAGTTCTGTTGGGTTTTGATGTTAGGAAATTGAAGTCATTTCTTGAAAGTTTCACCACCTGGGCCTCCTCCTATAATAAGACCACCCAGAGCGTCTTTGGGTGCTGACTTGTCCTCTGTTCATCTGTGCAAAATTCTCCAAGCAGAACTGGCCTTTCGCCCCTTGGGAACTGCACAGTGGTGGTGGCTCTGGACTGGGCATTGCAGGCGCCCTGGAGGAGGCTCCGACCAGGTTGGCAGCATGAGCGCTGATGTTCCTCCAGCTGAGTTGAATCTATCTGGAGCCCACGTTGAGGCTGGAGGCAGAGTAAAGAGATCAGCACAGAAGAGACCCTGAGAGCGCAGACCTGGGTAAACCCCAGCTGCACCCAGGCTCCCACACTCTCTGGACACTGGGCGTTGAATTCAGAGGACTTGACCTCTGAGCCCCGTCCCCAACCCTAGTTTGAATATTGTTTAGAGAGACAGGGTCTCACTGAGTTGCTTAGCACCTTGCTTTTGCTGAGGCTGCCTTTGAATTCCCCATCCTCCTGCCTCAGCCTCCCCAACCGCTGCAATGACAGGCGTATGCCACTTTTTTTTCTTTCTTTTTGAGAGAAATACCTGCAGTGGCCACAGGATAACAGCCTTGCACAGATCAAGGCCATCCTGGGTGCTCTCCCTGGTTCCCAGGCAATGGGATCCTGCCTCCTCCAAAAACCAGAGACACCCTGTCCAGGTGTGTATCCTTAGTATCAGCTGAATATGCTGCACTTATCAAGAAAAAAAAAAGAAAGAGACCCTACCTGCTTGTCTTGATGCAAACAAAGCTGATGTGTTTCCAAAGAGAGCTCTGGTCTTGTCCCACCAGTTCAGTGGTGCAAAATGTCACATAATACAGAGAAGACTTCTCCTTAAGAGGGGCTCAAGGGTCTCTCTCTTAAGGAAAAACAATTTGCGTTTGACTGGGAGTCCAGAAAAGACAACTCCAGATTTTCCTAATTTGGAAAATAACTCTATAGACTCAATGCAACCTGCTCCCCTCTGCCTTAATTAATCATGGAGGCCTCGAGGTTACCTGCCCCCTGGGACACCTGCAGATGAAGAGGGGGTCCTATCTTCTCGATGCAGCTCCCTGAACCTCCACCTTCCCACAGGCTCCAACACCTTTGACAGCATCCAATGGGGGAGCGGTTTAGAAAATTCTGGAATGTACCTAAAGACATTTTCTCATCCGGCTATGATGCTATCAATTTGGTCCCATGGTCCTTTTCAGTACTGTTTATCTTCTTGTGTTTTATTGGTTCATCTTAGAAATACATGACCATAGAGTCCATTGTGGTAAACTTATCCAAACATAAAAATATACCTTATTCTCCTTAGGACCCCATTCGTGTGGGTGGCATGATGGGTGGATTCACTTAGGTATTTTCATACAATTAAATAGAAACATTATGGTCACTTCATGCTACTCTCTTTCCTGTTCTTATGTCCCCTCCCTTCCTGTTGCTCCCCCTTTCTCACATCTAGTGAACTTCTCTTCTTGACCCCCATTCCTTGTGAGGTAGATAACACATATCAGGAAAAACATGTGCCCTTTGGTTTTGGGGGATTGCCTTATTTTACTTTAGCATGATAATCTCCAGATCCATTCATTTACTGGCCACTGTTATGAAGTCATCCTTTTTTAAAGCTGAGTAATATTCCTCTGTGTATACACACCACAATTTCTCTATCTATTCATCTGTTGGTGGGCATTTAGGCTGGCTCCATAGCTTAGCTAGTGTGAGTTGTGCTATCATGAACATGGATGTGGCTGTGTCCCTGTAGTATGCTGATTTTAAATTCTCTGGACATATTCTGTGGAGAGGTATAACTGAGTCAGAGGGTGGTTCCAGTCCTAATTTCTTGAGGATTCTCCATCCTGCTTTCCAGAAGGGTTGCACCAATGTGCAGTGCCTCCAACAAGGTGTGAGCATTCCCTGTCCCCCACATCCTCACCAATTTATTGTTACTGTATTCTTGATAATTGCCATTCTGACTGGAGTGAAAGAGAAGCTCAGTGTAGTTTTAATTTGCATTTCTCTAATTGCTAGAATATGATGCCTTTTCAGTATTTTTTAAAAAATCTTTTTTATTGGAGTCAGACACAATACATTTATTCTATCCGTTTATTTTTCTGTGGTGCTGAGAATGGAACCCAGTGCCTGCACATGCTAGGTGAGCACTCTATAGCTGAGCCCCAACCCCAGCCCTCATTTTCAGTATTTTTTACTTTTACTTGTCAGTAACAGCAGCCCAGGTATTTGGGGGACCAGTTTTGCTGCTTTTTTGAAATGGGAACATTTCTCTTGAAGGAAGACTGAGAAGGTCAAGGCACATGCCCACTATTCCAGGGATGAGCAGTACATGGTTGTCTTGTCCAGGATGAGGAGAAGATTATGTGGCTGAGAAGAGGGAAAGAGCTGGGGACACCCTGAGGCCAGAACCCTTCCTTCCCCAATGAGGAAAATGGTTAATTATTCTTGCTGTTACTTTTCTTCACCAAAATGTGAAATTTCCCTAAACTACCAGTTCCACTAAATTTAGGTCTCTGGATGGAGCTCAGATTTGTCTCAAGAAGAAAGGAAAAGTGAATAACCAACCCAGTGGTTTCAATAACCAACAAGCTAGACCTTGGGCTCCTTTGAGACAAAACACTGAGTTTTACCCAATAATTAACCATCCAAAAGCACCCGACTCCCAATTAATGGGGGACACAGAATTGGATCAGTGGGTGTGGGGGTCTGTGGGTGGCCAGCGGCAAGAGCTTGCCTCTGGGGTGCATTCCTTGCATCTGGGAGGTTTTTCAACACCAATGAGATAAATAAAGTGGTGAGAACACAAGCAAAACCCTCTGCAATATTCTAGTCAGGAAAATTCATAAGCACTTTAAAATCATCTTAATGTTTACCCTCAGTCAAATGTGCCTCAATTGGAATGAAACCATTTAAAAAAAGTTGTCAACATGAAAAGTTTCTGATATCTGCTGGTTGTGGATCACTGCAAATCCATATGAGTCCATGGCTAAATACATAAGTAAAAATAGAAATCTAATAATGAGCATTTTCTTAAAACTTCTATCCTGAATACACTGCCCTATGTGCTTTGATACCTAAATGATCATTTAATCATTCCTCTAGCAACACTTGAGGTCCATAAAGAACTGTGGAACACGTCTGGTTGGGGCAGAAATGTTGAGACCAAAAAGAAAGTTACTCTGAACCTCAAAGGAAAAGATTCATACATCACCAGAATGCAGGAATGCCCAAAAATATTTGAAATTAAAAACAGGGTACTGGGGTTGGGGCTCAGTGACAGAGCACCTGCCTAGCACCTGCGAGCCACTGGGTTTGATACTCAGCACCACATTAAATAGAAATATGTAAAATAAATGTATCCTGTCCAACTAAAAACTATTTTTAAAAATAAAGATCAGATTTATGAAAAAGCAACTCATTGCAATGCAGCATTTCTTTTAGACCTGCTTCCTGGACCCCCAAATACGAGCATGATGTGAGCAAGGTTAGAAAAATGGGTGAGAAATTGCAGAAGTCTGATCTGGCCCCATCCTTAGTCCAGCTCCACTTAAATGTCTCTCTCCAAATAGCAACACCTCAGACCACGTATTTGCTGTCTCTGTCATTAGGTCTTTCTCACATTTTTTTCTTTCTTTCTTCTTGTGGTGCTGGGGATTGAACCTGGGACCTTGTGCATGCAGGGCAAGAACACTGCCGACCTAACTGAATCCCCGGCTCCTCACGTTCTTTCCTGAATGTGGATCTGCTTTTCTAAATAGGTGTATCCATGCGCCTGACAAATCAAGTTCTATTCTGCCATGAAGACCAAGGAACCTACTTTTTCTGAGCTGATGTCTCTCTCTCTCCCTGGAATCCCTTTCCATCACATAACCTCTCACAGCCAGAGTCAGACTTGAGCTTTGGAATTGTGTGGGTTTTTTATTGTTTGGGGTATGATATCACACACATCACTGGAGGAAGGTAACCAGCAGCCATGTATTTGTTTAATAAGCAAAGGACAAGGTTTGGAAGCACATGTCTGTAAGGCCAGGTATTTAGGAGGCTGCTGCAGGAGAATGTAAAGTATGAGGCCACAGTTGGCCTGTTCGCAAGACCCTGCCTCAAAATATAATATTCAAAGTTCTGATATTGGGTGAGTCTTCATGAACAATGAAGGGTCAGCTATTATGAAAACAAACAACAAGTGTTGGCGAGGATGTGAGAAAAAAGCACACTCATACACTGCTGGTGGGACTACAAATTGGTGCAGCCAATATGGAAAGCATTATAAAGATTCCTTGGAAATCTGAGAATGGAACCACCATTTGACGCAGATATCCTGTGCAGCCAACCTAGATGCCCTCCAGTGGATAAATAGATAAAAATTATGCATTATTTATACACAATGGAATTTTATACAGCAATAAAAGAATAAAAACATGTGTGTGGGGGAGATTATGGTCTTGTTCTCTTGGTTTCTGACTTTTAGGGAATAGAGTTTTTCTGAGATTCTCACCAGAATCTTTGCCTTTGTCAATGGGGTATTGCAACTTACTTCTGTTTCTTGCTGTCTAACTGTCACGACCCCCCTTGCCCACAAGGAAGACGCGACTCAGGAATCTTCTTTCAGCAGTTTATTCAGGCCCTTGATATTCTTCTAATGATTCTTCTACTACCCGGAATAATAATTGGATGCCCCTCCCAGCCTTAATAAAGCACCTCGAACCCCAATGCAAAGCTGCCACGTGTACCCTTCTCACAGGGTGCTAGAAAATGACACGCCAACTTTCTCTGATAAGGAGCTGGGAACACGCCAACTCTCTTTGATATGGAGTTGTCCTTCACAGACCACAACGGAGCCAGCGCCATCATGTAATGGCGACCACAGTCCGCAGGAACGGCTCACCACAGCTCCCCCTTTTTGTTTCACTAAGACAATACAGGCGAGAGTAGAGGTCCTATCCCACTGTGCAAAAGTGGCTGCATAGTATGGGCCAGCCCCAGGGGGCGCCTTCCCCAGACCTGACACCATATCAGCCGACGCCTTTTTTCGTGGGGCGGGGCGGAGACACGTCAAACCCGCATGCAATAGGACATGCTCCCCTTGAGGTCCCTCTTCTCAATGGATCACTCAAGTGCAGTGCCTTGCCTCGCATCCTGTATCGTGATGATGGTGAGTAAGAGGGAATAGCTGAGGTTGAACTGTGGCCATGCAGAAGTACAACTACAAACAAGTTGGCAGCACCCTGAAAGAAAGGCACGGACTTTAAAGTGATAGATAAAGACCAGTGTGGAAACCCTTCTGCGTGCAATGGCAACAAGACCCGCAGAGTGCAAGGGCTTTCCAGCACTAAGAGAAAGACAAAAGAAGGACATGTCGTACCCAGTGCAATGTTATAATAACTTGGGGTGCAACGACCATGTCAAAGGCACTAGTGTAGAAACCCATCTGCGTGCAATGGTAGCAAGACCGGCAGAGTGCAAGGGCTTTCTGACACTAAGAGAATAATGAGGAAAGACATGTCAATCCCAGTGCAATGTTATAATAACTTGGGGTGCAATGACCATGTCAAAAGTTTAGTGCTTAAGATGCGCAAGCCAGACCTGTGGCGAGTTGCCAGTTTCTAAAGCAGCAAGAGCTTGTATGATCATAGCCTTATCTTGAGCACTACGAGCCTTAAGGCGACAGAGTAACCACAAACAGAGGAACATACCAAAACAACACAGTGCACCAAAAATGCCTACTCCCACCCACTCTTTAAAAAAAGAAAAAGCAGAAGATATCCAATTGGTGAATTGACCCAGAGTCACGGGATCGACACGGGTACTAGTCAAGACAGCTATCTGGGTTAGTTGAGACTGGATCATGTCTTTCGCTTCCATGGACCAATTCCCGGCCAAATATCCACCAATGATGTGGGAAGCATTCCTGGAATCATTAAATCTGACAGAGGTTATACATAAATGTGCACGTTGGTCAATGCAGCCTAAAAGTACTAGGTCAGCCAATTCTTCTACCTGAGCTTGAAGAAAATCTATTCTTTGGTTGGTAGCTAAAATCCCTGACAAAATATGTTGATTAATCGCATTTTGCGATTCAAGTATAGTGGACGTTTGTTGAACAACTTGATTAATAATGGCAGCAGTTTGTACTTGACTGGCCACGGCTACTCCGGCCGTAACTGCTGCAGCAGCAGATGCCGCCATGGCTGTCACTATAGCTGCCGTGATTCCAAAATCTCTGCGGACTCTAAGTAGCTCTACAATAGGAAATTTATCTGGATCCGCAGTGACTGGTATTGGTACAAAAGTTGGAATTTTCATAATTACTGCTACAGTCCAAGAACCATTCCAACACTCAGATAAGAAACAGGGTAGTATGAGAACAATCCAGCATCCCCGACGAGGTGTGATTAGCTAAAAGGAACAGGAACGGGGATTGGATACAGACCATTGCAGGAGGCAATGTGGCATAATGTAACAGAGAGTTGAACGAAACAGATGTAAGCCTATTACCTCGTTCACTCTCCTTAGTAGTGCCAGAAACATTAGCCAGCCAACTTTTGGCTCCTAGTAATTGAGCCAATGTGGAAATATCGGCTGAAGCCCCCTTCTCATTGGAAATGAGCCATTGAAACCAGGACCAACCTGTTCCTGTAGAGGAGTTGGCATTGTTGTTAAAGTTATAAACATATCTCTTCAGAGGGGGGGAAAAGGAGAAACTTTAGCAACTTGATGTTTCTCCCAAGAATGATCCTGACAAGGCGTAAATGTCGGGGGAAAACCAAAATTAGGGGTACAGTAGGGAGAGGCCTTGAAATGAGTGGCATAGCAAGTACTATTAGAAGAAGGAGGCATTGGGATTAATACCTCGGAGAGAATAGCTAAAGTAGTTATGTTTAAAACAGAGCTAGTTGCGGGGGTCCCTGAGCCTGATTGCTTCCCTGAAACTACTTGGCTCAATACAGCACTGAGAATACTCCCTGAGACTCGACTGGACCGCAATGGGTCCTCCCAATTAGTCAAATTTTTGGTCTTAAGGCTAATACAATTAGTGTTCCCAAGGCTGAAACAAAAAACTCCTGTGAGATTAACTTGAGACTGATTAAAAATATTTTCCATGTCCCCTCTAGGAGAGGTACAAGGAGCAGACATCTCACATGAGGTATAAAAAAGAGTGGGGAGGACACTAGAATTACTATGAACTGGCATTGGCATTGGCCATGCCCGTGCCACTGCCCACCACTGCATTGGTGCCATCTATACCGTTGGCACCAGCATCAGAGCCAGAGCACTCATCAGAATGAAGCTCCTCATCATGGGACTGTTGTGGCACCTCCTGCTGCTGGTTAGTAGATCTCGAGACTCTTCTTGTCAGGCGTTCAGGGATCCACAGCGGCTCCGTGCGATCCTGGGGAAAAACACATATAGATCCTCGTGCCCATGTCAGCACGGGGTCAGGGCCGTTCCATTGGCCCGTAAGAACATCCTTCCACTTAACATAGCCAGTCACAGAGGGCTGAGGGGACACATGTCTATCGGCCGCAGAGCGGCCATGAATATCCAAATTCAAAAAATTAATGGTAAAAAGAGCTAAGGACAGGCGTTCTTTAGGAGTGTGGTCAACTCCTATGCCCCCTTTTTGTTTTTCTAAGGTTTCTTTTAAGGTGCGGTGGGCACGTTCAACAATGCCTTGCCCTTGAGGATTGTAAGGCAACCCATGAGCAAGTTGTACTCCCATAGTAGAACAAAAGGATGTAAACTGTCTGCCAGTATAAGCAGGTCCATTATCAGTCTTAAGGGATGCAGGTGCACCCCATGCTGCCCATGCCACTAAGCAATGAGTAATAACATTACGTGCCTTTTCTCCCGATAAAGCAGAAGCATGAATAATTCCAGAGTATGTGTCAATAGAAACATGTACATATGTGAGGTTACCAAAGTCAGGCACGTGAGTTACGTCCATTTGCCAGACGACCAATGGCTTCAATCCTCGTGGGTTTACACCATAAGTAGGAGGATGAAGAAATGTGACACAATGGGGACATTGTAATACTATCTGACGAGCATCTGCTCTGGAGATGGAAAAACGTCTGCGCAGTGTCAGAGCATTGACATGAAAGTTGTGATGAAACAATTTAGCTTTTTCTAAGGAGGAGGCCAAGCATACCAACTGGCTTCTAGTTGCCGAGTCAGCACAGGCATTACCCTGTGATAACGGGCCAGGAAGAGAGGTGTGAGCCCGAATGTGCATTGGATACAAAGGGGCAGTATGGCTACGGATAAGCTGTTGAAGCTGATTAAAGTAAGCAGACACAGCATGGGTGTCACTAATAGCTCCTACAGCCTCCAGAATTTTGAGCGCCTGCACCACATAGATGGAGTCCGAAATGAGATTGAAAGGAAAAGAACACTGTTTAAAAACTTTAATGACAATTTGTAGTTCTACCCATTGTGGATTTCCAGGAGCAAATTGATGCTGGACAGGGGGAGAGTCATTAATCACATAAGCTCCCATTCCAGACTTAGAGCCATCAGTAAAAATATTAACAGCCCCCGGAATTGGAGTGGGTGAAGTTACTTTAGGGAAAATGATAGGATGCTCTTTAACAAAATGGAGTAATGGATGAGAAGGGTAATGATTATCAATATCCCCTTGAAACGAGCAACATAGAATGGCCCAGTTGTCTAGAGTAGCACACAAAACATTAAGTTGAACTTTAGAATAGGGTATGATAAGAGAAGAAGGTGCTTGTCCAAAAAATTGAATGCTCTGTTGAATCCCTCTAAGTGCTAACGCTGCAACAGCATCAGGATAGTATTCTAAAGATTTTCCTGGGGATACATGTGGGTGGATCCATAGTAAAGGCCCATCTTGCCACAGTACTCCAGTAGGCTGCCGCATAGTGGCAAGCACACATAACTGGAAAGGTTTATCACTCTGGAGCCTGCATAGAGTAGCATGTTGTATAGCTTCTTCTACTTTTATAAGGGCCGCTCTGGCCTCTTTAGTGAGGGTATGAGGGGAAGTAAGATCTGGATCACCCTTAAGAATAGCATACAAAGGCTGGAGCACGATATTAGGAATATGTAAATAACCTCTTATCCAATTAATATCTCCCAACAGTTTTTGAAAATCATTTAAAGTTTGGAGATCTTGAGTTCTTATAGTAACTTTTTGTGGTTTTAATATGTCATATCCAATCGTCGCTCCCAAATACTTAATAGAATCCCCTGTTTGAACCTTTTCAGGTGCAATATGTAATCCATACTGAGCTAACAACTTCACCAAGTCTTTATAGGCCTCATAAACTGACTGTTCTAATTTGGCTGCCAATAATACATCATCCATATAATGAATAATCTTGATGGAAGGATATTGTTGTCTGAGAGGTGCGAGTGCCTTCCCTACATACATCTGGCAAATCGTAGGACTGTTAGACATTCCCTGTGGTAAAACAACCCACTCAAACCTTTGATCTGGTTCCTCGTGATTACACGAGGGAAGGGTGAAGGCAAAACACTGTGAGTCCTTAGGATGCAAAGGAATAGAAAAGAAACAGTCTTTAATGTCAGTAGCAATGATATGCCAGCCCTGAGGAACAGAGGAAAGCAACAGCAGCCTGAAACACCCCCGCCATACGGAGGCGGATCGGGAGGCCGCCCATTCCCGAGCCCTTGGTTATCTCTGTTCCCTCTACCTAAACTCCCTAACTGCCGGGACAGCGTTCTTATCTCCTCCTCCTCAGCGTCTTCTGCCTCTGACCCACTTTCGCATGGGGGCGTGCGCAGCACACTGAGATCTGGATACAGTCTCCTCCCGTTCTCCACGCCCCGCACACTCCCCTCTTCCTGAGACACTTCACTCTCTGTTGTTTCTGATTTTTCCTCATGCAATTGTTCTAAAACCTCCTGCCCTTTAACAAGCGCTTCTTGGCATCTGCCATCCGTAAGGCAACTACGGACCATCTTCCAGAGGGGTATCACCCCGCCCTCTAGCATGCCCTGCTCACGAGCAAAGTCAAGGTCTTTGCCTAATTTATCCCAGCTGGGTGTAGTGAGGCTGCCTGAAAATGCAAACCACGGTGCAGCGACATCTACTCTCTGTAAAAATCTCTCTAAGGTACTGCGTTTCACCTCCAGTCCCTTGGAACGTAAAAGGCCATCGAGGGCTAGAAGGAGTGGACTTGAAGTCACAGCACCCATAACGCAACACAAAAAAACACAGAAATCGAAAGTGAAAGTACACAAAACAAAACGAACATACACAGAAAGAAAACAAAAATTCAGAGTGCAATTGCTATGAGATGTAACGCCCTCTCTTTTTACAGAGGAGCAGGTACCTTTTAATGCTCCCTCTTTATGTATAGAGGAGCCTCCGCTTTTTAACAGCGGGTCCCACCTTACCTGGGACTTACCGGCGCGCCTCCCTGACTGCTGAAAGTTCTGGTTCCTGGGTGTTTCTTTGTTTCTTTTCTCCCGGGTTTCGGCACCACTTGTCACGACCCCCCTTGCCCGCAAGGAAGACGCGACTCAGGAATCTTCTTTCAGCAGTTTATTCAGGCCCTTGATATTCTTCTAATGATTCTTCTACTACCCGGAATAATAATTGGATGCCCCTCCCAGCCTTAATAAAGCACCTCGAACCCCAATGCAAAGCTGCCACGTGTACCCTTCTCACAGGGTGCTAGAAAATGACACGCCAACTTTCTCTGATAAGGAGCTGGGAACACGCCAACTCTCTTTGATATGGAGTTGTCCTTCACAGACCACAACGGAGCCAGCGCCATCATGTAATGGCGACCACAGTCCGCAGGAACGGCTCACCACATCTAACGTTTGTGGTTTTCCAATATGAGGTATGAGGTTGAAGTGGATTTTAAGTGGATATTTTTAATGTAGGGGTTCACTAATTACTATTAGAAGCAACAGATGAGCTCAGAACAGTAATAAAATTTAATATCATCAGTTATTTATGTGCATAAGAAAATAAGTAGCAAACATAAAATTAAAGACAGTTCTAATGACCATAATATCAAAAGCAAAATCTTGGGAATTTTTAAAGAAATGTGAACACTTGAACATTTAACATGGCTTGTTTTTAGAAAATATACCATTATCCCTAAGCCACCTTCTTTTTTGTGGTGACCTTAACTCATAGAAAAAAGATAGGAATTAAAACTTTCCCCTCTGATCCTGAGGACAGGACTTAGGTATGGTCTACCAGTGAGCTCTATCATCATTCCATTTTTATTTTTCTTTGAGATATGGTCTTGCCAAGTTAGTGAGGCTAGACTCAAAGTTGTGACACTCAAGGCTCGACTTCCAGGGCAGCTGGGGTTAAATGCATGTGCCATCACAACCCTGGTAGGGATTAGTCTTTTTTGTTTTCTTTAGTTGTAGTGGACTCAGTAACTTATTTTATATATTTATTTTTATATGATGCTGAGGATTGAACCCAGTGCCTCACATGTGCTAGGCAAGTGCTCTAACCCTGACTTCAGGCCAAGAAATTAAATTCTTGACTTTAATATTACAGGTTTGCTCAGGATAATATCTAGGTTTGCAAACGTGAATAATGTCCCCATTTTGTGAGTACAAGGTAGAGGCCACAATGAGAGAAAATGTCTATCCTTATCCTTGGAAGAGGAACATCAACTGTGGATTCACCTGCAACTTAGTATTTGAGGATTTCCCAGATATTAAAAATATAAGCAAAAGAGACATGAGGTAAAGCCTCTGAGGAAGGAGGGATAAGTATTTCAAATTGTGAGGCATCAGATTGAGAAATACTATGCTAAGGTAGCTTTGTATGGAGAATAGGGTCCCACACATTTAACTGTAGGATCCCAGAAGATATAGAAGAAAATAAACCATTTACTGGGTACATTTTAAAAAGGTTATCATTGGTAGGACTTGGTCAGAAGTCATCATTATCACACCCAACCCACACACCCACACATATTACTTCCCTTTTACCTCTTCCCCACTTTAGCAGTCAAGTCAACATCCGCTCCTCAAGGTGCATCCTTGCATTAAGAGAAAGGACTGAGCCACAGTACTTTGGGAATCACAATGGGCACATCTTTGCCTAGCTTATGGCAAAAAGTAGTAAAGGAATGGCAGAGTTCAAGAACATCTCTGTCTCCTTTTTCTCACAAAAAAATAACTAGAGATTTCAATTATAAATTGATGGATGAAGTGAACTTGGAAGTACTGGGTCAAATATTTGGAACACTGAAAATGTAAATGTTCAGCAGCCTAATGTCTTATTTCTTTTTTATCTTTGTTTTTGTTTTTAATGCTGTGGATTGAGCCCAGGGGCACTCAACCTCTCAGCAACATTCCTGATCTTTTTTTGTAACTTAGTTAGAGACAGGGTTTCACTGACTTGCTTAGTCCTTTCCTAAGTTGATGAGGCTGGTTTTGTATCACCCTCCAGAGACACTGGGATTACAGCCATGCACCACCACACCTGGCTAAGGTTTTATTTTATTATTTGCACAAGAGCAGTTTTTCATGTAATATAACCTACTGAATGCTCTCAAAATATTGCACTGTGTGAAAGATTCTAAGAGAGAGCTTATTAACTTTATATTAACAAACTTAAAGAATATTTTTCTTATGCCTTTGCTTCTTTTCACTTGATAAAATCAGGTTAGGACATAGTTTTCTAGTTTCTTTATTTTTTGGGGGGGGTATACTAGGGATAGGTCCTATCACTCAACCACAAAGCCACTTCCCCAGTCATGTTTAATTTTTTTGAGAAACAGGGTCTCACTGAGTTGTATAGGTCCCTATTAATTTGCTGAGACTGTCTTTGAACTCGTGAATTTCCTGCCTCAGCATCCCAAGCCTTTGGGAATGCAGGTATGTGCCCCCACTCCCAGGTTCTTCTTTCTTTTGTAGATGTTGCTTTCTTTTGTTACATAAATTCAAGTTGAATAACAGTATGTTTAACAATATAGATATAGAGAAAAAGCCAGTGATGTAGGTAAGCAATTGAATATATCCACCAGAAAGTACATTATATATTCACCATGGTGTATTACTCAGCCATCAATACAAACTCCTCTAACGGTCAGCAAAATGGATGAAATTGGATGATGTCATGCTAAGTGAAAAAATACACAATAGTGTCACATCTCATATGTTAACTAATATAATATCATGTGCAAGTACAATAGTGATTAGTATGGCTGAGGAGTGTGTGGGGGCATCAAGGGCAGAAGAGGATGTTTGGATATTATGAATACATGTATATGCATATATATAAACATCACACTGAATCCCATAAATATTAGCAATTGCTATGTGATGATAAAAACCATCATCTCTCATAATTATCAAATTCTGCACTAAGAAGACAATCCTACTGTCTTTTGGAATTTCCAGTATATGATTGGATATTATTGATGATGCTCCCTGATAACAACCATGCTCTCCCTACACATCCATTCTATTTTCTTCCAGGCTCTGAACATAGAGTATACAATGTATTTCTGCATCTGAATCATCTCACTTAGCCTAAAGTCCTCCAGTTTGTCTGTGTTATTGGAGAATATTCTTTTCTTTCTGGGGTTTGGACCCAGGGTTGCCTTACCTCTGACAGAGATCCACCATCATTATCTTTTTCAGTTTTAAGACAGAATGATACCAAACTACTAAGGCTAGCCTTCAAATTTTGGCAACACTGCCATATACACCATCCTTATTTTAAAGTTGAGTAATAAGTGAGGTGTGGAGGCACATTTCTTTTGTCATGCTAGGGACTCAATAGGCTGAGGGAGGAGAATCATGATCTTGGAGCCAGTTTCACATCTTGGTGACACCCACTGCAACTTAAAAGACCTTTTCTCAAAATAATTTTTAAAAAACTGAAAAGGTTATATATGTATGTTGATACATTTGTGTGTAAACACAATGATAAATCTCTTTCTCTATTATCTGTAATATACCATAGGTTCTTCTTCCCAAGTTACTGTTTGGAAATTTAAGTTGTGGATATTATGCAGTTAACTTTGGAGGGTAGATATTCCTAAAGATGGATTTTATTTTCTTCAATTGTTGAAGTGGTTAATGTCAGATGTTCATTTGAGTGGATTGAGATACCCAGAGAATTGGTGCGAAAGTCTCTCCAGGTGTCTGTGAGTGTGCTTCCAGAAGGCTGAGTCATAAAGCCTGGGGAATACCTGTAATGAACCTATATATTGGTGTTCAATAGGTTTGATTTGGAAAAACGCTAGAGAAGCAGTCACATGCTTATGCTCCAGGCTTCTTGAAGTCCCCTTTGGGACTTGCACCATTGGCTCTACCTGAGTCTTTTTAAAATTTTTTATTTGTTTTAATTAGTTATCCATGACAGTAGAATGCATTTATATACTTTGATATATCATATAGATGGGATATAATTTCTCATTTTTCTGAGTATACATATTGTAGAATCACATGTGTCATACAGTCACATACATACATAAAGCAATAATGTCTGTTTTATTCTTTCTTATCACCACATCCCCTGCCTTCCCCTCCTTTCACTTTCCTCTACCTAATGTGATTCTTTTTTTCTTTTGCATTACAATTCTTAATACACATATATACCACAATTTTTGTATCTTTTTTATGTAACATATGTTGACACCCAATTCATTCTTCATACATGTATTTTGGATGTATGGCTTATTCCACCATTCTTGCTAATCCCCATCCCCCTCCCTTTTCCTCCCACCCCTCTGCCCTATCTAGAATTTATCTATTCCTCCTATGCTCCTCCTTCTTACTCCATTATGAGTCAGCCCCCTTATGTCAAGGAAATATTCTTCATTTGAATCTATCCATCCACTGAAGGGCATCTATGTTGGCTCCATAGTTTAGCTATTGTGAATTGTGGTGCCATCAACTTTTATGTGGCTGTGTCCTTGTAGTATGATGTTTTTAATCCTTTGTGCTTAGAATGAAGACAGGGATAGGTGGGTCAAATGGAGGTTCCATTCCCATATTTCCAAGGAATCTCCATACTACTTTCCAAATTGGCTTCACCAATTTGCAGTCCCACCAGAAGTGTATGAGTGTACCTTTTCCCCACATCATTGTCAACACTTATTTTTGTTTGTCTTCATAATAGCTGTCATTCTGACTGGAGTGAGGTGATATCTTAGAATTGTTTTCATTTGCATTTCTCTGATTTCTACAGATGATGAGCATTTTTCATATATTTATTGATTGTATATCATCTCCTGAGAAGTGTCTGTTCAGGTCCTTAGCCCACTTGTTGATCAGGTCATTTGTTTTTTCATCTACTGGGATAATTTAAGTCCTCTTTCCTGGACCACAGCTGCTTCATTTGTTTCCTCATATTGTGAAGCTTCCAGCTTCTTGGACTGAGCTCTTACCAGTTTCCCAGTGTTGCCATCCTGCAGGCAAACATTTGGTAACCATTACTCCCATGAATATGTGAGTAATAAAATAAGCTCCCTTCTGTATACACATGTACAATTTTTGTGTATTCTATTTTTCTGAAAATCCTAATAATACAGGCATATTCTCAATGTCTGGGTCATATTGCATCTCTAGTTATAATTTTTGGAAACATCCCCTTAGTTTTTTTTAATGTCTATTCAAACTTATATTCCTAGAAAGGATGTCCAAGTGTTTCTTTTTCTGTATATCTACTGCAGTATGTGTCACCTACCAACATTTTGAGGATTGAGTCCACAAGCGTGTGGTTATATCTCATTGTGATATAACCTGAAAGCATAAAAATTCCAGAAGAAAATGAGAATTTTTTTGCCATTGGTATTGGCAATGGTTTTAGATAGAATATGCAGAGACTGTGCAAGGAAAAACGGCTGAGACTATATAAAGCTAAAAATGCTTCTATACAGCAAAGGAATCAATCAATGAAATGTAAAGTCGACTGGGTTAAAGAAAACCGATTCTAGCCCCATGTCTGAAAAAGCTCAACATCCAAAATATAAGAAACTTACACAACTCACCAAAATTTAATATAAACCCCTCATAACCTAATTTAAACATGGTAAAATACTTAGATTCTGCCCTAAAATTAAACAAGTGTGTAAAGACATATGAAAGTTACTCAAGATCACGTATTAGGCTACATAAAATGATAATTTAGTGTTTCTGCTTTATTTGTCTCACAGGATTATGGGTGCACACTCTCCATCCTTCACGGGGCATTTGAGATCAATTAGCAAAATGCCAGGTTCTCATTTTCCCACCTCATGCTTCCTAATTATTCCATGTTAACTGCCAAGAAAATCTCGAGCCTGGAAAACAACAAAATATAGATAAATTGCTAGATAATTATCAACTTTGAAAATTACTTCAGAAGTCAATAGAATACATTAGTAGACCCAGATGTGAAGAAATGTAAAACAGAACTACAAATCAACATTTAACTTTACAGCTGCTCAAAAATACATGCAGTTATGCTGATATGGGTGCATATGCCACTAGTCTTGACTACCTTGAGGCCACAGGAGGAGGAGGATTTAGGCTAAGGAATTTGAGGTCAAAATGGCAAAAACCTAGCTCTAAAAATTGACCCACATAAAAACCAAACAGTAATCACATTTTTAAAAAGGAGCCTTCATGGGTGATTTCTATGAAACATGTAATTAGGATCAGTAACAATAATTCATGATCATGTCTAAATGTAGAAGAAGAAAATTGACTAATTCTTTCCTTAAGGTGAGAAATACCAGCTAACACAGCATAAGAATGGAAATTGCAGACCATCTTTTTATAGATGTTGATGCAGATATTAAAAACCCCTAGGAAACTGAGAACAAAAACAAAAAGAATGATTGGACTTCATGACCAAGAGGGACATTGTCATATGGGAAGTTTCCAAAAATCATTTTGATAGAGCAAAGCTCTGGCAAATCACTTACTAAATTACTGTAAAACCTATGGCCAATTATGACCAGAGGAAAATTCTTTTTCAATCCACTTAACGGCAGCTATGAACTGTTTTTATACTTAATGGTGTGAACTGAAGTATTTATCAATTTATTTTTAGGAAAAAAAAATGTATGCTTTTCTAACTTATAAATATTGTTTGAGAATATTAAATGATATTTTATAGATCAAAAATAAAATAGCATATGCAGATGATATTATTATTTCTATAATGTTTCTAAGAAATTTCCATGAACTAATGAAACATAAGAATTACTTGAATAATGTCATGGGTTAAATGGTCAACATTGAATCATTTAAATTATATACAGTAGCAATGAGCAGTGTTAAAATCGAGGCACAATCTATTCACAAACATAGGGAAAACAATCTAAATGAAAGTATTAACAAAAGAATTGTTAACTACAAAGTAAAAAATTAAAGTGAAAGTAAAATACAAAAAAGATCATGGAAACAAAATGGGAAAATTGTTAATATTCAATAATTAAAAGTTTGATTTTGGGTTTTAAGGGTTGATAGGCTTCCTCCAGATTAACGCATGGGGTGGGGCCAGGCTTCCTCCTTTAATCTGATATGTATTCTATATATATATATAAGTTAAGTTATTGTTTTATTGAGCTCTATAGTTTCTTTATTCAACTTTTGTTTGGAAGATCTATCCAGTGGTGACAGAGGTGTGTTAAAGTCACCCCAGATCACGTTGTGGTCAATTTGACTCTTGAACTTGAGAAGAGTTTTTTTGAACATAGGTGCCCCATTGTTTGGGGCACATATATTTATGATCGTTATGTCTCGTTGGCATATGGTTCCCTTGAGCAGTATGAGATATTCTTCTTTATCTATTTTGATTAACTTTGGCTTGAAGTCTACTTTATTTAATATAAGTATGGAGATTTCTACTTGCGTTCAAGGTTCATGTGAGGGGTATGATTTCTCCCAATCTTTCACCTTCAGTCTGTCATTTCCTGAGTCTCCTGGAGGAAGAATATGGATGGATTTTTTTAAAATCCAGGCTAATAGCCTATATCTTTTGATATATCTTTTGATTGGTGTGTTTAAGCCAGTAACATTTAAGGTTACTATTGAGGCATGGTTTGTATTTCCAGCCATCCTTGTTTATTTTTTTCTACTTGACTTGAATGTTAATTATTGTTTAATTTTTAATTGGTGTCTACATATAGGATCCAGCATTTTAATCGAACATGTGTAGTGATCAAATCTGTGCAATTTCTACCTTCTAAAATATCATTTTGATGTTTGAAACCTGTGAACTCTTTTTAGAATGTCCACAGTCTAATAATTACTTGTCCGATTCAAACTATGGGCTATAAAACCTAAGAGTTACTTTTCCCTCTTAACGGCTTCTTGGCATTCCTTGCCATCTGTCTCTTAAAACAGATATAAAAAGCTTTTTTAGTTTCTGGTTCTTTGTGATCAACTTTTTCAGCTTCAACATATAAGTGCAAACATACAGGATTTGTGAAATATGAAAAATCACTAGAAAAAGACAGTCTCCCATGGTAAATCCAGAAAAAAGAATATAAATTTAAAAATTGTAGACTATAATCCCAGTGCCTTAGGAGGCTAAGACAGGAGGATAGTGAGTTCAAATCCAGCAACAGCAAGACCCTGAGCAACTTAGTGAGATGCTGTCTCTAAATAAAATACAAAATAGGAGTGGAGATGTGGCTCACTGGTTGAGTGACCATGAATTTAATCCCTGGTACCCCCCCAAATATATTAGGGTTCACGTTTAATCACTAGGCCTTAGTTATTTTGGGGTGAGATCTATATATAAATGGCATATGCAAATTCTTATGAATTTATTTTTTGTAAGTCAAATATTATATGTTTTTATACTATAAGCTTAAATTGATCTATATTAGCATGTAAAAAATAACATAAAAATGCTTTTAGGTGTAGCTGAATGCCTGCAATCCCTTCAGCTCAGGAGTCAGAGGATTACAAGGCCAAAGCTCAGTAACTTAGCAAGATTTTCTCACAATATAAAAAATGGCTGGTGAGATAGTTTAATGACTAAGTTCCCTGGGTTCAGAGGGGCGACACCATCACCCAGCACGTCTGTTGCAAAACACACCCTCCAGTAACATGACTAGCAAACCCTGGGAGAGACTTGACTGAATGAATGGCAGCTCTTTTCGAGAAGTAGATATGAGAACCATGGGTTGCTTTTGTAAATTGTCAGGATTTGAAAATACAGCTCAGGGTTAACACTTACAGCTATGATATTTATATTACAATCATTTTAAGTTTGTCCTGAGAAAAGCCACTAGAAAAGAAATTGTTCTTTAAAGTCAAGAAAGAAGAAGCCCCAGAGGCGCTTCTCTGTGGGCACAAGTGCATGGAGTACTGCATACAGGGCATAGGTTAAGGGTGTCTGCGTGGCAGGCCACTTCTCATGCTAGGCGTGTGAGTGGTAAACTGCTTACCCCATCGGCACAGCTCTGGGCATGAGGCCATGTGTTGCAGTCCCACTCCTTGATTGTTCACTGCAAGAAAGATTAGACATTGCATTGGTGGCCGCCTATATTTTGCTTAGGCACTGCCTGAGTACATATACATGGTAACTGCACAATAAAATCAGGCCTGCTTCCTGATTGGTCTCTGGAGGTCTTGATTAGAGACTCCACAGCCACTCTCTCCTTTACCCTGTTCTGTGGACCTTCTCAGGGATGAGAGAGCCCAAGCACTTCTCTGCAGACCCCAAGCTCTCATTCTGGAATACCTACATGATCCTGCAGGAGGGTCTTTTTCCCCTGACTGAATTTGCGATAAAAGAGTCAAGTTCAGCTTTCAGCTTTCCTGCGTTATCTTGCTCTGTGTGTCTAGGGTCACATTTATCTGTGCATGGTAATGACATGAAAAAGTGAATTTTGGAAAAAACTCTGAAAGTGACCAGGGCAAGATGGGTTTCAAGTGTCCTGAATGTTCCTCTAAGAAAAATTGAATTTACACATTTCCATTATTAGATATTTCAAAAGGTTTTTAGTGATTAAAAAAGAATGGACTAATACATAAAAATATTCTTCCAAATTCTTGTGAATTATATTCACAAGCCTATAATTTGGCACCATGAATTGGAACTTACCAATATATTTATTTGATTTTCTAAAATATTTAATGTACTTCTTTCTGATTATGGTCTCTTGTTTGACACTTACCAACTGAAAATTCTTAACCATGGGAGATTCCATTCTATAAAATGAGGTTTTGAACATAGAACCTCATTTCCCTCTAAAGATTTCAAAATGTACAATTACTCAAACCATAATTGTTCTATGAGTTATGAAGATGACCAAAGCAAGATTATCAATCAAAATATTAAAACTTATTAATTTCATGGTAATAAGTATAAAATTAGTAGTGTTTAAAATCTCTACATGACATACCATATGTCATGTCCCATGAAGTTATTAAATTGAAAAATGAAGAAGTAAAACTGACATTCCCTATAAGAAAAATTGACACATTTTAGCAGGATCTCAAAGAAGCAAACATATTTAGAAGACAATATCCTCATTACACCACACAGAACATGATCCTCTGGGATCCAACAGTTCTAATAAGCCTAGAGGACAAGGTTCTGTGTGGTGCAATGAGGATATTGTCTTCTGAAGATGTTTGCTTCTTTGAGAAGCAAAGAAGCTACTGGAAAAGCTCACTAGGAGATTGAATTCTCTCCTTCAATGTTCTTTTTAGAATGCACACTAACTCTGCTTCTGAGGACACAGAGGTACTTTGTCACCTGAATAAGCTGAGCAGAGCACAAACACTTGTAAGTTTTTTGGAAAAGATATGTTTAAGTTTACTCTCTGCAGATTTGTAATTTTAATGTCTGTAGAAAGGCAAAAAGTTCCCACTGGAGAACACAGAACTGTGGCTTCCCCAGTGGGACATGTCATCTCTCTTAATTTTATTGTCTTGTCTGATGGATAACAGCAATCCAAGAGATCTGGGCTTCAAACCCTTAAAGTTTGCTGGACAGATCTGGGAAAGGATCTTGATTGAGATTATTTTCTGATGTTGATAAGGAAACTTAAATTACTCTAATTCTGGTCCTAAAATTAAATTAGTCCAATCCTGTCCCACAACCTATAATGCCTCTACTGTGATGTGAGGGACTTCTGGCACCCCCATAATTTCCCTGAAGCTCTGAAATGTGTGATGGGCCCCTCTTTTTTAGTATGTACATGGAGAACACCTTCTTGGGGGTAGTGATGGTTTGGTACGTCATCCTTTCGAAAGTGACAGTCCTGTGGCTCAAGCTCTAAGTGAAATATTAAAATTAAGAAAAAAAGAGGAAGACCTATAGGTAACATGTTGTAGAAATCACAGGCAGATGGAATCTCGTTAGAGCCGAGGCAGAGTTTGAGCTGGAGTCCACTCTTAGAAACCTACATGATCAACTCCACCTTCTCTGAGAGAAAACCATGTAAAAAGCAGGCTCAGTCTCCTGGGTACTGTATATAAATATACATAAAAGCATTAAAGCACTGTATTAAAAAAGGATTCCCACTATCTAGAGTCAAAAGAATGGACAGTCATTTCAAGCAGACCCACTTATGTTCCAGTTGTAGAAATCAGAAGATAGTTCTTGAACACTGCCATTATCAACATGTGAAGGGTAAGTACAAGCATTATAGTGAATTAAACATTTATTTTTTCTAGAGGTAATGGAAATTTAGACTAAATGGAAATATATAAAATGAAAACTAATATCCACAGACAGAAATGAGGGATGAGAGAGGTTGGAAAACTGAAGAAGAGAGTCACAATAATTGCCAAAGCAGGAGACCTTCAAAGCCACATGAGAGGGAAACATAAAACAGGAAAAGGGTACAAGTCATTGAACAAGTATTTCAGCATATGAACAGTTAGAAAAGATACATCAGGGGTGGAGGAAAAGAATCCCCTCATGCAGCCCCCATTCTGGACCAGCCACATTAAAGTTTTGTGCCTTCAGTAGATTGGGCTCTGCCTTACTCACTGGCATAGCCTATTAATCACCAATGTGCCACCTGGAATTCTGTCCCTCATACACACTGACTTCCTTGGAGGCTTCTGAATGCGCCATGGCAGAAGGTTGGCCAGTACTCTCAACTTTGTGGAGCCAAGGAGAACTCTTTGGAGAGGTGAAGAATTGCATACCACACCTTTTTTGTAATGTGGACATGCTCTGTAATTACGTGTTGTTGAGTCCAGTCTCTTGGTAGCCATGATTTTTCATAGAGAGGAAAATAATTTCATCTCTAATTGTGAGGATTAGGCCAAAACATACTGAACAAGTGGGTTCCAACCAGTTGAAGAAGGATCTCTGGGGAGCTCACATGGTGGTATTTGCCTGTAATCTCAGCAGCTTGAAAGGCTGAGGAAAAAGGGTCGTGAGTTAGAGCCAGCCTCAGTGAAAAAAATTTACTAAGCAGATCAGTGAGATTCTGTCTCTACATAAAATAACAATAGGGATGTGGCTCAGGGGTTGAGTGCCCCTGAGTTCAATATAACCATTAACAAATATATGAAAAAAACATTCCACCTATCTAGCAATTAGGGAAATGTAAATCAAAATTACTTTAAGATTTTATCTCACTTCAGTCAGAATGGCAATCATTAATAATACAGGCAACAATAAATGTTGGTGAGGTTGTGAGGAAAAAAGAACATTCACACATTGCTCATGAGATTGACTCCAAATTGGTGCAACAACCATGGAAAGCAGTATGGAGATGCCTTGAAAAACCAGAATGGAAACATCATTTGATCCAGCTATCCCTCTCTTTGGACTATACCCATAAGACTTAAAAACAGCATACTACAGGGAAACAGCTGCACCAATGTTTACAGCAGCACAATTCACAATAGTTAAACCATAGAACCAACCTATGTTTTCTTCAACAGATGAATGGATAAATAAAATGTGATATATGTATATATATACATATAATTTCCCCCACCAATGGAATATTACTTAGCTTTAAAGATGAATGAAACTATGCCATTTGGTGGTAAAAGGATAGAGTTGAAGAATATCATGCTAAGTGAAATAAGCCCCACCCCATCCCCCTACACACAGAAACACAAAGGCCAAATGTTCTCTCCAATAAGTGTATGCTAATTCACAATGGGGGTGGGGAAGAGTAGTTATTTAGATTAAGTAGAGAGGATTGCAGGGAGGGGAAAGAATATGGGGATAGAAATGATAGTAGAATGAAACAGACATTACATATAATACATAATATACATAGATGCTAAAGCACTCAACAAGGGCAGGGGAGAGAATAGAAATTCAGTGGATTAGACAAAGTTGGATTGAAGAAAAGAAAAGGGAAATAGGAATACAAATGAGAGTAGAATGAATCAGACACAACTTTTCAATGTTTATATATAAATACACCACCAGGGAAGGTCCACACCATGTACACCTCAAGAATGGAATGCTAACTAAAATGAAATTTACTCCATGTATAATATGTCAAAATTAGCTCTACTATCATGTATACCTAAAAAAAATAATAAATTTTAAAAATGACAAGGGAAAATTTGTAAACCAAGAAGTTTTGTCAGTTAAAAACTCTTCAGTGAATGGTAATGTCATTAAGGTTAAATAAAAGTATAAAAGAGTACCTTGAGCCCATACAAAACAACAATGGTAAATAGAGTTGCTCAAGTCAGTCTGCCCAACTATCAATTACCCCAAAATGTTTGGTTTACACCTTTTTTCTATTTGTTTTACAATTCATCATAAGAACAATACTAACAAGCTGAGCAGAGAGGAAACATTACATAGCAGTGTTAAGAATACTATTAATAGTGCTGTGTGCACTGAAAGCATTCTAAATTTCCTCCCCCATGCAATAAAAAATAATGCAGTTGAAAGATACACTACTTACTGACTACATAACACATACATGTGTTTGTGACATTCAGTATGTGGGCAGCTGCTCAACTTGGCAGGTCAGATCCAATAGATAAGGAAAACTCTCTTCACACCAGACAGTGTTTCCTTGAGTAATACTATGAAAGCAAGAGAGAAAGCCAAAGGGAAAGACACAGGACACTGTATTGCCAGACTAGGAAAACCCAACCACTGAACCTATGTACTGGGGAGTCCCAAAGAGCTTTTCAGGGTCCCAACTAGAAAGTGCTGGGCAGAGCATCCTGTCCACAGGTGACAGTTTTAACTCTTGTTTTAAATTGTATTGAAAGTGAGGCCGAATAATTACAAGTTAGAACAAAGAAAACTTCATTCTAACATCTTGCATGACCTGGTGATCCCCTGAAGAACACCAAGTCCTCCCAAGAACAGGTCAGATCCTAGAAGAGGGAGTGATAGCCTTGAGATGACTAAATAAATTGGGATTCCAATGAGTGAGCCACCCAGCCACATGCATTGAGAAATCCATTCTTTATCTATTTCATCAAGGACTGCAGACACCATTCAATCACGAAAAGGGAAGATCTTTAGTATTTTCCTTAGACCCTTAGAACTGAATCTTCCCTCCTGGCCTTATAAATAGTTTAAACTCTCATATGTAAAATGCAGCCAGTTTTCTACATAAAATAATGTAAATATAAGCAAGAAACCTAGATATTTTACACTTTGAAATAAATAATGGTGTGAATATTATTCTCCTAGAACTTATCATTATATTTCAATAGTTATTTTCCCCAATAAAGTTAAATGAAATGTTGGTGAGTGGTGTTTTGTTGACCAAAAAGGCTCACATATGAAAAGAATATTGTGTTTTTACTTTCTGAACAGGACTTGTAGATGAGAGTCTAGAGGTTGATTTCAATCAATATTGTGTTTCTCTCTCTTTGGTGTAATGGGCTCTTGGAGCTATAAGATCTGAGGAGGGACATCGTTAGTTTATAGTATCTAATAATTACTGGGTTGCAGAGGGTTCTGGGAGACCATGACAATATTAACACAAACAACAACATCTATCTATGATAGATATCTATGCTATCGTATAATCCAATAAGTGTAACAAACCTTATATTGTAAATTATTAAGTAGAATTAAAGGGTCACTAAAATCAAAATATATAATGAAATAAAAAATGTGGGGGCATAAATGCGCCTACAGTATGTCTTTTTCTTTTTACAGTCATCATTTTACATGTTTCTATTTAAATTTTCTACTGGGTATCCAAAACTAAAGAGGTGGTACCAAATTGTGATGTTTTTCCTACACTAGAGGTGAGTATAGTCACCTCAGTGATGAAAGTCATAGAATTCATGAGGAACTGCATGGTTTCTTCAGTCCAAGAGTCAGGATGGGCCTATAGACCATGTGGATTCCCCAGGAAACATTAAGACTCTTTCCCCCTTCAGCAATCCTCTTTATTGCCTGAATACGCATGTTGGCTCCTAGTCTCTTGGGTCTTTCTCCTCTCCCTGATTGGGAGCTTGTATAACTCTCCAGAGTTGTAGATCCCTTAGGGTGTACTGCTACTCTATAAGGTGAAATGTTAAACTCATAATTCAAACTAGGGATATCTGGGCATTATTTTAGTATCCCTAGGTCCTTCCTATAACTCTCTTAATTTTCCCATAATTACAAACAAGAGAGTATATAATTTACATGAATAATATTCTCCAAATAATACTTGATTAAACATATAAAATAATTAATGGAGACTTTATAGCATTATTTACCCAACAGAATGTTTTACTATTGCATCCATCCATTAGCAAAGTGAATCGTGAAAGATGTGTGACCTAATAACATCATTAAATGCATGACAAGGTTAACATTAAGAAATTAACACTTTATTTAGCAACAAATTGCATCTGTAATGAAATATAAGTAAAAACGCTCTGTAAAACTTGCATGGTGGACCATGCTGTGACCCTAGGGATGTGAGAAGTTTGCAAGTTCAAAGTCAGGCTCCATAATTAGTGAGGACCTATGCAACTTAGCAAACCCTATCTCTAAATAAAAAAAGAAAAAAATCAGAGGATGTGGTTTACTGATTAAGTGCCCCTAACTTTAAAGGGCTCTGAAAATTTTAAATTTTGAATTTTAAATTTCATATAAATCTTAAGAAACTTCTGAAATAATCAACTCTGAGAATTATTATTTCTCCAGTTGTGAAAAATGAGACTCTTTAGTAATTTTTGATTTATACTAAAATTATATAGTTTTAGGGATGCACAATTCTATACTTTTATTTCCTTATTTCTACAATATCAGCTAAAGATGCTAGAAAAATTTCAGCAAATGTCCAAAGCAATTACCCATTTTCTACATTTAAATGATTTTTTTCCTCCTAGGTCCCAAATACTTCAAGGGATGGGCTATAGATAAGAAACTTACTACAATTTTTATATTTGTCAAGGTGTTTTTGTAAATATTTTGCTGTTATCTAAGGTACACACTTTGGACAAATGCTACTCCACATTTGCTACAGATATGAGGTCAGTAATTAAAAAATGTTGGAAATTTGAATACAGTCTTGGACACAATCTTTGGGTTTCTATATGCTATAAATCCTCCAGTGTTTTAAAAATGATGGATCAATGGCCAAAAGCTTTACAAAAATTTTTCCACATGTCCTCTCACTCGTATGAATTCTGAGGTGCTGAGTAGGGTGTGAATAATTATTGGAGACTCTGTCACCTATTTTATATTTATATGATTTCTGTGCTATCATATCTCTGGTGTGAAATAGTATTGAACGACTGTAAAATACGGTTGATTCATCCTTAAAGACCTTGATGCAATGTTTTCATTGTAAAACTTCTCTCCAGTATAAAATCTATAATATTTAGTAAGATGTGATCTTCAATATTAAAAGATTTGCCATTATTCATATTTATAGGACTTCTCTCTAGTATGGGTTCTCTGGTGTCGAGTAAGTGATGATTGTTGATTAAAATCTTTGCCACATTCTCTACATTTGTAGGGCTTCTCTCCAGTGTGGATTCGCTGGTGCTGAGTAAGTGATGATATTTGATTAAAACTCTTGCCACACTCTTTACACTTGTAGGGCTTCTCTCCAGTGTGTATTCGCTGGTGCTGAGTAACTGATGATTTTTGACTGAAACTCTTGCCACACACTTTACATTTGTAGGGCTTCTCTCCAGTATGAATCCTGTTGTGGCTATCAAGATTTGGGTTTGTATTAAAACTCTTGCCACACACTTTACATTTGTAGGGCTTCTCTCCAGTATGAATCCTGTTGTGGCGATCAAGATTCGAGATTATATTAAACCTCTTGCCACACACTTTACATTTGTAGGGTTTCTCTCCAGTGTGGATTCGCTGGTGCTGAGTAAGTGATGATATGTGATTAAACCTCTTGCCACATATTTTACATTTGTAGGGCTTCTCTCCAGTATGAATCCTGTTGTGGCAATAGAGATGTGAGATGCTATTAAAAGCTTTGCCACACTCTTTACACTTGTAGGGCTTCTCTCCAGTGTGGATTCGCTGGTGCCGAGTAACTGATGATTTTTGGCTGAAACTTTTGCCACACCATTTACATTTGTATGGCTTCTCTCCAGTATGAATCCTGTTGTGGCGATCAAGATGCGAGTTAATATTAAAACTATTGCCACACATTTTACATTTGAAGGGCTTCTCTCCAGTATGAATTCTCTGGTAATTTTTAAGCCTTGGTTTTTGACTGAAACCTTTGCAAAATTGTTTACATATGTAGGGGATAACTCCAGGGTGTGTCCACGGGTGACAAATTAGATTGGAGCTTTTATTAGAAGTTTTGTCACATTCTTTGCATTTGCATGGCATATCTCCTGTATGAACACTGTGATGTTGAGTAAGGTTTTTGCGTGCATTGCATTCTTCACATTGGTAGGTCTTCTCTGCAGAATAAATATTTTGGTGTTGAGTAAGGGTTGAAAACCTTTTTAAGTCTTTCCACACTTTTTACATTTACAGGTCTCTCTTTCAGTATAAATCCTCTGATACTTAACAAGTTGTAACTTTTCACTAAAATTCTTTAAATTTGTAGAATTTATCACTGTTATACTATCTGCTGTGTTTAAAAAATATATCAAAGCATTTGCCTGCTCAATATCTTCTATACTTATCGGGCTCTTTTTCTCTATAAATTCTCTGTATTAAGCAAGCTCTGCACTGTGGTTAAGAGCCCTTTCACATATCTTACACTTGCAGGTTTTGTCTTGCCTAAGAATATTTTAATGAATACTAGTTTTTGATCACTGAAGCAAGACTTTCCTACATTTTTCATCTTGGTAAATTTTCTTTAGAAAAGAACTAGGATTTCTCTATATTCATAATTTTTATCACCAATTTAAATATACTGGTCATTACTCAGGGTAGAGACATGGCTTATTATGTTACTTCTAGCATTATCTATATAGTGCACTTTCCAGAAATCTGTATCAAAATTGTCATTGAGCAATAGTGGGGAATTAGAAATTTTTCTACATTTTTTAATATTTTGCCCATTTGGGCACAAGGAGAAATTCAAATTTTGTTTCAGAAAAATGGACATTTTATAAAGAAACTTTCAAAAGGTTCACTTTTAAAAATATCTTTTCTGTGCAAATGTTTGACTGTAATTTTAACTCAGTGCTACTTTTATAACTGACCAAGTTAAAAACTGATGCATGGACTAGATTTCAAATTTTCCACTTTGCCTTTCAGTTCAAAAATGGCTATGAATTTATTCTTAAAATACATATAAAACTCCTCAAAATAATTGGAATACATTGAATTTTTGTTTCAGATATTAATTTTCTCTGGTGTCTTTTGACCATAAAATTTTTATCATAAATAGGGACTACTGATTGATTTTGTCTATTATAATACAGTTTTTGAACTTTACTCTCACCTATATTTTCCCATTGTTTTCTTGGTTGTATATAGTCAAAGTCACATTTTCCATATCTTCCCTCTCTCTCTTTTATTCCTTGCTCTGGTAAAATTTTTCGAGGATGATGAGAAGTCATGGCTGTAATAAATGAAAATAACAAACATGTTCACTTACTGTACTGGGCTGAGTATATTTTGCATACCTAAGAAATTAAAGCAAAATATAACATCAGCAGGGGAGTGGGTTATTAAATCAAAGTCTATCATTACTGTAGAAATATAGAAATCAAATAAAAATACACACAGAAAATTACTTTGAAGATTTTCCTAATCATCTTTGTGTTCACAGTATCCAAGATGAGTACATTATTATGGAGAGTAATATAGTAGAGAAAAATACATTGTGTTACACAAAGATTTTCCTCCTTTAGAATATATTTTAAAAATCTACCAACTTACTTCTGTTTCATTAAAGATAAAAATATGAAACATGTGAATATTTGGTGACTGTTCAAAAAGGGGTTTCTGCTTACCAACAGAAAAATAAAACATGGCTAAATCAACTGTAAGCAAAGTTATGAATCACTCAAAGGGAATAGTGAATTATCATTTAAAAGAAGTTTACTGAACTAAACCAACACACAAAAAACAGAATAAAAATTCGTCAAGAATTGTTAATAGTAATAATCAGAAAATGTATGTTGAAAGACTTTCTTTAGAAAAGATCTGAAAGAGTCAAGGGTGGTTGTACATAGCAACATAGGAGGTTGAGCTAGAGGATCAAAATTTGAAGGCCAAAGTAAAAAATGCAAAGTGTTAAATCACCGTTTATTTCTCTTTCCAGTACTAATAAACACATCTCAGAAAATAGAAAATATGAAACATCCAAGCAGCTCAGTTTTCTCCAAGTTGTAAAGACTCAAAATAGGTTGTAATCCAAGTTTAAAAACTCAGGATACCAAGAGCATCCAAGAGAAAAAGATGGGTCACCTAGAAATGTGTAACTATATAATTGTGAAATTCTTAGTCAAAACTTCACCAGAAAGGAAGGAATTCGAGTCTATCTATATTCAAGGGATAAAAGAATAAAATTACCAACCAAGACATTATATTCACAGCTACTATCTTTCAAAAGAGAAGGAAAATGAAGGCTTTAAACATATAAAAATATACACACTATTCATCAACACTGGATCTGTTCTCCAAAAAGTACTAAAGGTAATCTTTCATAATAAAATGTAAGTGCACACCATCATAAGTCATATAAAATTTTAAACATTTCTTGGCAAATACAATTCTATTTTATCGTAATTATGGGTCTCAAAACATGTAATTTTGCAATTTGAAAGAAAAAACATAAAAACAATACTGTTAATAGGCATATATACCTGTAACAAAAATATAATCTTAAAAGGACACATAAATATATTCAATTTTTTAATAAAGTGAAGTCAAGTTGATACTCATACAAAGTATGAGAAGGAGATTCTTCATTTTTAGAGATTTTTTTGGCAAATGCAAGATTACAAAATTCTGATAAAAACAAAACTTGGATATGTGAATTAACTCTAAATATTGCAACTGTAGGTACTCTACAGGATAATCTAAATCTAAGAACACACACATACTGAAAGCAAAAGTATATAATATTGACACAAAAGTGATCGAACAAAACCTGGGCTGTCTAAATTATAGTACACAAATCATAGTTTAAGACAGTTATAGGACATAGAAGACATTTTAAATTTACAAAAAGAAACTTTAAAAAGAGGCAACAGAGAGAAAAGGACCCTTTCCCTAAGTTCTGAATTAAGAGTAAATACATTTGCTACATACTTCATACTTTGCGAACACACAAAGAAAACACTGAGAGGGTTGAATGAAAACAAAGAATCACTGTCATACATAGAGACATAAATCCCCACTTACTGAAAAGGGAAATACAGTGAAGCAAAATGGTAATTGCAAAGCATAAGACTGAAAATATTTTGAAACTACTATAGACTTATAGAATCCCTGTTCTTAATCACAAGTGGGATATTATGCTGGTTAGATCAATTTTATATATTAAAACAAAGGTTAATAAATATTTAAGTGATAGTTATTTTGTAACCAACATGGAATAAATATTTGAAATCAAAAGTGGTAGGGATTTTAAAAAATCCCTAAGTATGTGTCAGATGATCGAACACTCTTTTGCATGGTGTTGTTCAAAATTGAAAGATTAAATTTAAAGATGTTTATACTACTTAAAGTTAACTAGAGGCTCCATGTAGTATTCATCAACCTCCTATTGTTAAAAAAATTTTCCAGACAAATCTGTCCTTTAAATTGTATGAATATCTTCTAAATACAAATAAGACTATTTCCCTGCTAAAAAATATACTAAATGTTACAGTATTCAATTGTAAATGCAAACATGGAGTCAGGTAGACGGAGTTTTTGGTGAGTGTGGCAATAAGCCCTCATATCAATAGCAAATTAAAAAAATTGCACACCAGTGTTGTTACATTGTTATTCAACAGAGCCATCATGGGGGACACAAACAAAATATCCCTTGAAAAGAAAGATGAGCCATATTGGAATATAGAAATTATAGAACTTTGAAGTCAAAGAATTTATTCTAATTATATATTTTACAAAATGTATGTACACTAGGTTAACTGAAATGTCACAGAAAGAATACTGCAGAATTCTATGAACATAACATCTCTAAACTAAAAATGAAGCTTTCTGAAAAAACAGAATAGTTTTGTGATGAAGAGACAGAAATAAGCCCTTGCTTCCTAGGCATTTTTTTTTGAGATGTAAACTTTGTAGAGATATATTGCATAACAATTTGAATTACTGTTACTGAACTGTATATTTAAAATTTTGGAGACAGAAGGTTTTATTTTGTGGTTTTGATTACAATGAAAATTAAAAGAAAGAGAATTGCAACATTTCTCAAAGCTACATTTAAAAGAATGTGGTCTTTATCCTTGAAATAAGAACAAGCTTATCAATATACAAATGATGAGCATGCAAGTAATCTCAGCTACTCGGAAGTCTGAGGAAGGCGAATTGCAAATTCAAGACATCTTCAATAACATAGTGAGAACCTCTCTCCAAATATGAGTGAAGAGGAGCTTGGGGTGTACTTCAGCATGAGAGTATCACTTTCATCAATCCCCATTACACTTGTACATAGAAAACTTCAATTTCTATGTACATGGGCAAAAAGAAAAGCCAATCAACATAAAATTTAAAGAAAAGTCATCGACAAAAGAGGTTTAATATTTATGAAAGCAAAAGCACATATAATATTATTGGCAATACAAACATAAAAAATACATATTTCAGTTTGTGAAGCAATTAACTGATATAAGGAAACCCAGTCCTTAAGAGGGAACCTACTGTATACAATTAAAAAAGAGAAAAAACAATAATATTGTAAATATCTACCAATGTATTATTTTACAAATCCTCTAACTCAAATAACACTTACACCATCTCTCGAAACAACAGTCTTTGTCCAACTTGACATTCATTCCATGGCAGATAATTTCACAGAAAGTCCATTACACATATCAGAAAAAAAAACACTGATAAGGAAAATTTAGTGAAAAAATGTACAAATAACATTAGAGAAACTGACTTGTGATAGTAATGTATTACAATGGGTGGACCTAGAGGTCTTCACAAATGTGCAAAACATTCCTGCAAATAATGGAAGAAGGGCTGGAGTTGTAGAGTATTGTTAGAGAGCTTGCCTAGCATGTGTGAGGCCCTGAGTTCAATTCTCAGCGCCATATATGGATAAATAGAAAATTTATTAACAACTAAAAATATTTTTAAATTATGGAAGAGCTGTCAGATAATATTGACACTCAAAAGGCAAGGGGAGTGTTTTGTTGTTAATTTGAATGTATGGAGGAAAAGCAGGATACTACATAATTTTAAAGCACAAAACACAGGACAGGGTTTTCTATGATAACAAGAGAAAGAATTCAAAGCTTCTCTTAAATATTTTCTGCTGGATAATGTCTCAATGAACCTTTCTGAATTTACGCTTCCTCCCCTACCTCAACTATGTCCTCTGCTATATGTGGGCCACAGGATTTGACATCACTGCATTCCTCTAAGTCAACCATATGTCAAGTGACAGATATATATCATGCCACCAAAGGAAAACATCATTAACATTGTCTTGTCAGCACCAAAAACTACCCCATCTTCTTTATTGAAAGCATAAATCTGCAACACATTCTTGTGGAGATGTTCCCAAAAGATATACTTCAAGGGAAGAAAACTAAATAATGATAATTAGGAATTTTGAAGGAAAGTTATGCTCACCCACAAAGACTAGGTTGCTGTAGTTCTCCAACATCACTTCTCTATATAAATTCTGCTGAGCAGGATCCAGGCATTCCCATTCCTCCTTAGAGAAATCAATAGCCACATCCCTAAATGTCAATGGCTTCTGAAATATAAATTATTATATCAATAGAACATGGACCAAAACATTATTCAGTTTTTAATATAAATTAAGAGTTAGTAGAACTGACTGTCATGTAGGAGAGTGAATTTAATTATGTAATAAGATACTTTTCATTATATAATTCAGAGGAAAATACATAAGTCTAAAAACAGTTTATATATTCCATATCAGAGTGAAGTGAAGGATCTATACCATAATCCAAGCACTGAATAAAAGCCCAACTCCTAACTTTTCTGCCATCAGTGAATGTGAAATTTGGCAGAAATTCCAAATGCAAATCAGACTTGTCAAAGATATTCTCATAAGGTGATTGTGCACAAGGGAGACAAAAAGACTGGTAAAAATGCTTTTGAAAACAGCCTGGTTCCTATTTTTTCTGCTTTCTATTCATAAGATAGATTGAAGTCCCCAATACAATTAGTTTCAAGTATCATGCATGACACATTCCCAATGTGTGAAATATTCATAAAATAACAACATTTGAAGGCAAGTAAAGTGACACTTCCACCTTGTGAATAGACAAACTTGAATTATTTCAAGTTCTATAAGCAGTTCAACTAGTGAATCAATTTGGTACAATAGAATGAACAATGGGTTACAAAAGACTTCAAGGAGGAGATTTAAAAATTCTTAGAGGTAAACAAGAACACAGACACAACTTATCAAACTCTCTTGGACACTATGAAAGCAGTACGAAGAGTAAATTTCATTGCATGGAGTTCATTCCTTAAAAGAAGAAAAAGTCAATAATTGATCTCATATTTCATCTCAAAGCCCTAGAAGAACAAATCAACAGCAAAAGCATTAGATGGCAAGAAATAATTGAAATTAGAACTGAAATTGAATTAAAGGAAACAATTAGACCTTGACAAAAATTTGGTTCTCTGACAGACCTTATGCTAATGAAGACAAAGAGAGAGAAAATTCAAATTACCAGCATACATGATGAAAAAGGCAATATCCCAACAGACACTAGAGAAATAGATAGGATATTTAAAAATTATCTTGAAAATGTATACCCGAATGAAACAGAAGACACGGAAGGCATCAACAAATTTCTTAAGTCATATGATATGCCCAGATTAAATTAGGAAGACATACATAATTTAAAAAGACCAATATTAAATAATGAAATACTAGATGCCATCAGAAGCTTACCAACCAAGAAAGCCCAGGCCCAGATAGATACACTGTCAGTTAAACAAGACCTTTGAAAAAAAATTCAAAAATACCAATATCCTTAAATTTATTTCAGAAAATACAGAAAGAAGCAGCACTTCCAAACTCATTCAATGAGGCCAATATCACCCTGATCCACAAACCAGGCAGGGACAAATAAAAGAAAGAAAATTTCAGGCCAATATCTAAAATGAACATAGATGAAAAAATTCTGAATATAATTCTGCCAAATTAAATACAAAAACATATTAATAAGGTCGTGCACCAAGATCAAGTGGGGTTCGTCCAGGAATACAGGGTTGGTTCAACATATAGCAATCAATAAAGGTAATTCATCACATCAATAGACTTAAAAATAAGAATCATATGATCATCAAGAGACATATAAAAAACATTTGACAAATACAGCACCCTTTCATGTTCAAAAAATTAGAAAAACTTGAGATAACAGGAAAATACCTCAACATCCTACTAGCTCTCTACATTAAGCCTAAGGACAACATCATTCTAAAGGGAGAAAAACTAAAGGCATTCCCTCTAAAAACTGGAACAAGACAGGGGTGCTCTCTCTCACCATTTCTATTCAACATATTTCTTGAAACACTGGCCAGAGCAATTAGACCGATGAAAGAAATTAAAGGAATAACTACAGGAAAAGAACTTAAATTAGCACTATTTTCGGACAATACGATTCTATACCTAGAAGACCCCAAAGCACCACCAGAAAAATTCTAGAACTAAAAATGAATTCAGCAAAGCAGCAGGATATAAAATTAACACACATTAAAAAAAGGCATTTCTATATATCAGTAACAAAGGCTCAAAAAGGAAATAAGAAAACCTACCGCATTTACAGTAACTTCAAAAAAAGAAAACATTAGATACTTGGGAAACAACTTAACGAAAGCGGTGAAAGATCTATACAAGGAAACCTACAGAACCCTAAAGAAAGAAATCAATGTAGACCTTAGAAGATGGAAAGATCTACCTTACTCCTGCATAGGCAGAATAAATATTATCAAAACGACCATACAACCAAAAGCACTATACTGATTGAATACAATTATGAACAAAATCCCAATGACATTTCTCATAGAAATAAAAAAAGCAGTCATGAAATTCATCTGGAAAAATAAGAAGCCCAGAATAGGTAAAGCAATTATAAGCAGGAAGAGCAAAGCAGGTGGTATGACTATACCAGACCTTAAACTATACTACAGAGCAATAGTAACAATAACAGCATGATATTGCCACTAAAACAGGCCAGTAGACCAATGGTACAGAATAGAGGACACATAGACTAACTCACAAAATTACAATTATTTTATATTAGACAAAGGTGCCAAAAACATGCATTGGAGAAAAGATAGCCTCTTCAACAAACGGTGCTGTGAAAACTGGAAATAAATTTTCAAAAAAATGAAATTAAAACCCTATCTCTCACCATGCACAAAACTCAACTCAAAGTGGATCAAGGACCTACAAATTAAACCAGACACTCTGCATCAAATAGATGAAAAAGTAGGCCATAATCTTCATCACATGGGGCTAGGCCACCCCAACTTCCTTAATAAGATGCCTATAGCACAAAAATTAAAACCAAGAATCAAAAAATGGGATGGATTCAAATTAAAAAGCTTCTTCTCAGAAAAAAAATATCTGAGGTGAACAGAGAGCCTACATCCTGGAAGTAGATTTTTACCCCTGAGACACCAGATAGAGAACTAATATCTAATATATAAAGAACTCAAAATGCTAAGCACCAAAAAACCCAATAATTCAACCAACAAATTGGCCAAGGATCTGAACGGACACTTCTCAGAAAAGGATGTAGAATCAATCAACAAATATTTTAAAAAATGTTCATCATCTCTTGCAATTAGAGAAATGCAAATCAAAACCACTCTAAAATATCATCTCACTCCAGTCAGAATGGCAGCTATCATAAAGACAAACAACAAGTGTTGGCAAGGATGTGGCAGAAAAGGCACACTCATACACTGCTGATGGGACTGCAAATTGGTGCAAACAACATGGAAAACTGTATAGAGAGTCTTTGGAAATCTGGGAATGAAAACACCATTTCACCCAGCTATTCCTCTTCTCGGACTATTCTCAAAGGTCTTGAAAACAGCATACTATAGGGTCACATCCATGTCAATGTTTATAGCAGCACAATTCAGAATAGCAAACTGTGGAGCCAACCCAGATGCCCTTCACTGGATGAATGAATAAAAATATGGGGCATATATACACAATGCAATTTTACTCAGCAATAATAATATCATGGCAATTGCAAGTAAATGGATGGTATTGGAGAAGTGAAGTTAGGCAAACCCAAAAAATAAATGTTGAATGGTTTCTCTGATATAAGGAGGCGGACTATAGTGGGGTAGGGAGGGGGAGTATAGGAGGAAAAATGAATTCTACATAGGGCAGAGGGGTTGGAGGGGAGGGGAAGAGGCAGGGGATAGCAGTGATTGTGGAATGTAATGACACTGTTATCCAAAGTACATGTATGAAGACCCAAATTGGTGCCAACATACCTTATATAAAAGCAGAGATATGAAAAAGTATGATATATATGGGTTAAGAGTTGTATTGCAGAAAGAAATGACTACATATACAATGGCATAAATTAGCATGAATATACTTTCTGTACAGAGATACAAAAAATTGAGCTCTATGTGTGTAATGAGAATTGTAATGCATTCAACTGTTGTCATGTATTTAAAAAAATAAATTTTTTAAAAAAGAAAGGTATTGAAACCCATTGGGGAAACGATGAGCCTACTTGGCTATATATCTTAAAAACACAGAGCTGGAAGGGAAGATGCATGAACAACATGAGAAACCAAGAAAGAATGTACCCCAAACAACGATGCTACATTATTAGAATCCATGGTCAGAATAGCAGGATAAATGGGAGAAGGTACATAATTTTCTGTGAATTAAAGGATGATATGAGAGACAATACAGGCAGCAAAGGATCATTTTTATAAAGAGCTACATAAGGAAATACAGAAAGAAAAAGATTTATTCAATAAAGAGATAGAGGTTTTGAAAAATAAAACACCACAAAACAGAGATCCTTGAAATGAAGGAAACGGTAAACCAAATTAAGAACTCAATAGGAAGCATCTCCAACAGAATAGATCACTTGGAAGACATAACCTATGACATTGAAGGCAAAATATATAATCTTGAAAAAATAAAGTTGACCTCAGTGAAGATGGTAAGAAACCATGAGCACAAGATTCAAGAATTGTGAGACAATATGAAAAGACCAAATTTAACAACTATTGGAATAGATGAAGGCATAGAGGTCTAAACTACAGAAATGGACAATCTATTCAATGAAATAATGCCAGAAAAATTTCCAAACATGTAGAGTGAATTGGGAAATCAAATACAAGGATCATATAGGACACCAAATAAAGAAGATCACTACAGGTCTACACCAACGCAAATGATAATGAAAACACCTAGCATACAGGATAAGCAGAGCATTTCAAAAGCACAAGAGAAAGGAATCAAATTACGTATGGGGAAAACCAATCAGGATCTCTGATTTCTGAACTGAGACCCAGAAATCTACAAGATCCTGAAACAATATAAACCAAGCTCTGAAAGAAATGGATGCCAACCAAGAATCATACCCAGCAAAATTAAATTTTGATTAGCATTTAGATTTTGATTCAGATGTTATTTTATGAGAAAATAAAAACCTTCCATCATACACAAAATTAAAAGAATTTACAACCAGAAACCTACACTATAGAACACCCTTGGCAAAAGGAGAAAATTAACAACAATAAAAAAATCAGAAAAGGGTAGTTTCACTCTAAAGGAAAAACCTATCAAAGAGAAACTGACTTAGTTAAATACCAAAAATAGACGAAAATAACTGGGAATACAAATGTTGTCTCAATAATAACCCTGAAAGTTTAGTTACAACTCAGCAATCAAAAGACAGGCAGATTGGATTAAAAAACACCAACAATATGCTGCCTCCAAGAGACTCATATCATAGAAAAAGACACCTACACAATGAAGGTGACAGGTTGGAAAAAATATATCACTCAGGCTAGGGCTAGGGCTTAGTGGTAAAGCACTGGCCTAGCAAATGTGAGATCCTGTATTGGATCCTCAGCACCACATAAAACTAAATAATAAAGGTATTGTGTCCATTTACAAAAAATAAATATTAAATCACATAGTACCACTCACATGGACTGTTGCAGCAAGCAGGGGTTTCCATTCTTATATCAAATAATGTGGACTTCAAGTGAAAGTTAATAAAAAGGGATAAAGAAGGACACTACATACTGCTTAAAGGAACCATACACCAACAAGATAGAACAATTGTAAATATACACACCCCCAACACAATGGTGCATCTATGTTCAAACAGATGCTTCTCAAGTTTAAGGGCCAAGTAGACCACAAGACAATAATTCTGGGTGACTTTAACACACCTCTTTTACCACTGGAAAAATCTTCCAAACAATATCCAGACAGAAACTATAGAACTCAATAATACAATCAACAACTTAGATTTAACTGACATACATAGACTATTTCATCCTTCAACAGGCGAAGACACTTTCTTCTCGGAAGCAAATGTATCCTTCTCTAAAATAGACCATATGTCATGCCAAAAAGGAACTCTAAGCAAATACAGAAAAGTAAAGATACTACCGTGCATTCTGTCAGATCATAATGGAACAAAATTAGAAATCAATGATAAAAATAGAAGCTACTCCTATACCTGGAGACTAAATAATATGCTAGTGAATGAACAATGGGTTGCAGAAAACATCAAAGAGGAGATTTTAAAATTCTTAGAGGTGAATGAGGACATAGATACAACATATCCAAATCTCTGGGACACTATGAAGGCATTACTAAGAGGAAAGTTCATTGCATGGAGTTCATTCCTTAAAAAAAGAAAAAAGTCAAATAAATGACCTAAAATTACATCTCAATGCCCTAGGAAAAACAATTAATCAACACCAAAAGCAGTAAAGGACAGAAAAGAATTAAAATCAGAGCTGAGATCAATGAAATTGGAACAAAAGAAGCAAATAAAAATTGACAAAGTGACTGGTAATGGTACCACCATTTGACCCAGCTATCCCACTCCCCAGTCTACACCTGAAGGACTTAAAAACAGCACACTACAGGGACACAGTCACAATGTTTTTAGCAGCACAATTCACAAGAGTAAAACTGTGGAGCCAACATAGATGCCCTTCAGTGGATGAATGGATAAAAAAAAACATGACATTTCTACACAATGGAATATTATTCAGCAATTAAATAAATAAAATCATGGCATTTGTAGGTAAATGGATGGCATTGGGGAAGATAATGCCAAGTTAGCCAAACCCAAAATAACAAATGCTGAATGTTTTCTCTGATATAAGGAGGCTGACTCATAGTGGGATAGGGAGGGGGAGCATGGGAGGAACAGATGAATTCTATTTTGGGTAAAGTGGCGGGAGGAATAGGGAGAGGAAAGGGATTAGTAAGGATGGTGGAATATAATAGACATCATTATCCAAAGTACACGTACGAACACATGAATTGTTTTATATCTCAGTATATAACATACATTATATACTGAGATATGAAAAATTGTGCTGTATATGTGTAATAAGAATTGTAATATATTCCACTGCCATATATTTTTCATTTTTAAAAAATTTTTAAAATAAAAAGTTGGCTCTTTGAAAAACAAATACATTTGATAAAACCTTATCCATGCTACTGTAGAGAAGAAGAGAAATACTCCAATTACTAAAATCCATGATGAAAAAGGAAATATCACCATGAACATTAGAAAAATACAGAAGATATGTAGAAATTATTTTGAAAATTTGTACTCCAATAAAACAGAAAATATTGAAGTCATCAACAAATGTCTAGAATCATGTGACTTACTCAAACTGAGTAAGTTAAACAGATCATTTTCAAGCAATGAAATAGAAGACACCATCAAAAGCCTAACAACCAAAAAAAAAAAACACCCCAGTTTGTATACAAGACCTTCAAAGAAGAACTAACACCAACACTCCTCAAATTATTCTATTAAATATAAAAAGAGGGAGCACTTCCAAACTCACTCTGTAAGGCCAATACCTTCTTCATTCTAAAATCAAACACAGAAAAGAAAGTCTACTTCAGACCAATACCTCTAAAAAGCATAATCAAAAATTCTGAATAAAATTCTGGCAAATCATATACAAAAACGTATCAAAAAGATGGTTCATCATGATCAAGTGGGATTCATCCCAGGGATGCAAGGTTGATTCAACATACAGATATCAATAAATGTAATTCATCACATCAGTAGAATTAAGGTTCTTATCTTTATGATCATCTCAACAAATGCAGAAAAAGCATTTGACAAAATACAGCACCTCCTTCATGCTCAAAACACTAGAAAAACTAGGGATAACAGGAACTTATCTCAACATTTTAAAGGCTATTTATGCCACGCCTCAGGCCAACATCATTCTAAATGGAGAAAAACTGAAGTCATTCCCTCTAACATTGGAAACAAGACAGGGATGCCCTCTCTCACCCCTTCTATTCAATATAGTTCTTGAAACACTGGCCAGAGCATTTAGACAGATGATAAAAATTAAAGAATAAGTATAGGAAAAGATGAACCTAACCTAGCACTATTTGCTGATGATATGATTCTGTACCTAGAAGACTCAAAAAATTCTGTACCTAGAAGACTCAAAAAACTCCACTAGAAAATTTCTAGAACTAGAATTCAGTAAAGTAGCAGGATATAAAATCAACATCCGTAAATCAAAGGCATTTCTGTATATCAGTGACAAATCCTCTGAGAGATAAATGAGAAAAACTACCCCATTCACAATATCCTCAATTAAAAAGGATACTTGGGAATCAACAAGAGGTAAAGGATCTATACAATGAAAACTATGAAATAGTAAAGAGTAATCAAAGACCTTAGAAGATGGAAAGATTTAACTTGATCTTGAATAGGCAGATTAATATTATCAAAATGACCATACTACCAAAAGCACTATACTGGATAAAAAAAATGTGGCTTATATACACAATGGAATATTACTCATGATTAAAAAAAGAACAAAATCATGGCACTTGCACGTAAATGGATAAAGTTGGAGAAGATAAATCTAGGTGAAGTCAGCCAATCACCCCCCAAAAAAATGCTGAATATTTTCTCTGATATAAGGAGGCTGACTCATAGTGGGTTAGGGAGGGAAAGCATGGGAGGAATAGATGAATTCTAAATAGGGCAGAGGGGAAGGGAGGGCACAGGGGATTAGCAAGGATGATGGAATGTGATGGACATCTTTATACAAAGTTCATTATGAAGACTTGAATTGAGTGTCAATATATCTTATATACAAAGAGAGATGAAAAATTGTAATATATATGTGTATTAAGAGTTGTAATGCTAAAAAGTACATGTATAATGGCATAAATTGATGTGAACATACATTATATACAGAAATATGAAAAATTGTGCTCTATGTGAAATAAGGATTATAATGCATTCCACTGTTGTCGTGTATTTAAAAAAATAATAAAAACCATAAAAAAACATGATCTAAAAAACATCTAGAAAAAAAGAAAACAAACAAACAAACTAACTAACTAACTGAGATAGGATGCACTTGGTGCTACACACCTGATATATCCAGTGGTCTGGAGGCTGAGGTAGGGGGATCACAATTGTGAAGCTTACCCTAGCAACCAAGAGAAACCCTGCCTAAATTTAAAAATAAATAGGCAGTAGTAATTTTAATAAATTAAGAAAAAATTAAAATTTTTAAATGAAAATTTTAAAAGGACTGAGGATAGTGTTCAGTAATAGGGCACCCTGGTTCCAATCCCCAGTTTCACAAAAGGAAAAAAAGAATGAAAAAAAGGTCCATTACAAAGTTACAGAAAAAATATTTTTAAAGTTATAAATTGTATCTATAAAAACAAAAATTCTATTCCTCAAATGACACCATTAGAGAGAACAAGGAGAAGTGACAGATGAAAGAAACAAATTGCCTCACCTTTAACCAAACTCTTCTAAGAAAGAAGAACAGAGACTGTGAGAGAAACACAGGCAAAAGCCGTGAACAGCTCCTTCAAATAGCAGGTATCTAAATGTCCCTTCATCACAAAGCAATCAACGTCTTTAGAAAGGAGGGACTGCACCATAAAGTCACAATGAACACAAATTGAGACAGTGTTGAAGAACATGTGGGGTTATCATGAAGGTCCACAGAAACAGATGTGGACCCTACAGCACCTGTCCATATGGGGACACAGCACGCTCCTCAAGAGTTGAGACCCAGGGCCTGGTGACAGAGAATGTCCATTTGGTAATAGATAAATTATAAACTATGAAAAATAACTATTTCTGGCAATCAGCCACATTTTGTTTGCCATACTGCATACAGTTTGACCAATACTATGAAACACCATGTCAGTTTTATATAGCTGTCACATAAATGTCACATTTCACATATAAGCATACTTAAATAGTACATCTGCAGAATTTGAAAAAAATACAAATTCAGATAAGCAAAAGACTGAATTACACATCCTGAGTATAGATGATAGGACTCCTCATTATAAAGAGGACGGCTTTCCTCAGGTTCATCTATGACAACACCCCATCAAAATTTCACCATGATTTCCTTGTAATTGAAGAAGGGACCAAAGCAAACAGTGTGAAAATTCTCCTGGAAGGTTAAATCCATATGAAATTAGCCAAGAATTCTGAACTCTAAGAGCAAAAGCAGGAGCTATAATTACCAGGCACTAATGCATGATATAAAATTATCATATTGCAGTAATTTGAGGACCAAAAAAATCACAATGCAGAAATTTCATAGATGACTTCATATGTATGTAAATGTCATTTTTATTATGAAGTGAAATGAAAATGCCTAGATAAATGCCACCATCTCCAGCAGAGGATTTGATGTGAATGAACAAGACAACCCAACGTGAAGGGAGGTGTGGGAACTGGAGGCGCAGAGCACTGGTAGAGCCTGGGTGCAGGACGTGCGTGGTACTGGATTATACTCCAGCATCCCAAGGAAGCACATATTGAGTAGGATTATGTTTCAAAATTATACCAGAATAGGAGGCTCCTGGATTCCCTTTACACATGGATGCACCAAATAAACACCTACTTCTATTAAGAGTCTCTCTTAAATAAAGTTATAATGGACTGAGAGACCTATGCATTGGACCACTCAGAAAATCTCTACCATCCAAAGGGCAGGCAAAGTTTGGGGACACGTGGGCATTAGTCTTGCCTTGAGCAATGTGCCACATAATTGGGACAGAATACCCCAATCCAGTGGCACCCAGAGTAGAGGAAAACTGATTGGCGTCACAAATGGAGCACATGGGACATGAAATGACTTGTAGCTGGAAACACAATTTGTCTGGTGCTCATAGAAGAAAGAGCTGGATATACACAAGTATGAGGATGAGAGGAAAGGGGTGGTTTTCTATGGCTGTGGAGGGTCACGAGCTTTATGTATGGGACAATGGCAGAAGGGGAGTGAGATCAAGGGTTCCAGTTTATCCTTAGAAGGGATTTGCAGCATGATCTGCAAACTGTGGTTGCTAACAGTTGAGCTCCTCCCTAGCCAGTCCCTAAGGGTAGACAGTACAAATGCAGTCTACCCAGTAGCCCTGCCTGAGCCCTCTCCCCCCTACTTCAGTAATAACTCCAGGTCTAACCAGTTCTTTCTGAAAGAAGGATCTCCAGGCACTCAGGGTCCCAATATATTTTCCATTCCATGGACTCCATCCTAATGCACCAAGCTTTGGGAGCAGTGGCAACTGTGCATGTGCATATCTCAGAAAGGAGGGGCTTCACATTAGTGTGCAAGCACTTCCCTGGACTATGATACCCCTATCCCAGGAGGGAAGCAAAAGCTGTCAAAAGCACAGCTCCCTGTTTCTTTCTAGAACAGGCTCACACCACCTTCTTGCAGTGAGCACAGGCAGCCTGGGTTCTAACCAATTGCATCAGGAATTCAGCCCCCAGCCAAGTAGGACAGCTTCTCAGTCTGAGTGCAGCTGTGGGAAAGGCTCCTATGAAACAGTCAAAGGAACCAGTCCTCCAATCAAATGGATATGGAGAAAGAGACCCGCTCACATGGGGCTAGAATATAAGCTCGGTGCAGGCATTTTTGAAAACAGCAAGGAGTTCTTTAAAAGCTAACAGAACACCAACAACTCTGGATGCATTCCCAGAGGAACTTGTATCAGTGTGTTAATAAATGGCTGCATGCCCATCACTGTTCCATGACCCACAGGAGCCAGGATGAAGAAACTTCTGAAGTGGCTTCAGGATAAGGAGACTCCTCCCAGTCACAGGGCTATGACCTACTCCCCTGAGAAACTACTTCCCCTAAATGCACCTGCTCATAGGTCAATAGGTGGCTGATATTTACCAGATGTTCCAGAGAACTCAGATGAGCCAGGTGTTGGATGCTCGTGTCAGGCAGAGCCAAAACAGGACCAGAAAAATATCACAGAGGGCATGAGACCCCTGGGACATTCAGTCCACAGGGGGGACACTCAGCCAAAGACATTCTGACAAGGTGTCTGGCCTGGGAGAAAAAGAGGAAATACATACACACACACACACACACACACACACACACACACACACACACACACATTTTTTCAAATGTCAAGTGGTTTTGGGTGTACTTTTCTCTCATGTAAAATTCTCATAAACAGAAAACAAAACCTTTGCTTCTTATTTTATTACAGTGAGGACAGGGGACTAGAATTTGAGGAATTCATTGATAGAAGTGTACAGATTTCATCTGGGAGACGGGATTGTGGAACTGACATTTTTATTCCCTTTCATTTAGAACATTCAGGGGGCCCAGGCAAGAGGGCCAGACCTGTAATCCCAGCCACTCAGGAAGCTGAGGTATAAGTTCAAGGCCAGACTCAGCATCTCAGCATCTGTCTGCAGATAAATGATAGAAGTATGAGGGATATAGCTCTGTGGGAAAGGACCTCTGAATTCAATCTACTATGCTCCCCATGCCCCCCCAAGAGAATGAAAACCTCAGGGGTGAGAAAAACCTGAGACGCCTGCAGATCCCAGCCCGCTTCGGTAGGAAAAGGGGCCACGAACTGGTGATTTTCACGGTCCCAACACTCTGAAATCCACCACAGAAGAAATTCAGGGAGAAGACTTGAGCTGCCAATTTGTACAGGAGATACCCATGTGTTTAATAATTAGAATAAAAAGAATCGAACATCTTTAGAAACCCAAGAAATGTAAAATAAAGTCCTATCAGAGACAAAATTAAATAGTATCTATGATAATAGGAAACAAAATAATTCTAATAAACTGAATAAGTTTAAGTGCTTCTTAAATATTTGTTGAAACTGTTTTGCTAATAAAGACACATGATAGACCCCCGCCACAGGGACTTGCTGAAATCAGTTCATAGGAACAGGATAATACATTAATAGTCATGGTACATTCAGCTTAAAAATAGTATAAAATACCATGGGTAAGTTTTACACTGGTGCCATATGCATGTGGTATTATGTATAATTATGATGCACTAATAAACAATCCAGCATGCTTCACTCTTAATGGAAGCATCCAGTCCTACAATTCATCCACAAAATTAAATATATATAAATTTAACCAAGAAACTTTTGAATTATAAGAGAAAAAGAGTTATTACCTAACATGTACATTGTGGAGCTGTACTGTTACAATTATCATCTAGGAATCACGACGTAAATAAAGTCCCCCCATGAACCCACGTGGATGAGAAAATCCTATACTTAATTGCAATGGAAAAGTCAGTATCAATCAAACCCTAACAAAGACAATCTCAGCAACTTAGCTAGATCCGCAGTCAGAATAAAAACTAAAAACTACCAGGGACATGGCTGAGTGGTAAGGCACCCTTCTGTTAACTACAAAACAAAAAAAACAAACTCCACAAAACTAGCTCAGGAATAAGCAAGGTCCCTGTTCACCATAGCTCCCCTCCTGCATAAAAAGGGTGTTTGGAGATTGGAATTTTTATTTATTTATTATTTATTATTTATTTATTTATTGATTGATTGATTGATTGGTACTGGGCATCGAACTCAGAGGCCTTCAACCACTGAGCCCCATCCCCAACCCTATTTAGAATTTTATTTAGAGGCAGGTTCTCCCTTAGTCTCTAAGTGCCTCACCCACTTGCCTAGGCTGGCCTTGACCTCACAATCCTTGTGCATCAGCCCCCTATCCCCAGCCACTGGGATGACAGGTGTGCGCCATCGCCTGGCTTGTAGATGATTATCCTCTGGTTCCACCTGTCAATCACCACAGCCCAGGAAGATGCCAGGCAGCCAGGCTCACCTGCCACTTAAGACTGGAGCAGGGGCTGAGGCTGGCCCAGAAGATGGGGAGCCTGGAGGGGTCTCTGCCACTGTCACGCTCTCCACCCGGCTGGCCACGGGGACTGAGGGGTGCTGTCCCCAATGGGCTCAGGCCTGTGGACGCGGAGAGCCCCCGGAGTCGGGGTTGGCCAACTCAGGTTCCACCACAGTGGGTCCCACCTGATGGCCTCCCTGCCCCGCCTCCCTCCGAGCCTCCCTGTCCAGGCACCAGGTGCCACTGCACACTCACCATATCCTGGTGCCCAACAGACAAGCCTGCCCTGGGAAGCTTCAGCTTCTGCATGGCAGGGCCAACCAGGATCCCGGGCACCGAGCGAAGCCTGGATGCCAACTGCTGCCTGTAGGTAAACTGCGCAGACCAGGGAGAAATAAATCCCATCCCAAGTGCGGAGGCCCGCCCCCTGTTCGCTGGAAGCGCTCAGGATTGGACAACGCTCAGCACCGGAGCTTCTGATTGGACAGGGCGTCAGTCTCTGCTCTCCGCAGCCTGAGCCCAGCAAACCTTCTTTTTGAGTGACAGCGGCAAGAAGGAGGCCAGAATGGCGGGGTTTGGGTGCAGCTTTTTTTCTTTTCCTTTTGAGGTTTGGGCATTGGGTTAGGGTTAGGGTGACCAGATTTCTAAGTTCTGTTGGGTTTTGATGTTAGGAAATTGAAGTAATTTCTTGAAAGTTTCACCACCTGGGCCTCCTCCTATAATAAGACCACAAAGAGCGTCTTCGGGGTGCTGACTTGTCCTCTGTTCATCTGTGCAAAATTCTCCAAGCAGAACTGGCCTTTCGCCCCGTGGGAACTCTCACGGTGGTGGTGGGGGGGGGCTGGCAGGCGTCTTGGAGGAGGTTCCCACCGGGTTGGCAGCATGAGAGCTGACTTTCCTCCAGCTGAGTTGAATATGTGTCTGGAGCCCACATTGAGCTGGAGGCAGAATAAGGAGATCAGCACAGAAGAGACCCCCAGAGCACAGACCTGGGTAAACCCCAGCTGCACCCGGGCTCCCTCTCCCTCTGGCCACTAGGGGTTGAATTCAGAGGCCTCGACCTCTGAGCCCCTTCCCCAGCCCTAGCTTGAAGTTTAGAGACAGGGTCTCACTGAGTTGCTTAGCACCTTGCTTTTTGCTGAAGCTAGCTTTCAATTCGCCATCCTCGTCCTCAGCCTCCCTAGATGCTGCAATGACAGACGTGTGACACTCTTTTTTCTTTCTTTCTTTTTGAGAGGAATGCCTGTGGTGGCCACAGGATAACAGCCTTGCACAGATCAAGGCCACCCTGGGTGCTCTCCCTGGTTTCCACCAGTCCCCTGGATCCCAGGCAATGGAATCCTGCCTCCTCCGAAAACCAGAGACCCCTGCCCAGGTGTGCATCTTTATATCAGCTGAATACTCTGCACTTGACAAAAAAAAAAAAAAAAAGAAAGAAAGAAAAAAGACAGACCCTACCTGCTTGTCTTGATGCAAAAAAAGACAATGTGTTTCTAAAGCGAGCTCTGGTCTTGTCCCCCAAATTCAGTGGTGCAAAATGTCACATAATACAGAGAAGACTCTTGTTAAGGGGGCTCCAGGGTCTGTCTCTTAATGAAAAACAATTTGGGTTTGATTGGGAGTCCAGGAAAGCCAATTCCAGGTTTTTCTAATTTGTTAAATAACTCCATAGATTCGAATGCACCCTGCTTTCTCTCTGCCTTAATTAATCATGGAGGCCTCGAGGTTACCTGCCCCCTGGGACCCCAGCTCCTGCAGATGAAAGCGGGGGGTCTTTGTTCTCCATGCATCACCTTGAACCTCCACCTTCCCTTCAGACTCCAACACCTTTGGCAGTATCCAATGGGGGAGCGATTTAGAAAATTCTGTAATGTACCTAAAGACATTTCCTCATCCCAGTGTGATGCTATCAATTTGGTCCTATGGTCCTGTTTAGTATGTTTTATGTTTTTCTATTTTGTTGGTTCTTCTTAGTTATACATGATCATAGAGTCCATTCTGGTAAAATTATCCAAGCATAAAATATACCTTATTCTCTTTAGAACCCCATTAATGTGGGTGAGCATGTTTGTTACTGTTTTCTGGATAAATGTCATTTTGACTTGAGTGAAAGGGAATCTCAGTGCAGTTTTAACTTGCATTTCCCTAATTACTAGATACATTGCCTTTTCAATATTTATTTTTTAAAATATATTTTCTAGTTGGAGTTGGACCCAATACCTTTAATCTATCCATTTTTATTTCTGTCGTGCTGAGGATGGAACCCAGTACCTTGCACGTGCTAGGTGAGCACTCTATGGCTGATCCACAGGCCAAGCCCCCATTTTCAGTATTTTTTACTTTTGTTTCTCAGTAACAGCAGCCCAGGTCTTTGGGGAACCAGTTTTGCTGCATTTGTGAATTGGGAACATTTCTCTTGAAGAAAGACTGAGAAGGTCAAGGCACATGCCCAGGATTCCAGGTATGAGCAGTACACAGTTGTCTTTCCCAGGATTAGGAGAAGCTAATGTGGGTGAGAAAAGGGAAAGGGCTGGGGACACCTTTGGGCCAGAAACTCTCCTTCCCCCATGAGGGAAATTATTCTTGCTGTTAGTTTTCTTATTCCAAATGAGAGATTTTCCTAAGCTACCAGTGCCACTAGATATAATTCCCTGGATGGAGCTCAGATTTGTCTTGAGAGGCAAGGAAAAGTGAATAACCAACTCAATGGTTCCAATACCAAAAACCTAGACCTTGGGTTTTTGGGGACAAAACCCTGGGGTTTACCCAGTAATTAACAATCCAACAGCACCCGACACCCAATTAATGGGGGACGGAGAATTGGATAAGTGGGTGTGGGGGTCTGTGGGTGGCCAGCTGCAGGAGCTTGCCTCTGGATGCATTATTTGCATCTGGGAGGTTTTTCAACATCAATGAGACAAACAGAGTGGCGAGAACACTGGCAAAACCCTCTGGAATATTCTAGCCAGGAAAATTCATAAGCACTATAAAAGCATCTTAATGTTTACCCTCAGTCTAATGTGCCTCAATCCGAATGAAACCATTTGAAAAGAGTTGTCAACATGAAAAGTTTCTGAAATCTGCTGGTTTGTGGATCACTGCAAATCCATATGAGTCTATGGCTAAATACATAAGTAAAAATAGAAATCTAATAATGAGTATTCTCTTAAGACTTTCATCCTAAAAACACTGCCCTATTTGCTTTGATAACTAAATGATCATTTGATCGTTCCTCTAGCAACACTTGAGGTCCATAAAGAACTGTGGAACATTTCTGGTTGGGACAGAAATGTTGCGATACCAACAAGAAAGTTTCACTGAACCTCAAAGGAGAAGGTTCATAAATAACGAGAATGCAGGAATGCCTACAAAAACTTGAAATTAAAACCAAGGGCCTGGGGTTGTGGCTCAGTGAGAGAGCACGTGCCTATCACCTGTGAGGCACTGAGTTAGATCCTTGGCACAACAGAAAAAAGAAATATATAAAATGAAGGTATCCTGTCCAAATAAAAACTATTTAAAAAAATAAAGATCAGATTTAAAATAAAAAAAGAAAAGCAACTTCCTGCAATGGAGCATTTCTCCTAGACTAGCTTCTTAGACCCCCATATACTAGCATGATATGAGCAAGCTTAGAAAAATGGGTGAGAAATTACAGAATTCTGCTCTGGCCCCATCTCTAGTCTAGCCCCACTTAAATGTCCCTCTCCAAAAAGCAACACCTCAGACCACGTATTTGCTATCTCTCCCTTTAGAACTTTCTCAAATTTTTTCTTTCTTTCTTCTTGTGGTGCTGGGGATTCAACCTAGGACCTTGTGCATGCAGGGCAAGCACACTACCGACCTCACTGAATCCCTGCTCCCTCACGTTCTTTCCTGAATGTGCATCTGTTTTCTAAATAGGTCTGCTCATACACCTGACAATGATGAAGTTGTTTTCTGCTTTGAAAACCAAGGAACCTACTTTTTCTGAGCTGATGTCCCTCTATCTCCCTGAAATCTATTCTCGTTATACAACCTCACACAGCAAAAGTCAGACTTGAGCTTTGTAATTGTGTGTAGTTTTTTATTGTTTGGGGTCTGATATCACTGGAAGGAGGTAACTAGTAGCCATGCAGTTTTTTCAATAAGCAAAGGACAAGGTTTGGTAGCACATGTCGTTAAGGCCAGGAATTTGGAAGGATGCTTCAGGAGGATATCAAGTCAGAGGCCACAGTTGGCCTCTTAGCAAGACCCTGCCTCAAAATTAAATATTCAAAGTTCTGACACTGGTGAGTCTTCATGAACAATGAAGGGTCAGAATTCCTGTTTTAATAGTCTCCCCTTAGGATGCTGTGTGTAGGTATGTGACTGTTACCTTCCAACAGGACCTAGAGCTATTGCGGGTGTCCACCTGTATTAATAAATAGATCAAATGAAGTGAGTAAATAAGTAAAGCAATAAAAAATCTAACATTGTTGCTGGTTGTGATCCAAGAGATACAAAGGTTATGTTGTGTTTTTTGGATCTTGTGTTCTTGCAAGAGAGGATTTTAGATAATACATAAAATGTAATCAAAGTAGAGCAAAGTTTATTGGCCCAGAAATCACTATCAAGAAGGTGGGAGGAAAACAGTGAGTCTTCTCTGACATCTCTAGGCCTCACACCCCTTTGATCCTCGAGTTTATGGGAGGTGCTGTGGGTGATTCCACAGGCCTGCCCATGGACCAATTCCTATTCTTAAGTGGCAGTAGGATGACACCGTGTTTGTAGGTTCCTAGTCCACATGGTCTTGTCCAGAGACACTAAAGCAAAACCCGAGTGTGTGTGTGTGTGTGTGTGTCTTTGTGAATTTTACTATAATAAAAATTTTATTATGGCAGCTATTATAAAGACAAACAAAAACAAGTGTTGGCGAGGATGTGGGGAAAATGGTACACTCATACACTGCTGGTGGGACTACAAATTGGTGCAGCCAATATGAAAAGCAGTATGAAGATTCGTTGGAAATCTGAGAATGGAACTACCATTTTACACAGTTATCCTGTGGAGCCAACCTAGGTGTCCTTCAGTGGATGAATGGATAAAAAAATATGCATTATATATACACCATGAAATTTTATTCAGCAATAAAAGAATAAAATCATGTGAGTTTGTCGGAGATTATGGTCTTTTTCTCTTGGTTTCTGATTTTTAGAAAATAGACTTTTTCTGAGATTCTCACCAGTATCTTTGCCTTTGTCAAAGGGGTATTGCAACTTACTTCTGTTTCTTGCTATCTAACTTTTGTGGTTTTCCAATATGAGGTATGAGGTAGTAGTGAATTTTAAGTGGATATTTTTAATGTAGGAGTTCACTAATTACTATTAGAAGCAACAGATGAGCTAAGAACAGTAATATAATTTAATATCATCAGTTATTTATGTGCATAAGAAAATAAGTAACAAACAAAATTAAAAACAGTTCTACTGACCATAATATCAAAAGAAAAATACTTGAAAATTTTTAAAGAAATGTGAACACTTGAACATTTAACATGGCTTTTTTTTTTTTAGATTATATATACCATTATCCCTAAGCAACCTTCTTTTTTGTGGTGACCTTAACTCATAGAAAAAAGATAGGAATTAAAAACTTTCCCCTGTGATCCTGAGTACAGGACTTAGGTATGGTCTACCAGTGAGCTCTATCATCATCCCATTCTCATTTTTCTTTGAGATATGGTCTTGCCAAGTTAGTGAGGCTAGACTCAAAGTTGTGACCCTCAAGGCTTGACTTCCAGGGCACCTGGGGTTACATGCATGTGCCATCACAACCCTGGTAGGAATTAGTCTTTTTGTTTTCTTTAGTTGTAGGGGACAGAGTACCTTATTTTATATATTTATTTTTATATGGTGCTGAGGATTGAACCCAGTGATTCAGCCTTCTGGAAGCACACTCACAGACACCTGCAGAGATCTTCCACACCAATTCTCTGTGTATCTCAATCCACTCAAATGGACATCTGACATTAACCACTTCAACAACTGAAGGAAATATAATCCGTCTTCCGGAATATCTACCCTCCCAAGTTAACTGAAATACTATCACACCCTAAATTTCAAAAGAGTAACTCAGGAAGAAGAACCTATGGTATATTACAGATAATAGTGAAAGAGAGATTTATCATTGTGTTTACACACAAATGCATCAACATACATATATAACCTTTTTAGTTTTTTTTTTTTTTACGTCCCCACCTAGGAGCACAGTGGAACATCTCACCACCAAGGAGACCAGTGGCACATCTCCCCACCTAGGAGAACAGTGGGACACGCCCCCAACTAGGAGGACAGTCGGACACGTCTCTACCTAGTAGGTCAGTGGCACACCTGCCCACCTATGAGGACAATGCGACTCGTCCCCATCTAGGAGCACAATAGAACTTCTCCTCACCTAGGAGGAGAGTGAGACACGTCCCCACCTAGGAGGACAGTGGGACCCCCCCCACCTACCCACATAGGAGGACAGTGGGAAACCGCTCCACCTAGAAGGACAGTGAAAATCTAACCAACTAGGCGGCCAGTGGGACATCTCCCCACCTAGGAAGACAGTGGGACATGTACCCATCTAAGAGGAATGTGGGACATCTCACAACTTAGGAGAACAGAGGGACATCTCTCCACCTAGGAAAACAGTGGGACATTTTCTACCTAGGAGGACAGTAGGACATCTCTTCACCTAGGAGGACAGTAGCAAATATCCCAACTTAGGAGAACAGTGGGACACGTCCCCACCTAGTAGGACAGTGGGACACCTCCCCACATAGAAGGACAGTGGGACATCTCCCCATATAGGAGGCCAGTGGGACATTTCCCCACCTAGGAAGACAGTGGGACATGTCCCCATCTAGGAAGAATGTGGGACATCTCCCCACCTAGCAGAACAGAGGGACATCTCCCCACCTAGCAGGACAGAGGAACATCTCCCCACTTAGGAGGAGAGTGGGAAACATTCTACCTAGGAGGACAGTAGGACATCTACCCAACTAGGAGGTCAGTGGGACACCTCCCCACCTAGGAAGAAAGTGGGACCCCTCCCCACCTAGAAGGACAGTGGGACACCTCCCCACATAGGAGGACAGTGGGAAACTGCTCCACCTAGGAGGACAGTTGGACATCTCCCCAACTAGGAGGCCAGTGGGACATCTCCCCACCTAGGAAGACAGTGAGACATGTAAACATCTAGGAGGAATGTGGGACATCTCACCACTTAAGAGAACAGAGGGACATCTCCCCACCTAAGAGGAAAGTGGAACATGTTTTACCTAGAAGGACAGTAGGACATCTCCCCACCTAGGAGGACAGTGGGACATCTCCCAACTCAGGAGGACAGTGGGACACGTTCCAACCTAGGAGGACAGTGGGACACCTCCCTACCTAGGAGCACAGTGGGACACCTCTCCAACTAGGAGGCCAGTGGGACATCTCTCCACCTAGGAAGACAGTGGGACATGTCCCCATCTCGGATGAATGTGGGAAATCTCCCCACCTAGGCGGACAGAGGGACATCTCCCCTCCTACGGGGACAGTGGGACACGTTGTATGTAGGAGGACAGTAGGACATCTCCCTAATTAGAAGGTCAGTGGGACACCTCTCCACCTACGTGTAAAGTGGGACACCTCCCCACCTAAGAGGATAGTGGGATACCTCCCCACCTAGGAAGACAGTGGGACACTTCCCCACCTAGGAGGAAAGTGGAACATATCCCCAACTAAAAGGACAGTGGTACCTCTCCCCACCTAGGAGGACAGTCGGACACGTCCCCACCTAGAAGGACTGTGGGACACCTCCCCACCTAGTAGAATAGTGGGACACGTTCCCACCTAGGAGGACAGTGAGACACGTCCCCACCTAGGAGGACAGTGGGACAGCACCTGACCTAGGAGGACTCTGGGACAGCTTTCGACCTAGAAAAAGAGTGGAACACCTCCCCACCTAGGACAGTGAAACACCTCCCCACAGAGGAGGACAGTGAGACACCTCCCCACCTAGCAGGACAGTGTGATATCTTTCGACCTAGGAGGACAGTGGGTCACTTCTCCACCTAGGAGTACAGTGGAACATCTCCCAACCTAGGAGGACAGTGGGACATCTCCCCACCTCAGAGGAAAGTAGAACATCTCCCCACCTAGGAGGACAGTGGGACATGTCCTCACCCAGAAGGAATGTGGGACATCTTTGCACCTAGGAGGACAGTGGGACACTTCCTCAACTAGGAGGACAGTGTGACATGTCTCTACATAGAAAGTCAGTGTGACATCTTTCCACCAAGGTGGACAGTGGGACATCTCCCCACCTAGGAGGATAGTGGGACATCTCCCCACCTAGGAGGACAGTGGGACATGTCCTTAACTAGGAGCAGAGTTGGACCTGTCTTCATCTAGGAGGTCAGTGTGACATCTCCCCACGTAGGAGGACAGTGGGACACGTCTCCACCTTGGAAGACAGTGGGACATCTTCCCACCTTGGAGGACAGTGGGACATCTCTCGACTCAGAAGGAGAGTGGGACATCTCCCCACCTAGGAGGTCAATGGGACACGTCCCCAACTTGTAGGACAGTGGTACAACTCTGCACCTAGGAGGACTGTGGGACACCTCCCCACCAAGGAGGACAGTGGGAAACCTCACCACCTAGAAGGACAGTGGGACACGTCCCCAACTAGGAGGACAGTCGGACTCGTCTCCACCTAGAAGGAAAGTGGGCCACCTTCCCACCTATTGGGACAGTGGGACTTGTCCCCAACTAGGAGCACAATGGAACATCTCCCCACCTAGGAGAACAGTAAGACACATCCTCACCTTGGAGGACAGTGGGAAACCTCCCCACCTAGGAGGACAATGGGACATCTCCCCACCTAGAAGGACAGTGGGAAGCCTCTCCACATAGGCAAACAGTGGGACATCTCCCCATCTAGGAGACCAGTGGGACATCTCCCAACCTAGGAAGACAGTAGAACATGTCCCCATCTAGGAGGAATGTGGGACATTTCCCCACCTAGGAAGACAGTCGGACTCGTCTCCACCTAGAAGGACAGTGGGTCACATCTCCACCTAGAAACACAGTGGGACATGTCTCCACCTAGGAGGTCAGTTTGACATCTCCCCACCTAGGAGGAGAGTGGGACACATCCCCACCTAGGAGGACAGTGAAACACCTCTTCACCTAGGAGGACAGTGGGACATCTCTACACCTAGGAGGACAGCAGGACACCTCCCCTACTAGGAGGAGAGTGAGACACCTTTCCACCTAGGAGGATAGTGGGAAACCTCCCCACCTAGAAGGACAGTGGGACACGTCCCCACCTAGGAGGACAGTGGGACACCTCCCCACCTAGGAGGACATTCGGACACCTCCCAACCTAGGAGGAGAATGGGACACCTCCCCACCCAAAAGGTCAATAGGATATCTTCCCATCTAGGAGAACAGTGGGACATATCCACACCTAGGAGGTCAGTGGAACATATCCCCACCTAGGAGGACAGTGAGACATGTCCCCACCTAGGAAGAATGTGGGACATCTCCCCACCTAGGAGGACAGTGGGACACTTCCTCACCCAGGGGGACAGTGGAACACCCCCTCACCTAGGAGGACAGTGGGACACGTCCCCACCTAGGAGGACAGTGCGACACCTCTCCCCATAAATGGACAGTGGGACATCTACCCACCTAGGAGGCCAGTGGGACATCTCTCCATCTAAGAAAACAGTAGGACATGTCTTCACCTAGGAGGAATGTGGGACATCTCCCCACCTAGGAGGACATTGGGACACCTCCCCACCTGGGAGGACAGTGGGACACCTCCCCACCTAAGAGAACACCTAAGAGACACTTTCTCGCCTAGGGGGACAGTTGGACACTTCCTCTCCTAGGAGGAGAGTGGGACACGTCCTCACCTAAGATGACAGTGGGACACCTCTCCACTTAGGAGGACAGTGGGACACCTCCCCACCTAGGAGGACAGTGGGACATGTCTCCACCTAGGAGGTCAGTGAGACATCTCCCCACCTAGGAGAACAGTAGACACGTCTCCACCTAGGAAGACAGTGGGACATTTCCCCACCTAGGAGGACAGTGGGACACCTCTCCACTTAGGAGGACAGTGGGACACGTCCCCACTTAGGAGCACAGTGGGACACGTCCCCACTTAGGAGCACAGTGGGACATGTCTCCACCTAAAAGGTCAGTGTGACATCTCCCCACCTAGGAGGACAGTAAGACACGTCCCCAAGTAGGAGGACAGTGGGACATCTCCCGACCTAGGAGGACATTGAAACATCTCCCCACCCAGGCGGACAGTGGGAAATATCCCCACCTAGGAGATCAGTGGGATACCTCTTCAACTAATAGGACAGTGGGACATCTCCCCACCTAGGAGGACAGCGGGACACCTCCCCACCTAGGAGGAGAGTGAGACACCTCCCCACCTAAGAGGTCAGTGGGACACCTCCCCACGTAGGAGGACAGTGGGACACGTCCACACCTAGGGAGACAGTGGAACACGTTCCCACCTAGGCGGACTGTGGGACACCTCCCCACCTAGGATGACAGTGTTACACCTCCCCACCTAGAAGGACAGAGGGACACCACCCCACCTAGGAGGACATTGAAACACCTTCCCACCTAGGAGGACAGTGTGACATCTTCCCACCTAGGAGGACAGTGGGACATCTCCCCACTTAGGAGGACAGTGGGACATATCTCCACCTAGGAGAAATTTGGAACATCTCCCTACCTAGGAGGACAGTGGGACACCTTTTCACCCAGAGAGACAGTGGAACACCCCCTCACCTAGGAGGACAGTGGGACACGTCCCCACCTAGGAGGACAGTGAGATACGTACCCACCTAGGAGGACAATGGGACACGTCCCCACCTAGGAGGAGAGTGGGACATGTTTCTACCTAGGAGGTCATTGAGACATATCCCCACCTAGGAGGACAGTGGACGCATCTCCACCTAGAAGAACAGTGGGACATTTCCCCACCTAGAAGGACAGTGGGACACCTCTCCACTTAGGAGGACAGTGGGACACGTCCCCACCTAGGAGCACAGTGGGACATGTCTCCACCTAAAAGGTCAGTGTGACATCTCCCCACCTAGGAGGACAGTGAGACACCTCCCCACCTAGGAGGACAGTGGGACATCTTCCCTCCTAGGTGGACAGTGAAACATCTCCCCACCCAGGAGGACAGTGGGACATCTTCCCACCTAGGAGATCAGTGGGATACCTCTTCAACTAATAGGACAGTGGGACATCTCCCCACCTAGGAGGACAGCGGAACACCTCCCCACCTAGGAGGAGAGTGAGACACCTCCCCACCTAAGAGGACAGTGGGACACCTCCCCACGTAGGAGGACAGTGGGACACGTCCCCACCTAGGAGGACATTGGAACACCTTCCCACCTAGGAGGACAGTGTGACATCTCCCCATCTAGGAGGACAGTGGGACATCTCCCCATGTAGGAGGACAGTGGGACATATCCCCACCTAGGAGATCAGTGGGATACCTCTTCAACTAATAGGACAGTGGAACATCTCCCCACCTAGGAGGACAGCGGGACACCGCCCCACCTAGGAGGAGAGTGAGACACCTCGCCACCTAATAGGACAGTGGGACACCTCCCCACGTAGGAGGACAGTGGGACACGTCCCCAGCTAGGAGGACAGTGGGACACGTCCCCACCTAGGAGGACAGAGGGACACCTTCCCACCTAGGAGGACATTGGAACACCTTCCCACCTAGGAGGACAGTGTGACATCTCCCCACCTAGGAGGACAGTGTGACATCTCCCCACCTAGAAGGACAGTGGGACATATCGCCACCTAGGAGGAATGTGGAACATCTCCCCACCTAGAAAGACAGTGGGACACCTTTTCACCCAGAGGGACAGTGGAACACCCCCTCTCCTAGGAAGACAGTGGGACACCTCCCCACCTAGGATGACAGTGGTACACCTCCCCACCTAGGAGGACAGAGGGACACCTTCCCACCTAGTAGGACATTGGAACACCTTCCCACCTAGGAGGACAGTGTGACATCTCCCCACCTAGAAGGACAGTGGGACATATCGCCACCTAGGAGGAATGTGGAACATCTCCCCACCTAGAAAGACAGTGGGACACCTTTTCACCCAGAGGGACAGTGGAACACCCCCTCTCCTAGGAAGACAGTGGGACACGTCCCCACCTAGGAGGACAGTGGGGTACGTCCCCACCTAGGAGGTCAATGGGACACGTCCCCACCTAGGAGGAGAGTGGGACATGTCTCCACCTAGGAGGTCAGTGAGACATCTTCCTTCCTAGGAGGACAGTGGACACGTCTCCACCTAGGAGGA